>NC_045547.1:38522234-38834734 GCF_009769535.1 Thamnophis elegans | reverse complement strand
TAAACGTAAAGTTAAAATTGAAGACAGAAGGGATCAAGCAGTGAGATTAAGCCTGACTCAAACCTAGTGTGTTATTTTTCTTTAATCCTTTTACTGCTTGAATTTCTAGAAATGCTTATTTTTTAAACTGGACTGATTTTTTTTTTAAGATTTTCATTCTTTTTCTCTTTTCAACGCCCTATAATATTTTCTTGTTCATTTTTTTTTATTTCCTGGAATATAAAGAATTTAAAGAGGGAAGTGAAAATAGATGAAAAGAAGTAACACTGCCACTTAGAGGCTTGGAGGCTTGGAAATTTTGTTTTTCTTCTCTACGTTTGAGCATTTGATAATCTTGTGCAAAGTAAGAGATGGTGTTACACTTCAAGGACTTTGAGTTTGTTTATTGAAAATGATAGTGGGAAGAGCACGGGTGTCTATACAGGTGCTTCTCTGGGTACTATCAGAGTGAAAAGCTTGGAGTGGGGAAAAAAATTGCACTGAACTGGGAAAGAGAACAGTTAACTTTGTTTGGAAAAGAGCCTTGGGTTTTACAGTGGCAGTGTGCACTATTGGAAGGAAAAGATCAGTACAGATGATGTTGCAACAGGGAAAAGGAAGTGACATTGCAGACGATAATGCAAGAAATTAAAAAAATACAAGTAAGAACAGAGAGCATTGAAAGAGATTGGAGATTATTGGACAAAGAAGAGAAAAATTGATGAAAAATTGAGAATACTCACCAAACGATGATGGAATATGAGGATAGATCTCAAAAAACTGAAGAAAAGGATTAACAAAGAGATAAGAAAATTGTAGCTATTGACAGCAGAATGAGTGCTGTTGAAAAAGATAAGAGTGGAATATTGGAATGGGAGATTGATAGACTAGAAATTTACCTCAGATTCCAGAAGATAGAAGAAGAAAAGGGAGAAAATTTGGCAGAAGTAATGATAGAAATTCTGGCAGAAGCATTGGTGATAACTAAAGGGAAGATGATGGAAGGAACGGATGAGAGGTTTTGAGCCTTCACAAGATATGCAGTGAAATATAAGTTGCCAAGAGATATTCATACAAGATTTACTAAAATAGCAATTAGAATACAAATACCACAAATGACAAGAAATAAAAGATTGGGCTACTATTGGAGAGATACAGGATGATGTAATGAAGTGTTATAATAAAAATTTGAATGTATTTAAAGTTAGAATATTTTGTATAAAATGAAGTAATAATAGTTAGTCAAATAAATTAATAATGATAATACTGTATACATATATTGATAATATGAGATTTTATATAATTTGTAAGTGAGGACTATGGAGAGGATGCAAAAAAGTTTGGTAACCAAAGATAAACAATTTTATAAAACATGGGACTTATCAATGATTAGACAAAGAATTTTTTATGTATTATTACTGGATGGATTTAGGATGATGTAATGAAATGTCATAATATAAATTTACCTAAAATGTAGATATCTTACATAAAATGAAGTAATGACAATTATAGTCAAATAAATGTATAAAAATGATAATAATTGTATACATACATACCAGATTGATAATACGAGATTCCATATAAAGTGTAAGTGAAGACTATGGTGAGAATGTACAAAACATTTCGTAACCAATCACACACACTGTATGGAATTGGAAGATGTTTTATGTTTTATGTTTGTCTGTACTTGTTTATTCAAAAATAAAAAATGTTTTTTAAAAAAGAACATTTCCCATGGGAAGAATTCTTATTATGAGTTTCAAATCTTATTTCAAATCCTGTTTGTAACTTTCTAAACATTCTAATCATCTTTTTGCTCTTATCCCAAATCTAAGTCCTTAATGTATTTAAAACATTGAAGGAAACTCACCCAGTGCTCAAAAACTGATCATTGTAAGATTCCTAATAGTTAAAAACTGTTAAGCAATGACAATAAATTGATGATAAAGTGATAAATGGAGCTCAGCTAACATTAGTCATAACAGGCTGCATTATGGCTGTGAGCTTGGTAGAAATCCCTTGACTCCCAGCCACTCAAATCACAAGTTAAGACAAAAACCTCTGTTCTTAAGTCTACTCGTGAGAAGCAGCTGTCCGGAGTACATGTGGGTGATTTCATTCTCTCTCCTTTTTTCTGGAGAGGCTTTACCATCCAGAAAACACAGTCTGTCCACAATCTTTGCCACAATGTTCTTCAGTTCTTCAGCAACATCTAGTTTGCTATGAATTCTCCTCAGAAGTTCAGAATGCAATTCCTTTTAACTGAAGTGAATATAGAGTAAGAGGAAGAGAAAGAAATTGCATTTGATCACCAGAAGCTTGCAATCTAATTGGGCAATTATGTGTTTTAAATTAAGAGCATTTCATATAAGGAAAGATGAGTGATGATCAAATGTACATACAATGTACACAATGTATACAATGATGGCAATGAAGGAAAAACAACAAAACCATGTAAACATATTGAAATACAAATAGAATGTTGCTATTGAAGTATCTTTTCATGGAAGATAGAAATGCATTTGTGCAGGGGGGGTTTTAATCACTAATATTGGGTAAAATGAAACCAATAATTGGTGAGTGCCTGCCTGAGTTTACTGGGCCTAGCTGTCATCCCACATGAACTGAAATGCCTTGGGCCTTGACCCTGCTAATACGGTAAAGAATAAGCAAAAACAATATTCAGCTGCCTTCACCATCACCAATCGTCTCATCACTAAAGTCATAGATGTAATGATTTCTGAAACGATTTCCTTATGTAGACGGACAGCAATGGTTAAACACTACACCAAACCCAACTTGCTAATCTAGCTATGATTTGAAAATTGAAAAGGCTTAACTAACTCCTTTTGACCCTGAAAAACAAGAGGCTTGCCAAGCACATGATGGTCAGTCTTGTTTTTTTAAGGTCTCACAAGAGGGATAAGAAACCAGGAGTGCAAAACTAGTCATGGGTGACTGAGAACCAAATGTGGCTGGCATTATTTCACCTTATTTCTGACTGTCCTTGTGCCTCCCTTCCAGAAATCTGTTCAAAAAAGGACAGGTTTGTCTTCTCTGGAGGGCTTTCGATATCAATCTAAGGGTAACATTAAGGTGACCAGACATCCCGCTTTTGGCGGGACACCCCCGCTTTTTGATGCATTTTCCCGCGTCCCGCCCGCTTTTTTAAAAGGCACGCTTTTTTTGGCGCTCGCAGCTCCCGCCCATCAGCTGCTGGGCTGGCTCATCGTTCTGTTCTATGCTACCTACAAATTTAAGCCAGCCCAGCCTGCCACTCACTGATTTGATTGGCTGGACTCCAGCCAATCAGTGAGCTGGCCAACCAGCTCACTGATTGGCTGGACTCCTTACCTGAGGACGCATGCGTGAGTCTCCATTTTATTTTGTCTTTCTTGTTGGGGTTGCAGCTGCGCTTACTGGTGGTGAGTAAAATAAATCATGTTTTGTAAATAATGTACTTATTTTATTCTTATTGTCTTATTTGGTACCGTGGGAATTGGGAGGTGCTGGGCTGGGGGAGGAGACAGCCCCCTTCTCCCCCTTTGGCTTTGCGGAGTTCACAGCCAGCCCCTGTGCTGCGCTGGAACGGGCGGCAAGTCTGGATGGAACCACGTGGAAGTTCTCTGCGCGACCGGCAGCCGCTTTTTACTCCCGAGTAAAATTTTTACTCGGGAGTAAAATTTACTCCCGAGTAAAAATTTTACTCGGGAGTAAATTTTACTTACTCCCAAGTAAAAATTTTACTCGGGAGTAAAATTTACTCCCGAGTAAAAATTTTACTCGGGAGTAAAAAGCGGCTGCCGGTCGCGCAGAGAACTTCCACGTGGTTCCATCCAGACTTGCCGCCTGTGCTGGCTGTGAACTCCGCAAAGCCAAAGGGGGAGAAGGCAGGGGGCTGTCTCCTCCCCCCAGCCCAGCAAACAGAGCTGGCTCATCGTTCTGTTCTATGCTACCTACAAATTTAAGCCAGCCCAGCCTGCCACTCACTGATTTGATTGGCTGGACTCCAGCCAATCAGTGAGCTGGCCAACCAGCTCACTGATTGGCTGGACTCCTTACCTGAGGACGCATGCGTGAGTCTCCATTTTATTTTGTCTTTCTTGTTGGGGTTGCAGCTGCGCTTACTGGTGGTGAGTAAAATAAATCATGTTTTGTAAATAATGTACTTATTTTATTCTTATTGTCTTATTTGGTACCGTGGGAATTGGGAGGTGCTGGGCTGGGGGGAGGAGACAGCCCCCTTCTCCCCCTTTGGCTTTGCGGAGTTCACAGCCAGCCCCTGTGCTGCGCTGGAACGGGCGGCAAGTCTGGATGGAACCACGTGGAAGTTCTCTGCGCGACCGGCAGCCGCTTTTTACTCCCGAGTAAAATTTTTACTCGGGAGTAAAATTTACTCCCGAGTAAAAATTTTACTCGGGAGTAAATTTTACTTACTCCCAAGTAAAAATTTTACTCGGGAGTAAAATTTACTCCCGAGTAAAAATTTTACTCGGGAGTAAAAAGCGGCTGCCGGTCGCGCAGAGAACTTCCACGTGGTTCCATCCAGACTTGCCGCCTGTGCTGGCTGTGAACTCCGCAAAGCCAAAGGGGGAGAAGGCAGGGGGCTGTCTCCTCCCCCCAGCCCAGCAAACAGAGTCCGTTTTTCAGCCGTGCAGACAACTTCCACGTGGCTTCCGCGGCTCTCGCAGCCCGGCAGAAGCATTTTTTCGGGGGAGGGCTCTGCCTTAAGCAAGAATTGCATTAAAGACCAGAGCAACAGGTATTTCCTTATTTGCCTGGAGATAAATAATTCCTAGGGATACTTGCCATGTCTTTCATCTGTGTGTGTGTGAGAGAGAGAGAGAGAGAGAGAGAGAGAGAGTGTGTGTGTGTGTGAGAGAGAGAGAGAGGTAATTCAAAATCACTTCCCCCTCCAGCCATTCTTCCCAGGCTTTCCTACAACTGACATTTCTGCCACTGCATGGTTTTTAAAAAAAAAAATTGTGGCGGAGGCTGTTTGCTTCAAGGTGGCTTGCCTCGTCGTTGGGGGGGGGGACGGGCTCTGCCTTAAGCAAGAATTGCATTAAAGACCAGAGCAACAGGTATTTCCTTATTTGCCTGGAGATAAATAATTCCTAGGGATACTTGCCATGTTCTTTCATCACCATGACGATCTTATTTTTTTGAGCTAAATGTATTTTTCCAGTTTGAATTGGGCATAATCTTTTTTTATTGATCCACTGTCAGGAAGAGGGATTATAATTTAAAACAGATGATTTCAGTGGCATCTTTTTTATTAATTTAAATTTCTTTCCGTTCTCCATACCCATCTTCTTGTATCAAATAATAGCTGTGGATTCATTGGTATTAAGTGTATATGTTTGAAACAGTGCAGGAAATCTTGAAAACTTATGAATTTCTCTCCCCTCTGTGGCATTAGGCCTTAGTATCTGATTTGCTATATAACTTAGCAGTAGTTATTAGCACTCTTGGTGAATGATTCTCTTTTCTCAAATTATCTTGAACAATAGTTTGCAGTGTTTTCATATCTTGCATCCAGCTTTTTAAATTTATTATTAAATAATTTGTATTCTATCAGGGGCTTTCAGCAGTTTACAGCAACAAAAATGCCAAATAAAATTATATTATTATAAAATCATTGTAACAATTCCACAAAAACAATAAAAAGAAAATCCAGTGATAAAACCATATTAAATCCCAATGGCTCTAGAAGACAGAATAATTTGTACAGCCTTCCTGAATGGACAGCAGGTTAGGGCTCCCTGCTCTGGAGGAGGTTTCCAAAGGATGGGCACCAGCTGAGACCTTCCTCCTGAGAAAGCCCTACCTTTGTCATGAATGGGATTACATGGCCTCCCCAGAAGATATTTAAAGCTCTGGTAAGATAGCTTTGAGGGGGGTGGTCTTTAAATATTTGGACTTTAAGCTGATTTTGGAACATCTGTAAATTTGAAAGCACAAAAATGCTATTGGCTTGTTTCCAGAGGAGTCATTTACTGTAAGGAGTATAGGCTCAATGTATTTTAAAATAATATTTTATTTATTGTGCATATGATTTTTTAAAATAGTGGTATTCTGTGTTGATTCTTTTTTTAAATTGTCTTAGACTATTTAAAAAAAGATTCTATCCAAAATAAATTGAAACAAGCCATTTTTAAAATTTCTATGCACAATACTTTGAAATGGACTCAGGAGTCATGATTGACACTGAGTGAATTTGCACTTTTAATAATCAGGAAGATACAATGGCATTGAAAAAAGTGACTGATGACCATTTTTCACACTTAGCGACCATTTTCACACTTAGCGACCGTTGTGGCATCCTCATGGTTACGCGATCAAATGTTGATGTTTGGCAACGGATTCGTATTTCTGATGATAGTTTGAAATGATGACAGTATAAATTATTGCTGGTGTAATACTTAACAATGGTTTTTAAGGATTTCTTTTATTTATAGAATACCTTTTTTATTATTTTGGGGGGATTTTTACTTTTAAATTGTTTATAAAATGTATTTACTACAAGAAATGTTCCTTTTTGCAAATGTGATCTTTGCAAATCTTTGTGATGCAATATGTTCAGACCAGGTTTATGTGTCTCAAAGTGGCTGCTATTCTATGGGCAGGCCAGGTTGGTGCAAGGCAGCTTTGCCAGATTTGGTGTGTTTCACCCTCATTGAATTTTATATCGTATAAAGAATGGAAGGAGGAAGGAAGAGAAAAAAGGAGGAAGGGAGTGAGTGAGGAAAGAAGAGGATGGAGGAGGAGGGAGGAGAAGGGAAGAGAGGGAAAGAGCAGAAGACAGATAAGGTGAAGGTAGATAAGCAAGAGGAATGAAGGAAGAAGTGAGGAGTCTCGAGGAGGGGGAAAACATTTAGTGACCAAAGTTACAATGGCATTGAAAAAAGTGACTGATGACCATTTTTCACACTTAGCGACCATTGCGACCATTTTTCACACTTAGCGACCGTTGCGACCATTTTCACACTTAGCGACTGTTGCAGCATCCTCATGGTCACGTGATCAAAATTTTGTTTGGCAACAGATTCGTATTTATGCTGGTTTCAGTGTCCTGGGGTGACCTTTTGACAAAAAAATTTTTTTTTAATCAAGCCCCCCCCCCCCCCCCCGGTCAAGGGTGTCCCTCTTTTCCAATCTGAAAATCTGGTCACCTTAGGTAACATGAAATCATGAAGTTTCTTCTTCCCCCACAGAAATAGATGTCACTCTTTCTCTCCAGCTTATCTTTAATGTTCTGACACTCACGTAGGGTAAATTGTTTACAAGGCAATTGCCTCATGTAAGCCAGGCCAATTGGCAGGGAAAGCCTCAAACTCTTGCTTAAAGATAAATGACTAATCAACAAACATCCTTCATGCTCAGTTTCACACAGCTTTGTTTATCATGTATTATTTATTGGAGCACTAGGAAGATAGAATACTTGGATGATTAACCTTACTTAGCAAATGGAGCTTTGGGTGTCTCTGCAAATTAAAGTGGCTTGCAGAATTGTTTGTGAAAACCTAGAGGCTTGGCAGCGGGTGGGTTGGAGTAAGGGGAGTTTGAAAGCTATGAAATTTCTCAATAAATATCACATTACATTACAGCAATGCATTTTGTACAAAATAGGCAATATATTTCACCAGAAAATACTAACATGCGTAAGTTATTCAAAGCATTTTTCTATAAGATGTGAATTCCATCAATATTCTGAACATTATACATCTTCAACCTAAGTAATTTGACAAATATATTGAATATACATATATTGCCAACGACTTAGAGTGGTTTTTAGTACATGGTGAATCTTGCTACCGTATCATTGGAAGCATTATGTGGGCTCCTCTGATTTTTAAGCAGTTAATTTCAGCATTTTATACACAATGCAATGTGGAAAAAATGACAGAGAAAATTGAAATATTAAACTGAAGCAGACTGACTGATTATCCAAAGAAGCAATGAAAAACAGATTATATGCATGAAAAGCTTTCCTTGGAAATATTTCTATATATACAAAATTTGAAAAATCAAGGTGGAAACAGAAAATAAAGGCTTCCATTTAATTTAAGTGAAAAGACAAGTAAGAGGGATTAAACAATAGACAAACAACAAATGAAGAGAAAAAAAATAGCTCATATACTCTGTAGTAATTAAAAACATAGCACTAGGTATTTAAAAGTTATGTTTAAATCTACAAGCCTCTGCATATCCAAAATATACTTGGATTTTCAGAAATTAAACATATATTAGTATAATCATGAAGCAATAACATGAGGATCCTAGCCAAGTCAAGGTCACAGCCAATGGGATAATTTGTAATCAAATTTATCTAATCCATCCTCAGGAAACATTGTCCATTTTTTATATGTTCGTTTCATTGTTCTCATGGCAATAAATCATAGGAAATTACATATTTTAGTTATATGTATTTCTATTCATCATGAGCAATTAATAAATGGAAGAATATACCCATATTATTTTCACATGGGCAAAGGCTTGCATGACTGAGTGAATATTGTCTCTTGCTTTGACTTTCTTAATTATCTGATTGGGAAATTAAGCAATTCCAAAGATATAAGTGACATATTTTATTAATCAATAGATTTTTCATAAATTTATAGTTTATAGATTACAAGAGACCTTCCAATTCATATGTCTGGTCTAAAAAACCTTCATCAAGATCATGCTAATAAAAATAAAATGTCAGTTTTCAGATCCTTGTTTTAATCACAAGTATTTTCCACTGAAATGGCAATTAAACTATGTATATTAGTTACATGCTTGAATCAACAGCAGCACCTATATTATTATTATTATTGTACAATGTATCACAGCAGCCAGGTTGTTTCGCCGATGTTGGCATTGGTTACTAGTCGGGCCCCACCCAGGGGCCTAGGACGTCGTAACGTATTTTCGTAATATGCGTGCAGATCCAAGCAGTGCGGCTTTTGCATTTGACTGATGGTGATTTTTGTCAATTTTTAACTGTTTAAATGTAATTCCAGTGCTTTTGGAATAGCACCAGTGTGCCAATTACCACTGGAATTACACTGCTGGTTTGTGCCATAGTTGTTGAATTTCAATTTTTAAGTCCTGGTATCTTGCGATTTTTTCATGTTCCTTCTCGGCGACCTGCTATCACCTGGTATTGCGATGTCCTATGATTGTACCTTATTGTTCTCAACCAGTGTGATGTCTGGTGTATTATGCGCCAGTATTTTTGTCGTTTGTATACGGAATCCCACAAGATCTTGACCATCTGATTTCTGTGACTTTTTCAGGCTGATGTTCCCACCAGTTTGTTGCTGTTTAATATTATAATTTTTGCACAATTCCAATGGATCATTTGTGCTACTGAATTGTGCCGCAATTATAATCAGTCTGCGCGATTTTTTTTACAGCAGCTGAGTATGTGATCAACAGTTTCATCAGCTTCTTTGCAAAGTCTGCATTTGGCATCATCAGAGGATTTTTTCGATTTTGGCCTTAATGGCATTTGTGCGGATAGCTTGTTCTTGCGCAGCCAGGATTAGTGACTCTGTTTCTTTCTTTAATGTACCTGTTGTTAACCATAACCAAGTTTGTTCACTGTCCACTTTATCTTTTATTGTTTTCCAGAAATTGGCCATGCAGTGCTTTGTTCTGCCAACTCTCCATTCTTGATTTTATCACATCTTTCTGTATTCTTGTTTTCGTCTGTTGGGCCTTCAGTAGATTTTTGTTCTTTACTTCGATTAATAGATGTTCTTGACTTCTTTTAATAATCAGCCAGTGCATGTTTTCTCTTCTTCAACTGTTTGCTTCACTTGTAATAATCCTCTGCCACCTGATTTTCGGGGCAGATATAGTCTATCAGTATCACCACCTGGATGTAAACTGTAGTGCATTGTCATTAGTTTCCTGGTTTTTCGGTCCAAAAGGTCCAAATCAGCTTGTGTCCAGTTAACTATGCCAGCTGTGTATCTTATAACTGGTATTGCCCAGTATTTATGGCCTTGATTGTATTTCCACCATTTCATTTAGATTTCAAAATTTTCCTAACTCTGTTGGTGTACTTCTCGTCTGACAATAGTTTTTTACTTCTCCAGTGCTTGATGTTATCCAACGGCAGAATGCCCTAAGTATTTGTAGGCTTCATTTTCTTTGCATTTAATTAGTTGGCCATTGGGCATTTCAATTCCCTCAGATGCAGTGATTTTGCCCTTTTTATGGATACAGTGGCGCATTTTTCCATGCAAACTGCATTGAAATATCAGTGCTGAATACTCGGACTGTATTTGTCAATGATTGGATTTCTATTTCTGACTTTCCATAGAGTTTCAAATCATCCATATATAGTAAATGCGAAAATTTTTCAGCTTTTTTGGCTGTTTGGTAGCCTAATTTCATTTTTTTTAAGATTACTGATAGTGGGATCATTGCGATGATGAAGAGAAGAGGTGAAAGTGAATCACCCTGGAAAATTCCTCACTTGATATTAACCATTCCGTAGCTCTCATTCCCTACTGCCAACTCAGTTCTCCATTGTTTCATTGCCTTTTCAGTAAAGGATGTAATATTTTTGCTAATGCCAGTTGTTTCTAAGCATTTTATGATCCAACTATGTGGCAGTGAGTCAAATGCCTTTTTGTAATCAATCCAGACCATATTCAAGTTCGTTTTTCTGTTCTTACAATTTTCTAATATCATTTTATCAATTAGAAGCTGATCTTTTGTGCCCCTGCTCCTTCTTTTGTTGCCTTTTTGCTCTAGTGGCAAGATGTTGTTTGTTTCCAAATAATCCATCATGTTATCTGCAATAATGCCTGTGAGTAATTTGAAGGTTGTTGGTAAGCATGTTATTGGTCTATAGTTTTCAGGTGTTGTTCCTTTAGTTGGATCTTTCTGAATCAAGTATGTTTTTCCAGTTGTCAACCATTCATCAATTTGGCCCTTTTGTAAAATTTCATTCAGTTGCCTGGCCAATATTGCATGTAAGCTGGTCAGATATTTGAGCCAGAAACCATGTAATTGGTCCTTTCCAGGTGATGTCCAATTCTTTACCTTTTTAACTCGATTTTTTATCATCTCAGTTGTTATTTCTAATACTTGAATTTGTTTGTTGCCAATGCTTTTCTCAAAGTCATGTATCCACTTTGCTTCCTTGTTGTAGTCCTTTGCATTTTCCCACAATTCTTTCCAGAATTCAACTGTGGCCTGCTTTTCTGGTTTTTCACTTTTGGTGTCACCATTCACATTAAGACTTTGATAAAAATGCCGTTGGTCTGATCGAACTTGCTGATTTTGTTTATATTGGATGATTCGTGCCTCATATCTTTCAATTTTTCTAGCTGTTGCTGTTATCTGCTGTTTTACAATCTCTACAGCTTCATTGATGTTTCTTGTATCCAATCTATATCTTCTGATTAGCCGATCTATGATTTTGTTGTTTTTAAGCCGTTGCTCATGCATGTTCTTTAAGTTACTAGCATCTGCCCTTAATTTTTGATTTTTTGTTCTAGACGGATTTTCCACTTTGGCTTTGATGCTTTTTCTGTTGTGTGACTAGGTACTTTAATTTTAATGCCTAGTTCATTAGTGACTATTACAGCTGCGCTGTACATTAACTGGTTTGTTCCAAGATGGATCCGGTTCAGTTGTTGAAAACACTGCATTAACCATTTTCATGATAGGGGCCAAAATTTTCTTAGGCACAGTTTTTAGTGATGGTAAACGTTGCCTTTCCTCATTAAGCAGAAAATGCTCCATGATCTTATCCTTCAATTCTTTTTGTTTTTGAGTTAGTTCATCAGTTGGTTCAGTGATAACTGGTTCTAGTGGTGGTGATGTTATTTCCTCCCTGAGAGCTTCTTCTGGGAGTTCTACTATAGTGTCTTTAGTTGTGTCTTGAATATCAGTTATTTCCGCTTGTGATATTGTTTTTTGGGTTTTGCAATTTGCCTGAATTTCCTCATGTTCAACTTCACTAAACACTTTATTCCGTATAATAAATCGCCTTTGATCTGCTAGTCGTTGTTCACTAACATTTGAATCTGGATATTGTTGTTTCCATAATTCATACATTCGCTTTAAATATCCTCTTTTTTCTGGCTCTGAGTTGTAGTAACAGGCCATTATGGCACGGTTTTCATCTGCACTATATTTTTGTCATTTTGTTGGCTGGTCCACTTGTAGCCCACTTGTCGACGGATGTCCAGGGACCCCAACATCCGCCGCGGCCCTTGTTAACCCGCGCGACGACCGATGCGGTATGGAATTCTTATTCGTTTTTTTCACCATATTGTATGGGTTGGCGGGGTTTTTTTTACGGGACCAGATGCCAACTTGATCCCAACCTTCCTCCTTTCTCATCCGGGCTTGGGACCGGCAACGGCGGAGTTGTTATTATTATTATATTATTATATTAAAATGGTTCACTGAAACAACTGTAAAAATATGATATGACAGTAATGAAAAATAGGTGGGACCATATAATTGAAAAAGTAGTTAAAGTGAGCATGTTAAAATATTGTGGGATTTCTAGGTACAAACCTATAAACTTTTGGCTCATAATACACCAGATTTAACTGTGGTTGAAAAGAAGAAAGCATAGATAATTGATATGGCAATACCAAGACAGTACAATAGAAGACAAAGAATTGAAGATAAATAAGTATCAAATCTGAAAACTGAAATTGAAAGATTATGGCATAAACTAGTCATACCAGATGCCTTACCGAAAATCTTGGATGGCATTTAGAAAATTTGCATATTGACAAAATTTCCCACACTGCTTGGATCTGCACATATACTAAGTTGATGCCTTACAACATCCTAGGGCCGTAAGAGGAACTCAGTGAATATGAAGGCCAACCTGAATTAAAGAACTGACCATTGTGATTTTACATTGTTGTAAATAGATAATAATAATTCAAATACTGCTGCAAACAATATCACCTATTCTTTGTTTAAAGGGTATATGAACACAAGCTGCAATTTATTTGTTTAAAATTCTGCCAAAGCAGTTACTTGACACAACCCGCAGGAAAATAATTTACTGATATACTTGTCTTCTATGCCACAATTAGTTTATGTAATGTAAAAAAAAAAAAAAACAAATTTGTTCATAGAAATAGAGTATTTGAATCTTCAGTGTTCCAACCAGCAATATTTTTAAAAGTGTTTAGGGTCTTAGCATTCTGATTTTGGGGTGGCTTTTTTGGAGAGATTATTTTTGTTACATTTTGTTGCAGTATTTGTTACATGAAGTGATTTGTTGATGATAGCCATTCACAGCTGGTTCAAAAATAGCTCAAAATTAGATTTGAGATTTAGGTAAGTACTGTGATGATACAAGTTGAGAGCTGATCTTGGTTTAATTATACCACCATCAAGTTAGCATTTTCACTGTTATTCAAGAGGCAAAGCCAGGGGAAAAACTGGTCTCAAATTGCTATTTATGCACTGCATAATCATATCTTCTTTTCTAAATCTGCCCTAACTTGGTTTCTGTTTTCATTCATGCAGTGGTAAGGAAATTTAATAGCCACTTGTTGATGACTATCTAACTGTGATGGTAATACCTGCTTCATCTCTTCCTCTCAGGGATAAGGGCTGTTGCTGAAGTTGAAGTCAGCAAGAATTATACAGACATTCGATAGCATAATCTTTGTTCCAAAGAAGATCAATTTCAAGAGATTTTTTCTTTTCTTTTTTACTTTATCAGTCTGGTTTTGCTAGGTCCAAGGAATCACTGGTTTCTTAAAGCAATCATAATAATTTAATATGTATCATGATAGTGGGGAAACTCAGCTTTGTGACAGTTTGTAGAATCACTGCGACCAACTCTGGTACCCAGTTCAAGACTAAAAAGTGCAGATTGAACAACAGACCAAGAAGCAAGAAAGACATCCTTGCAGGTAGAGAGTGTTCAGATTGAGTTAAAAGAAAATGCAATTTTGGAATATGTGAAAAGGTCATCGGAAAGACTAAGAAAGACGTATGTCCAGCTTTCCCCCTTAGATATTAAGTGTTATGTAAGGTAAAATAATCGATGTCAACCAAGAACCTCTTTATCAAAAAAAATATGGAAAAATGATTTCATTACATATCTGACCAATATAAACAAACTGATTATTAATCAATTGAGGTCCTCATAATATACATAATATAAGTTTTACCAAGTTATTACAGTAATAATCAGTTTGTTTCAATTAGTATATTTTTGTGCGTATGTACATGACCATATAAATATACATACATACAAGATAGATAGATAGATAGATAGATAGATAGATAGATAGATAGATAGATGATAGATAGATAGATAGATAGATAGATAGATAGATAGATAGATAGATAGATAGATAGATAGATAGATAGATAGATAGATAGATACGTACGATACGATACGATACGATACGATACAATACAATACAATACAATACAATACAATACAATACAATATGATATATAGATACACACACATCCTGGTCTTCCATAACACCTCAGGAGTGCCACAGGCTGATAGCTTCCATGCCACGCCACATTGAGGCAATAATTGCTGCAAAAGGGGCCCAAACAAAGTACTGAGTACATATGCATGCTTATATTTTTCAGAGGTCCGATATTGTTCTATGTACAATCCTTGTTTTATTGATTGCATGTAATATTCTAATTTTCTGAGATTGTGGATTTGGGGTTTTCTTGAGCTATAAGCCATAATCATCACAATTATCACAAATCACAGCTTGAATTATCTTGCTTTACATGTAATGAGTCTATCTCAAATATTAGTTTCACCTTTTAAGTTGCATTACTGAAATAAACTTTTACACGTTATTCTAATTTTTCGAGTTTCACCTGTATTTTTCACTGATTATGTTAAGTAAAAATACATATGCCATATGTCTCAAATATATATGCCAGTGAAGTGTGGCTTATTCAACAAACTAAATTTTTAACATGAAGTATGAAATAGAACAATTTAATTTAACAAGAAAAACTGCTATATTATATATCATGCCACATCAGTATGTTTTGCAGCCTAACTAGGCTTTGACAGAAACAGGCTAATCCCAAATTCCTGAATATACTTAACAGTGGATGAGATGGCCTTAAATTTCCCAGACTCCTTTACATGCCAGCAAGATAACAGTGAATTTGAGTGTCCTTTTTCTACTGGGATAAGAGTCTACAAAGCTTCCATTTGCATCAAGTGCCTTCTTTTGTGATGAGTTACTTTGCCTTGCTATCTTTTGGCTCTCCATGTGTGGCCACCAGCATTCTCAAGGGTCTGGCTGAAAATTGTCTTTATCAAAACTGGAAGCAGTTGAGACTACATATCTTTTTTTTTCAGTACCCTGGAGGTAGTATTCTGGTTTCTAAATTGACAGGTTAATCAGAGGACCTGTTTTTCAAGAGATATGATGTATGCATTGAGCCCTGACAAGAGGTAAATGAAGGAGGTTGAGTATGCTGTTCTCACTGTCAAATGTCCAGTTAACTGCTTTAACCAGACGCAAGAGCTTGAATACACATTCTCCCTTTCCAACTACCCAAACATTTAGATCCAAGTTTCAGAATCTGAGGCCCACAAATATCCAAAGCCTTGGCTATAGGCACCAGATGTACCAAATAGTAATTTAAACATGACAGGAATGAGAAATGTTCACTACTAGGGTACAATCACATTGGTTGTACTTCATCACAACAAATGTCTTGTCCTAGCTATTCAGCCTCTTGTCACAACCCTACTTTCTCTTTGAAGTACACTTGGGACATTTTCCATAGGCCTAGTGCTGCATTTGGTCTGAAAAAATCTTTATATCCGTGAGTTACCCAGATACCAGGCACCCCTGCATCCAGAGCAGAAATGAAAGAAGACTGCCATTTGGTCCCCAGACTAAGTAGCCACATTTTATTTAAATTGTCAGGGTAACTACAGCCTAACAGACCTTCTCAAAGGCTACCATCAGTAAATAATGCTGTCAGGAAAAAGAAATAGCAGCCAAGAATTGGGAGATGTCCACAAAGAGATTCATTTACAGGAAAAATATTCAGCTTCCATTCTAATGAATTATTTATTATTAAGCTTCTTCAATTTTCTGTGGGAAAAAAAGCAAAAACAGTCAAAATGAATAAATAAACCTAGACATAAAATTAAATTAAAAACATGTTATTTTATTTTTGTGGCTTTTCTGACAGAAATATGCCTTTAACAATATATTTGATCCAAAAAGACAACAAAAATTGCAACAGAGGGACAAAACGTCAACAAAGAAAACAAAAAAGAAGAAAATAAATATATGTCTCAGGCACTTTGGCTGCTTATGTTTGAAACTGTTGATGCACTAGAGCCTTGTAGCACCTTAAAGACTGGCGTTTTATTATTACAGGAGCATTTAATTAAATGGACTGGGATCTCTGAAAGCTTGAAATGTTTAGATCTTGAAGTGTCACAAGACTATTGTATCTACTGTGAAAGACAATACTGCCAGTTAGGAAATTGACAATATTGAATTTATGCCCTCATGGTGGTAAATAGAAACATGGAACAACTGAATTACTAAACTTGAGTTGCTAATGTCTGGACAATCTCCAGATTCCAGTAAAGATTTCTGTGTCTATATGGATGCTTGTTTCCCTGATCTGGCAGCCTTATGTAAACATAAGAAGCAAACCACTTGTACCTGATGATAAAATGACTATCCTGGCGCATTTTTTGTATCCTGTCTTACTGCGTCTTGTTAAGGCAATCCTTTTGATATCCTTGGCTAAAATAGATAAATCTAGCATACAGATTCATATTTATTGAGATATTACAGCCCACAGTTAACTGTAGTTGTAGAATGGCTTACCAATAGGTTGAGTTCACACAACAAACTACAGTATGCCACATGCAAAACAAATTATGATATCTTAATTTAATCAGTTAACATCTTCTAGTCTGAAAACATATTCACTTTAACATGTCCATTGGATGAGGCTATCAAAGTATATAGCTGATTGCTTATTCAATCAAAACAATGCCAGGCTAGTCAATAACTATTTGCAATTTCCAAAATGTAATCCAAAATGTAATCTAAAACAGATGCAATTCCAAATTGTTTATGTTAAAAGTAAGGAGGAAATAACTGCTCTGGGCAAAATCCTGCTTTGCAACCAACATAACAGGATACAACTTTTTAAGTTCTTTCTTTTCACTTAATACATATGGTTAAGCATCTCTTGGTATTTTGCCATGGAACAACAAGAGAAGTTTTGTTGCCAGCGGATTTCCACAGAAACTACAAATCTCCAGCTTAAGCTAAACCAAATGTCTTAACAGATGTATGTGAAACAGAAAGGAAAGCTGGTGAGCTGAGAGCTGTAGACCCTCTATCCTAATGTGAAATTTTTTTAAAAAAATCTGTCAATGTAACACAAAAAGAGTAGTGCAGATATATTCTAATCTTGTTTGTCAGCAAATAAGAGCTCTTTTTAAGCCCAACATGTGGCCACAAATACTTTCACTAGTTTCACTGATGATGAATGACATCATGATTATATATGTACTCTGGGGAATCTTTTTCTGCCTGAGGTCTCTGCTCCCCTTAAAAAAAAACCCTATTGCTTCAATAATAGAGTTCTAACACCAATGCAGCTGAAATTTTTGGTCTGTTATATTGATTTTAAAACAAGCAAACAATTTGGATAAAGTCTTACAGAGATGAAATAGGCTAATTTATGCATTCTGCCTTCTCCAGGAAAAAAGCAAAGTAAATCAAGATTATATTTTAGTACTGATATCCTGGGGGATTCTGGCAGCTGAGAAAATTTGATGTTTGGGGATGAGGGCTAGGGGAACCAACGAGTGCCCTTGTAGTTACTAAAAGTGAGTAAGATGATGTTGCTACATTTGAAAAAAAATACAACTCTTCTAAGGCAGAAAAATAATGTTTTTCAAATTAAGGATCTTTCTTTCATACCACCACCATCCTTCCAGAAATAAACAAGATGAGGGCCAGTTGCAGCTTTTATATTTTCTGATATTTGTGCCAAACGTCATCAGAAAGACATATTTTATAAACCTCTGACATATGAATGCTGGCACATGAATTCTGATTCTATGTCATTTACCTGGATAACACCATGTCATCATACACACACACACACACACACACACACACATTAAAACAGAACAAAAAGAAAAGGAATAAATCAATAATGAAAAAGGAAAAACTGAGAAAAAAAGAAAGCAATGTGTCAACAACAACAAAATTATACATATATGGGTTTCCATAAAAAGACAGACAGGCAGATTTAGATAATGCTTTCAATAAATGATAGTTACATTTCTTTGTAATTGTCCATACATAATCTATGAATATATTCATATTCATAAATTGCAAGTAGTATCAAGTCATTCCACTTAATAATTTCTTTTGCTTATCTTGAAGTCTCTTAACAGTAGGAATAGCAAAGAAAGTCCATTTCCCCTATCCAGCTGTCAATTTCCATGTACGAGTAATAATAGAGTCAACTGAAAAATATTAATTTTGTGATTCACAAAAGCTTTTTAAAGAGTGCTATACAATTTGTTTTTGCAAAAAGTAGAGAATAGAGAAAAAAGACATCTTTGTGGATTGCACACCATTGGTGCTCCATAAGGCCTTGAAGACCTGATTGTTCTCCCAGGCCTTGTGTTAAGATACACAGGGACTTGTTGGATGTGCCTATGTTTTATATAGAAGGATTTGGGTCCCTGTGTATCTTGTTTTTATTGTTAGTTGTATTGGATCAACACAATCAAATGAGTCAGTTTGGAATTGATTTATTGGTATGTCAACAAATCATTTTCAACTCCTAGTGATCACATAAATTCAATTTGTCCAAGAGCCATTTGTCGTTTTATATTTTCTAACCATGTGGTTTTCTTGGTAAAAATGAAAAACTGGTTTACCATTGCCTCTCCTGTTACTATAGTGATCATCTGCTGCCAGAAACGTCCCATATGAACCATGGTGACACAGTGGTTAGAGTGCAGTATTGCAGGCTACTTCTGCTGCCTGCCGGCTGCCTGCAATTTTGCAGTTCAAATCTCACCAGGCTCAAGTTTGACTCAGCCTTCCATCCTTCCATGGTGGGTAAAATGGGGACCCAAATTGTTGGGGGCAACATGCTGACTCTGTAAATCACTTAAAGAGGGCTGAAAAGCACTGTGAAGCAGTAAATAAGTTTAAATGCTATTGCTATATTGCTGCTGCCTGTTCTCTATTCCTATTTGCTTTAACTTGCAGCTAGGGTGACCTTCACACTTTAGGTGACTCTGGTGGGCATATCTACCCTTGGCATACACTCCCAACATTCTTCAGGAATTAGAACAGCTCCCCTCCCTCCCACCAGAGTGAGGAAGCACAGCAGGACTTATTGGAAGAGTTCCGAACACCTAAATTAAATAAGCTCTTTTTTAATGATAAGATATTAGTTTTATATCTGTCTTTCCTCTTGGAACTCAAAGCAGCGAGCTAAAGCAAGGAAAATAGATTGTATTTTTTATGACCATATCCTCTTAATCGGAGATTATGGGCATAATCCTACCAAAATGAACAACTCTTAAGACTCATTTATTTCAGATGAGAACTGGAATCAAAGATCAAGTCTTTCCCACTTTAGCAATGAAAAAATCATGTTTGATGTTCTCTCTAATGCTCTGAATATTTTTAGATCTAACAATAAAGTTGCAAGTCATTACACAATACCTAGTCTGATCTATCGGATTATATTAATTGCACACAAAAAATCAATAAATGAACAATGGAAATCTACTTATAATCAAACAACCAAAACTGATAAAATAAAACAGTTCATATTCTAAACAGATTTAAAAGTTCTTAACTTGATCTCTGTGTTCTAAATGCAGCATATGATTCTTTGACACATATTTGGAAAACCAGCTCTAAAGATAAAGTGCCAATGCTACCACCATGAAACCACTGTCCTGAATCTTTCAAGCTAATTAAAAATTAAAAGCAGTTTTCAGTAGATAACCACATAGGTCAGAGTTTTTTTTTATCCCAATAAAATGATACCGACCAATATGACAAAATGGTATACTTGTGATAACAATGGCTTTTTAAACTGTTTTCTTACATACATTGTGTTATGATGAGAATATCTTTATAGCAGCTTCCATTAGCCTATATTCAGTTCAATAATGGCTGAGCCCTGGAGCCATGAAGGTCATCCAAAGTTTCCATAAGGTAATTGTTTCTATAGCTCAGCAATGAGAAAGGAAATTTCAAAGCAATAGTTTTGGCTCAGGGAAAGGCTTGAGAGGCATAAGAAGACATAGGCCACAAGTTCTCTTAAAAATGATTATATCTACAACTCCATGGATAATCAAGTTTATCATACAAACATTCCTATTATAGACTTCCAAAACAACATTGTGGGAAGAGAAATGAACATGTAATGGGAATCTTAAAACAGTATGCCTGAAAGTCATTCCAAAACAAAGAATCATCCTTCTTGCCTATTTCTATAAAGTTCTTTTTTGGTTAAAAATTCCCATTCACTCAATGGCTGTATAATCCTGCATCATTCATTCTCATTGTGTGATCTTTATTTACATGTCTGACTTTTTGAACATTATTTTGAAACCAGTATATCAATACACATAGCAAACATTTATTTTCCATACAGAGAGAGATTAAATTTAAATAGAGAGCTTTTTCTCCTCAGTAATACAACCCAGAAGAAGAAGGGACATCTTATTTGAATATCTACAGTCACTGATTTCTTGAGAAATTAAACAATAAACATTTTAAAAACAGACCTGCTCAATGATTCCTGTGTGTTTAAAACAAGAAGGCAAAAATCAGAGCCAAAGGCTGTTACAGCTACTTCTATAGCTTGTCCACTACCACCCTCCAACCTGAACAAGCAAAATATATTATCCTTTCCCCTCTGCAGAAAAGATAGTAAACCATCCTCAGAATGCCACAATATTAGTGCATGCTTCCTCATATAAGACACCAGAAATTTACTAGATCTGATCACATCCCCTCTGTACAGCCCACTAGTAGGGAGATCTATGTATAGAATCCTTTGAGGGAAACCACTCAAGGTTTGAGTTCTGCCTTAAACTAGTTTTTGGAAGTGGTACTTAGAAAAGTTTTATATAAAATAATTTAAAATAGCAGATAGGTCTGAAGAAGTAGATTCTTCCAAAGTATACCTCAAAATGGGTTCTGTTACTGTGCAAAATCTTAATTTGAAGTGAGTTACCAATTTTATGCTTGAACCAGTGAAATCAAAATGCATCTGGTTATCATCGCTTTTACTTTAAGCCATTTTGTGGTTACATTGGCTACAATGTAAATTGTATATGTCAGCAAGATAGGAAAATCAACAGTTCTTGAATGGAGAATTTCAACATTTATTAAGATACATCTATAGATACATCCATACCTGAGGCAGTCAGAAAAATTAGTAAGTCCATTGTTGTGCTGCCAAATATCCTGGCTTTTCCTTGCATTCAGTTAATGGGTGGGGAGGACTTCCCCGCCCATTAACTGAATGCAAGGAAAAGCCAGGATATTTAGCAGCAATATCCTGCTCAATGGCTCAATGACTTCATCTATCAGCCAAGGAACCAAGGCTAATAGTAAGAAAAACATCACGCAGGGAGAGACTAGGCATGACCAGAGAAGATACATTTACAGAAGTTTATTATGGTTCTTCCTGCTAAAGAGACCACTCAGTTTCTACTGCTCTTTATCTGCAGGGTCAAAGGGCAGAAAGACCAATATGCTATTTAACAGCCATGGAAAGTTTGGCTCACTCCATCAGTTAAAAAAGCACAAACCACTTTTTAAAAATTTGAACAGCTTCAAGAAGGAAGGACTAAACTGGGATATTTTTGTGCACTTAAAGAATGGAAATCTGTCCTCTTCTTCTTTTTTTCAGTCTCTTGTGGGTCTTGGCTTTTTAGACTGTAAACCTAATAGTAAACTGTTAGGTAACATGGCAAAAGGCCTGGTTTACTCGAGGGTCATATACTGTATCTGTCATAGTTTCTGCCCAACCAGCTGGATCTGGTAGGGTTAGCAAGCTCAAAGATTAAACAATGCCATCTGACTAAACCTCAAAAACATGCCTTCTCTGTAGCAGTGTCTGCCCTCTGGAATGTTATTTTCGCTAAGATTTGAATGTTTCCCACTCTGCTGGTGTTTCAGAGGACTTTAAAGATCTCGTCATCAAAACCAAAATTGTATAGGCTATTCAATGCCCCTTCCCTTTTCTTTCCTTCTTTCCATCTTTCCTTTCCATCTTTCCTTTCCACGTCCTCCACCTCCACCTCTTCCTCCTCCTCGCCTCCACCTTTCCCTTCCTCTTTCTTTCTTTCTTTCTTTCTTTCTTTCTTTCTTTCTTTCTTTCTTTCTAGGTGTATTTCCTTTACCACAATTATTCTTATCTGCTGCTATTTTGCATAATTATCTGTGTGCATATATGTGTTTCCTATAGTTCTTTGTGGTTGTAAACTACCTGGAATCATTGGGTGACACATAAATTTAATAAATTGTTATTATTGCTGGCCTGACAGTCAGATATTTACACTGGATATGGAATTTTTATCTACCTATTGAGCCCCCTCCAACAACCTAGGAAACGAAGATGTTACTGTTTGATAATTTAAAGATACCATTAGAAGAGAATGTGTAAAAAATATCACTGCAGAATATAAACTATTCCAAATAAAACTGCCTTTTGCAATTGACAGATGGTGAATTTTGAAATGCCAATGGCATTCAAGCAATGTTTTGGAAATGCAAGGTATCTATTACTACTGATACTATCTTTGCTTTCTTTTGATATAGTTGTTCTATGTCTATTTCAGGTCTTTATATTTTGTGATTTTGTGGTTCGCCCCCAGGGGGTGCCTGAGGCATGGAGCAGTGGGGAGGATTCAAGGCAGTTTGTTCCTGACGCCAGACAAAGAAGGGCGGAGAAACGGAAGCAGCAGCTGTGGAGGCAGACTCAGAGATGATAATTAAGTCCAGGTGGTTGTGGCTTGGCCCCTCCCAAGAGAGTATATAAGTAAAGAAGTGGGGAGGGGTCATTTGCAAGACACAACCATTTGAAACAGTATTGGAATACTCTGTCTGTTGTGTATATGTGCCTGTTGGATTTTCAACTAGTCTTGCATGTGAGTCGTGTCTGGGCCTTCAGCCAAAGGAGTTGATAAAGCTGTGTTTAAAGAGTGGCAAACAGCCAAGCCTGTGTCTGGGCAGTTTGGGGGGGGGGTGGTCAGAACAACTATTTTTTTTTTGTTTTTATCATCAACAATTGTTACATTTGAATGTTATGTGGTATATGTTTCTCTCTTTGAATTCACTTTAATTATGATTTATCATACAATTGGCTAGATGTTTTTTATCCACCTATCAAATCCTTCCCAAGGACCTGGGATAGGTGGATGCTATTGTTCAAAAGTATTAAAGGTATCATCACTATAAGTAAGCTGTTCCAAGTAAGGCTGCCTTTTGTAATTAACTGATGATGATTTTGTCAGTGCTGACAAACAAAATAACAAGACTTGGCGATGACTAAGAGCAGAAAAGTTGAAGAAAGAGACAGAGGGTCTAATTCTGGCTCCACAAGACCAAGTCTTAAAAATAAATACATACAAAGCCAGAATTAAGAAGAGAACAACAGAGAGTACAAATGCCACCTCTGCAAAGAAGCTGAAGGAACAGTAGACCATCTAATTAGCTGCTGCAAGATTGCACAGACTGATTATAAGCAACTGCATGACAATGAAGTAACAATAGTGTATTGGAAGAGTTGTAGGCAAGACCTCTTGCTTTCAAATTAAGAATTGTGTTTCTTCCATTTTCCTGCTCTTAGCCATTGCCATATTTTCTTATCTCTTTGCCTGCTGTTTTTTAATGTACTGTCCTTATAACATTTTGCCTTGCCATATCTCTTTTCTATTCTTTGTTTGTTTTTTTGTAGTCAGACCACTTGGTCTCTCCAGTACTTAATAAGCCTTCATGGTATTCAGATTGTGCTCAACTTACAACAGTTTGTTTAGTGACTGTTCAAAGTTACAATGGCACTGAAAAAAGTGACCTATGACCATTTTTCACATGTATAACCATTGCCGTCTCCCCAAGGGCCAATAAGATATTGTAATATGCAATAAATATGCTTATGGAATTATGACCAGTCTAAATAATTCAAGTTTATTGGGTTATTTTGAGTCAATCACTGATGTCTGCTATTCTACAAACTGTGCCATGACCATCACCAGCTCATGATACACCATTGAATCCTACATTATCTTCACCAGTCCCAGCTCCTAAACACCACAATTATGCTGCTATAATCTTGCCCTGACAGATGTTCTCCTGAACCTGGAACCTGTACTACAAAGAAAGAAACTTTACCTATAGAGCAATTTAATAGCTCACTGGGGGGGGGGGGTGTCCCACTAAAGCCTTTATCTTTTCTCTTGAAAAGCTGGAAAGAGAAGAACTACAATCAAGCCAATATAAAGGCAATTTCTTTGGCAATTTCAGTTACACCAAACTAAAAATCTTTCATCTTTCAAATTTCTCAGAAACTGAATTTGAATCAAAAGGTATAGGCCAGCCATAGCTGAGAGGTATCATTGGATCAGATAGTGCATGTCTTGTACTTAAACCAGTTTTCTGTGTATGATAGACCTCACTGTCTCTTAGTCTTGTTTACTTTACAGTATTATTGATGTAAATACTGGAGAACAAAAGGCACTCAAACCTCAAAAAGCAAGGATAGTTATTCCAATATGACATGTGACATGAGAAAACCACTAAAGTATTGCACAACTTGAATTTAAAGAAATTTTTTGAAGAAATAAATATTACAAAAATGAAATTGTTGAAAAATGTTGTATGTGTTGAACAATATGCCTCCATTTATCAACTGAATGACAAATTCACAAAAAAAATGCTTTACACTGCTCATTCCCCAAGGTAACATGAAGGGTTAGATTTCAATCCTACATATCTTTCCCTGGGAATGAGTCTCACCAAACTGAACAGCAAAGTACTGGATTTGGTTTGACCCACAAATTACGATACAGAAAATTAAACATTTCAAATTCTCTGATGGATCATGACCAGTCAGAGAAGGGATCTGCAAATAAATAGCCTCTTTTGGAAAATGTACAGACTTTCAAGGCCTCGTGACAAATGGTCAAGATATTTTGGAAGGGACAAGCTTTGAAAAACATTATCATAAATTGTACTGAGATAAGACAATGCATCCTACAATATCACTTCTCTACAATAATGAACTTTGATTTGAGTGCTTTCAATCTAAATTAACTAAATACAATTAATCTGGTTAATTAAATTTGGAAATCTCCAATATTTAATCTAGTATTTCTTCAGACCAAACAACTAAAACATGATAGATGAATCCTCTGCACAAATAACGATCTGGCCTTTTAATCTATAGCTATTGCTTTCCCCATTGTTTATAAAGTTCATTTAGGTCATTTGGATGAGATTATAAAAGCAGAACTTATTCTTATAGCTAGATCAACAATTGTGGTAAGTAGGACAACACAGCAGTGTTGTCACCATAACACAGTTGCTCACAGCACCTGCCAGTGCAATTACTTTGACATGAAATGAGTTGTTTCACATTTTCCAGGGGGAAACTCAATGTGGGCTTATTACTCCACAGTTCCAGCTGGTAACAACATTTCTTACCTTCTCTTGGGTCCATATAATATAACAGCAATGAATATTAACTGAATCCCAACAATAAAGCTTATACTTCAACTTACTTTGACCAAAAATCAAACTTAGCAACAAGATAACTGTGATGAACAAGTAATTTTATACAGCCGGTTATATTGTATTCTGAAGATGAATAAATGTCAAATACGAGTTGCTTATTTTTCTACCCTTCCAATTTCTTAAAACCAGTCAAACTGAGAACTGCCCATTTCTTCAGGAGTCAAAAAAGGCTGTGTATGGTTAAATCAATAGCCTTGGAAATCTCCTGATCATTCAACTAACTCAGACAAAATATAGATTTAAATGTAATACTTGTTATGAGTCTCTCATGGTAAAGAAATGCAATGTAATATTTCCTTTCATAGATACTGAAATAATTTAAATTCTGTTATTGTTTCACAACAGAGAAGTTTAAAACAACATTTTCTGTTATTTGTATTTATAGTTTATAAGAAAGAAAATTTCAGCATTTTAAAGATAAAGTTAAAGGTTCCCCTCGCACATATGTGCTAGTCGTTTCCGACTCTAGGGGATGGTGTTCATATCTGTTTCAAAGCTGAAGAGCCAGTACTGTACAAAGACATCTCCATGAGCATGTGGTTGCCATGACTAATCATTGAAGGAACATGGAACACCATTACCTTCCCACCAAAGGGGTCCCTATTTTTCTACTTGCATTTTTTTACATACTTTCAAACTGTTAAGTTAGCAGAAGCTGGGACAAGTAATGACAGCTCACTCCGTTACGTGGTGCTAGGAATTTGAACTGCCGAACTGCCAACCTTTCTGATCGACAAGCTCAGCGTCTTAGCCACTGAGCCACCGCGTTCCTCTTCAGCATTATAGTAGCCTTTTATTTCTTGGCTCACGCAAATGAAAAACAGAATAGCAGTTAAGACAATTTTTTGGTCTTCGTTCTGTTTGTTATTTCATAATGCCAAATTATGATGCATCATGCCAAATTTTTCAAATGCACAGTATCATTTTTAGTTGAGCTAGTCTCCCCTCATCTTGAAAGAGTCAAAGTACAATGACATTTACTCACATTCTTCCTATTCCATCCAGATCCTTCTTGTCTTGCTGTCTTTTTCCCTCATAATCCATACTAGCTGAGACACTGTTTTGGAAGACAATTGGTAAAGAGAAAGTAACTAAATAATAAAGAAATAGCATCATATTAGATACTGGCTGATTCTGAGAAAACCAGTCAATGACATGAAATGATTCTGCTTCTCTGAATGAATGAGTGGGAATTCTTCTTGACTTATGAACAAAAGTCACTGCTCATAGCAATCCATTTAATAATCAATTACTAGGGCATATCTGGATATGTCCATATTGTAACCTTGCAAACAAAGCAAAAGTAGTTTACTACTGTAATTTCCTGGACCCTTTCAAAGTTCCCAGAGTAGTTCAGAACTCCAAAATTTTCAAGTGATCTCCCATACAAGTACTAACAAAATCTGACACTACTTGGCTTTTTTTAGATCAGCAAGATTGGCTACATACTACTACTTATCTAGATAGCAATAAGGGTTCTACTTATAAAATGGCCAGAAAATATATGAAAAATCTATGCAAATTTAAAAGGCCTTTTATCCCTAAAGCTGTTATGCATCTGACATCATTCAGGCCTATTCATATTGCAAAGCAAATTTGAAATAACCTTCCCAATCTGTGTATACTAAATATGTGGACTAACTCCTAGAATTCCAAGCAATTTCTGAGGTAGGCAATTGGGAAGATGTTCTTCTTTATTGGAAATGCAACTTTGAAATACATATAGCAAGCAATATAGAGCAGTCAGAATAGTCAGAACAGTAAGTCAGAAGTGCATGGTCAGGCTATATACCTGTAAGCTTCAGTCATCTTTATTTAGGTTTAGAACCAACTAAACTTGGTAGAATTAAGTTCAAAATAAGCATGTCTAGAATTGTGGTGTGAATTTAATTCTTGTGTTATGTCAGCTTTATAACTACTATAGAAAGCAGCATGGCTAAGCATGACCATGCTGAATAATCCTTTAATAAGGCTGTATTTAAAATGATACATGTTATGTATTTAAACAGCAGTGGTTTCATTACAGCGCATGGCAATTTTGAATATGGCACCAGTTTGTAATTGGAATCACAGTCAAATATGATCTTCTTAGGTGTGAACACCCAATGTTATCCTTTAAAAAAAAACAATTCTAGGAATAAAGCACAATCCACATGGGAGATACCGTAGCTAGCTCTATGGGAGTTTTGTAAGATGAACTCTTGTATTTCAGAAAGAGGTATTCATTTAGGGAATTGGGGGGGGGGGAATCTAGCCATTGTCATATGTAATTTCACACTATTAGTCTTTCAAGTGCCTTTTCTCAAAACCTCTCCCCACAGAAGCTGCAACATTTAAAAAAAATATTTTGAGAGCATTTTATGTGGCAAATCTATTACCTAGCCAGCAACTTTTCAAGAAGCAGGTTTCAAAAGAAATGCACATCATAAGGGTGAAAAAAACCTGAGATAGAATGAGTTTTTAATTAAAATAGAATCATTCATCACATCTTAAGGGTAGAAAATACATTTTAAAGTAGGTAGGTGTCAAAAAGATACTCTTACAAATAGGTCATTCTTGCAAATTAATTTCCAATATGAAGACTACAAATTTCTACAATCAAGACCCCTATCAGTCTAAGTGGGAATTTAAACCCATCACATCTGGATAATGCCAGACTACAATAACTGAAGAAATGAATGTAAAGAAAATGTAATATAGTTATAACAATAAACATTCTCTTTTAAAGGATAAAATATATATTTAAAGGGGAACTATAAAGAGGGAAGGAGGGCAAGGTAGCTATCTGAGGTCTGCAATGGAAAATGCCTTTAGGAGAGCTAATTTGATTGCTAAAGAGGAAATGACTTTTTATGACCAAAATAACTGAAGATGCAACAATACTTGAAGGGAAACTAGCAAAGTCATTTTGTGGGAGGGAATGTAAAAAATAATCAGTTGGTACTCAATTTTCATTATTATTTTTTTATCTGCTCCCTCTTATTTTGGCTGCCTTCTTCATCATGTACAAAATCCTAGATTCTGAGAATCCGACTAAGATTTTGCAGGGCTGACAGAGAGTTACCGATCCAAAAATCACCCAGTTGGCTTCAAGCTGAAGACAGAACAAGAATTCTCAGACTTCTGATTTTTAGTCTGGTGCCTGAATCACTATACAAAGCAGCTCTCTAAACAGTACATTTAGATGCACAAAAATCATTATAATTTGAATGCAGATTTAATAATCACGCAAACCGATACATTGAATTCAAAAGGCAATACGTTAGCCAGCACTTATGACCATTTCACACAGTTGGGATTATCTATTTTACAATTAGCTCCATCCAAAAGAATAAATGCTATTCCCTGAAGATTAATTGTATCACAAATATACTGTACATAAGATAGAAATCATGTAATAATTTATATTCCAGAATAATTGTCACATGCAGTTATGTTCTACACAAGAAAATACAGTTTGCTTACATTTTTTTTCTAAATGGTGTTAAAATAGTCTTCAGTTCTGTAATACATTTTTTCCTTTTACACATGATTTTATTGCTAAAAACTAGTTATTCCAAAATAGCAGTACTGTAACTATTTCTCAAAGGAGGTCAAAGGGATTAGAAAAACCTCTAAATACTATGTTTCGTGAGTGGCCTTCTTAAGGACTATCCAAGGTAGAGTATAGAATTCCATACAGTATACAGTATATTTATATTCCACAATATATGTCTGTATTAAGATGCCTTGATGCACATTCCTTGCATATGTGGCTTGAGAGGGCTGAACCACATAACCTCCCCTTGCCTTCTTTCCCAGCCACAGTCAATGCACTTTTGCTCAAGCTGATGGTTTGTGGAAAACAAAGTTTGTTCAATCAACTCAAGTGTTTATAGTGAAACAACAAAGATTCAGAACAGAAAATATAACTATTTTTGCTAGGAAACATGTTCTATAATTGATTCAATAGATAGATTGATAGATAGATTATAATTAACCAGGTCCAATATTTCTATTATTTCTCTCTGAAAGTCACAGCCAGTCATTCTCTTAGAAAGAAATTTTAAAAAGTGTTTTCCTTAATCAGTTGTGAACATAAATTTATGGCATTCTTGGTACTCTGATGTTGTTACATAGTTTGGTAATGAAATGTCTTCAAGAAAACAACCAAGCTCAGAGCGCCCCAAGGACCCCACAATTCAACCCTGAACTACAGATATTATCTTCTAAAGGTAACTTAAATGCTGTTCAATTTTGGTATCATAGAGATCAGGAGTAGGTTCTGGCAGTTACTACTGCCAGTTCACTCATGGGCGCACCACATGCGCATGCTTAATGCATGCTGTGCATGTATGCACAGTACAATACAAAATTGTTCTGTGCATGTGCAGAAGCAAAAAACAAGATGGTGATGCTTATGGTACTGCCTGGAGAACCAGTTCAGGGGCGTGGCAGGTCTGGGTCGCTGCTGGTTCCAGCTCTATCAGTGGTGGATTCCCAGTAGTGGTTTGGTGGCCTGTACTGCTGGTTCCAGAGATCCAGGCCACCAAACCACTACTGGGAATCCACCACTGATAGAGATATCTTTTTATTTGTGTTCATTCATTTGCCCAGTCAGTCAGTCTCTATTCCACTTACAGTTACCCCCTTCCATTTACCTCAACTATTCACCTTGTATTTTCAACCTCAAGGAGATTTCACTATCTATTTCCTAAGTCACCTTTAAGTTTTTCTGACAAAGTTTCAAGTGACATTGTGCTGTCCAGCAGCCAATCAAATGTGACAGAAAGCTTGTTACAAAGGTTCCTTTGTCCCAAGAGCTGCTTCTAATGCTATTGTCCAGGATGTAACAGTCACTCAGCAACAAGTACAGAATATATACACATATATCTATCAACTTTATAATAATAATAGTTTATAATAGTTAGAAATATCATCTAACAATTGTAGATATTTTTCATTGAGGGTTTCCTAGCTTAAAGAGATGGATATAGAAGTAAAGATCACAATTGTATGTGCTTCCCAAAACCTTTCAGCAAGGCTTCTCCAGTGCAATGGTTCAGAAATGGGGATCGCTATGCAGTAAGTAAAATACAGTATGCAAAAGTCTGTACCTCAGACCTGGACTACTATTATCCTATTTATATATCTATTATCCCAAGAAATCAATAATAATTATATTGGAAGCATCCTAAAAATAAAGGTAAAGGTAAAAGGTTTGTCCTTCCAGTTGTGTGTGGCTCTACAGGGTGGTGCTCAAACCTTAAGCTTATAAATATATTATTTAAAGGATAAGTACCCTTCTCTGATGTGTTCTGTTTAAAAAAAATCCTTGGAATGGTATTCTATTATGGGTTTCCTATCAGTACTTTGTGCATAATATTATCAGTATAAATTGCCTCTGAATAATAGCTTGTGACGGTAAGAAAATGAGGTAATTGTCAGAAGTGGTGACTCATCCAAAGCAAGGAGACAGCAGCAAGGTAGCCCTGTGTAAGAAATACAAATTTGAGTCACACACACATACACACACAAATACACACAATGGCTAGCTGAATTTTGGCTTGCCAGCTGCAGTTCTTTTGTGAAGGATGTTTCCTGTTGAAGTCAGGCTTTCTATCTATTTTCAACAGAAACTATATATGTATTTTAAAAAGTTCAAAAATACAACAAATACCCTATGACTTATTTATCAATGGGGCCAAATTGGGAAGCATTGTGACACTGGGTAAGATAAGAGTAGGAAAAGTGTAGCAATACATTCAGTAGTCATAAAGTAATCATGTTTCATTTCTGAGATCCCATCCCATCAAGAAATTGAGTGAACTGATTATCACAGTGAACTGATCAAAGAACAGATGGCATGGTGATGATGCAGGAAGAGTTCAGACCCACAATTAAAGCTCAATCTAAGATAACAGTGATCTCACTGCCTTAAAATGGCAAGATATACTTAAGTGACAGCTAGATGTCAGGAGGTTTTAGGAGACTAAACATCTACCCCAACATGCTGAGTGCAAACATTCACATCCTCCATCTATCTGCAAAAGGCATGTGAAATACAATGCGTTAGGGTTGTGGCTCCATGTTGAATAGCCATCTGCTACTGGAGAAAAGATGTTTTAGCTCAGACTACTAAATCTATCCATCTTTAAATTTCTCTTTGATGCAAGCTTAAAGGTAAAGGTTCCCCCGTACATGTGTGCTAGTCGTTTCTGACTCTAGGAGAGGTGCTCATCTCCGTTTCTAAGCCGAAGAGCCGACACTGTCTGAAGACTTCTCCGTGGTCATGTGGCCGGTATGACTAAACACTGAAGGTGCACAGAACGCTGTTACCTTCCCACCAAGGTGGTCCCTATTTTTCTACTTGCATTTTTTACATGCTTTTGAACTGCTAGGTTTGCAGAAGCTGGAACAAGTACCGGGAGCTCATTCCATTACGAGGCACTAGGGATTTGAACTGCTGAACTGTCAATCTTCTAATCGACAAGCTCAGCATCTTAGTCACTGAGCCGCCACATCCCTAAATCCATCCATCTTTAAATTTCTCTTTGATGCAAACTTACTCATACACTAATATAAAGACCTATGCTGAAATTCAGACCAATCTTCCCTATCCTGACATTTTTCAGAGCTATTAGATGCATGCAATTCCTTCTGATACCCAACAGAAGAATTATAAAAGTTGCAGCCAATGAGCACCAATTCTGAAAAAGTTAATGTATACAAACTCTGACCAGGAATTTATTTTACATACCTAAGGAATGGTGGGTTTTTTTCCCCCCTTGCTCAGGCTAAAATGGAACCTATTTTGTAGGGGGAGGGAAATAATAATCTACGATTTGAATGTATTTGTTTTTCTCTTGTAAAACTTCCCATGCCTATAAAATCAAAGGGAGGGGGAATGTCCATTCAGAAGTCTGAAGGGAGAGAGCTGCACAAGCCTTACCACAAGTTAGCTTAATGCATTCCCTGGCTCTGATAAACAGAAGCTCTGACAGAACAAAAGTCTACAAAATTATGGTTAAATGCTCACTCTTGTGACAAAGTGCCAGCTATTAAGTAAGTGCAAGGACTTTTCATCTGCTTCTCATCTAGCTGAAAGTAGATGGCCTGGAAATTATAGGGGAGAAAATTACCTAAATTCAATGCATTTTAGAAAAGGTTATATTTCAGCTTCTTTTGTGTGCAGGACATTTAATGTGAAAGAGTTTTAAAGAATCCCTAGAGCTTAAATTCCTCCAGCTCTTATGCCACTAGAACAAAACCTAAATCAAGGAGCTATTGCCTAGTTCTATTAATAGGTGTATGTCTAGAAAACCTGGGTTTGAACTATAGCATCTTTGTTGTTTCTTCTATTGTTTGCACTATGTAGACTATTGTATACCTAGTATTTAGGTATCCATATTACAAATCATAATAGATAATAATTAATACTATTTAGAAATTAGGAAATTATTTGTTACAAAAATATTATTTTTAATCATTTTCATTTTAACAAATAAGAAGAGGGTCATAGGTTTACAACATTTATATGGCAGATGGATTCAATATAAAAAAACTGAATCAGTTTAATGATGTCCAATGGCTTACAAGGTATAAAATACCATAACAATTACAACATCCACAGTTACATTACTGCATAGATAACAGTAAAAAGATAATGAAAATAAAAATGGTGAAATTGTAAGGGTGGCAGAACATGAGTTGGAGTCAAAAGAGGAATCAGTCTAGAGTCTCTCCATAGCCACAAATGGATTAAATCCAATTCTTCTTAAATTTCCTTAAATTTTATCTAGCATCAAAATAGTGCTAACCATAAGTTGAGTAGATTCTTGTGCATAGGCATGAACAATGAATCAGTTTAATTATAACTTCATGTATGGTCCTAATTTTTACACCTGACAGCAATCTATGAAATCAAGAAAAATCAAGACAATGTTCTCTGGAATAATTATGATTTTAATAAGATGCTAAAGAGTGTGCAGAATAAGGAAAAGTCTGATCCCAAAGGAAAGACTATTCCAGAGTTACAGCATCACCACCGAGAATCAGAGCCATCAGTTCCCCATATCTGCTGCTTTGAGACTAACAGCATTTTCTATAGGATCATGACAATTTCAGTTGGAAAAGACAGTCCTATGGTACTCAGGTACTAACAACCAAGGTCCAGAGATTAATGCCATATAAAAACCAGAAGCTGGACCACTTGGAGTCACAGTTGATACAACAGACATAGCTGGGCAGAGTTTCCTCTAGCTTTGGCTTCCACCTGCTATTCTAGCAGGAATTGTTGGCCTACAAGGATTTCCAAATTGCAGCTCTGCTTTTTCATGAATAGTGCCTGCCCATCCAGTGCCTACCTACCCAGAGACAACACTGGCATTGACAGAAAACCTCAATTCATAAACAATACTCAGTTTTACTTGGGTTCATCCTCAGTCTGTTAATCCCTATCCAGACCTTTACAGCCTTCAAACCAGTGGTGGGTTTCAAACTTTTTTAGAACATCTTCTGTAGGTGTGGCCTGCTTTGTGGGAGTGGCTTGCCTGCCATGTGACCAGGTAGGAGTGGCTTGCTGGCCATGTGACTGGGTGGGAGTGGCTTGCCGGCCATGTGACTGGGTGGGTGTGGCCAACTTGTAAAATGTGATTAAACTCACTTAACAACGCTCTTGCTTAGCAACCAAAATGTTGGCTCAGAAACTCTGGCATTTGAAGCACTCAAGTCTTAAAGCTGTCAAGTTACAAGATCCTTGCACCCCTAACTCTTTAGAAAAAAAAACCAGGGGTATTCAAACTTGACAGCTTTAAGACTTGTGGACTTCAACTCCCAGAATTCCTCCTCTCACTCTTCATCTTGATTATGTGCGGACGGGTGGCGGGGAGGGAGCTGGAATCGATTCTAAATGGCACTGTAGATTTGTGGAACCTCTTCTATAGAAGAGGTTAGAACTGGCAGGAACCCACCCCTGCTTCAAATACCAGGACAGGATGTCAGTAGGATCTGCCCAACAGCCTAGAGTGGCTATTCTTTAGCATATTTATGAGACCACATCCAAAGCCATTGAATGACCTCATCCAGTAACCTATATCCTTATCAATCATTTGAAAAACTAGGGAGAAGTAGACTCAAACATTTTTACACTAAATAAATAAACCAAATGTGAGAATGCTACTGAAAATATATTGGATTAAGATAAAAGTTCCCCCACACATGTGTACTAGTCATTTTTGCTCTAGGGGCGGTGATCATCTCTGTTTCTAAGCCAAAGAGCCAGTGCTGTCCAAAGAAGTATCTGCGGTCCTGTGCCGACATGACTAAACACCAAAGGTGCATGGAGCACTCTTACCTTCCCACCAGAGGTGGTTCCTATTTTTCTAATTGCATTTTATGTGCTTTTGAACTTTTAAGTTGACAGAAACTGGGACAAGTAACGGGAGCTCACTCTATTACGTGGCACTAGGGATTCAAACCACTGAACCACAGACCTTGTGATCATCCGTGTCAGTGTCTTAGCCACTGAGTCACCGCATCTCGATTACACTTTTGGATTACACTTTGTTTAATTGTACACAGATTCACCAGATTTTTTTCAGTCAAACAGACTACCAGGAGTTTGTCTCTTTTTTCCACATACTTACTTGAGCCCACTATGTTAAAGAATCAAAATTATAAGGAAATGAGTGTCAAAAACCAACATTAAACATCTTAACACTACCTATGGATTGTGTTAAGAGAGAAAATACTATTTTAACAGCAATACAGCTAAGGGTGACTTGGGCCAGCCATATTCATAGACTGGAATATGACAAGGTATCATGAAAAATGTAACATGTAAAGTATTATTAAGACATGTTGGGCTGTGGTTAGATATAAGCAAGAAAAGACCCTATCCTAGGCATGGAAGAGGGACTTCTGAGAGAGCCCGTTGAGTATAGAAAAGGAACAACTCTCTCCACACACTTACCTCCTTACAATGTCTTGTTGCCTAGGGCAACTAGGAAAGTCATTACATATAAATGAAAAATTGTCAAGACTTCTTTTACCCAAGGGTTGAATGAAAATGTGTTACCTCCATAATTTTAAACTTAAATAGGTATTTTAATAAATGAAATATGAAATAATACTAGAAATGAGTTTTTTCACTACCTGTATTTACTTCCCCATATAAACACCATAATTCACTGCACACTTCTGCCAATGATGAACAAACCTCTTAAAGCTATCATTAAAGAACTCCACCTCTTTGACTCTTCAGCTAGAGCCTGAAAATATCAGATTTAAGGAAATCCCCTATCTAGATCTCCCAAAAAAAGTACCCATCAGATATTTTTGGTCAAAATCTGGGATTTTATTTTTTATTTTCATATGGAAGTTTTGCAATGATGTTCCATGCTTCATTTCTGCGTATAATGATGACCTCATGTTTTGTCAGCTGTGCCATGAAGAAATTCCTCATTTTCATTATTATAGCACGCCAATAGCTAGCAAATTTCGACTCTTGAAGCTTTTATTACTGCTATCAGCATATAAGGAGCCCCTCTTGCACAAATCTTCCAATATTGAAAAATATCAGTAATACAAACCAGTCTTTCCTGTGAAATGCCAGGCTTGACAGCAAGTTCCCTTTGAGTTGTCTACCAATTGTCATTATTCAATTAATCAATCTTTCTTTGGGGAAATTCATTGTTTGCTGTCACAGGTCAACCACTTATTCCTGATCATATAAATCAGTTAAGCCAAAATTATATCACATGTCACTAAGCCAAAAAATTGTATTTTTTGGCTTAGTGACATACACCAGTCTATCAACATAGACATCACCATAATCAACCTGTATTTAATGGTGGATTTCAATTGAAGGGGCTCCGCAGTTATAAATTGAATCTTGGCATGTTATTTAAGGCACACTGACAGAGTCACTTCAGGATTCTTCTTCACAACCAATAGCAACATAATCTTTCTCATGGCAAATTTCCACCAATTGAAATGAAAGATCAAATGCTAAAGAACCATCAGAGTTTCCTTCACATCAGTACTGCCATCTATTGGTGGCTTACAACATTGGAGTCATTACCTTTCATTCATCCCTCATATATATTTTATGTAAAATGATTTAACTCTATAACAGATGAAGACAGATTTTAGTAATAGATACTTGGGCATGAAATTGTTCCAATGGGGCAGATTATGTCTATGTCGTGGTAGTTCAAAATATCTGCTTTCTGGCTAATGTGACCTGAAAAAAACAATCAAAAGTCCTTCACTTACAGCAAACTACCCATTTAAGGTCTGTCCATTTCATAAAATATCTCATTTTACTGCTTGCCTAGACAGTAAACAGAATGACTCCATTTTTGTGTTGTTTTCTTCCTTCACCTCCAGCCAGTCCAAAAAGAAAAGCCCACCTATAGGACCTTTGTCCAAACATCATGTAGCAACCAGCTTCTTTTTTTCCTTCTGCCTACTCCTTTAGAGTGGTATTGCCTTGGTGCTGAATAGTCTAATGGGAGAGTTCAGTGCTGGGTCTGCACTTTCCCAGCCATTAGCCAGCTGCCACTGCATTTTATTATCTTGAGAGGGGGAGCTGTGCATCAAAGCAATTTCCAAACAGTGTGAATGGGTGGAAGTAACCCAGCCAGGACAACGTTCAAACATGTATTTTTGGCGCACATACATAGTGCCATCTGGAATCCGGAACCACAAAGGCCAGCAGGCCTGCTACACACCCCTTTACACACCCTGTTTTGTTCGCTGGTATAACAGTTAATTTTGATAACAAGGCAAACTTGTAGCAAGTAGCTGTTTTCATGCATAGCCATTGTTTTGTATAAGCAGAACTGCACAGAGCCAGGCATGAAAAAACAAAGGTAGAAGGCGGGGCTTTGTGTGAAAACAAAGGAGGCAGGCCATGGAAAATAACCTTTGATTTGCTTCTGTAGTTGGGTAGAAGAGAAACAGATTTTCCTTCCTACCCTCCACTTAAAACGCACAGTAAAGCTGCCTGTGAAACAGTCAGGTACTTGGCATAACTGCATTTAGAGCTCAGATCAAGTACTTGGCTCTGTTTCTCCTCTGATCAGTATAGTTCAATCATTCAAAATCATTATGCTCTCTCTCACATATATATACAGAGGGGGAGGGGAGGGGAGAGGGAGGGAGAAAGATCAAAGTCTTGACTTGTGGTACATGATCATAAAGATATCATACAGATATTATAGTTACAGGGGTAATGTTTAAAGACTAACAATTACCAAGCACCAGATAATATATATAAAATTTCATAAAAACATATTCAATTCTTAAATTATGCACCTTTACTAGGAAAGAAAGGAGGGAGAACAGAGTCATTGTAGTTAGAAATATGTATTGTTTTTCAGCTTTCTCTTTCAAGCACCTATAGTTTCTTTGATTAATGTGATTATCATAGCCTCACTGTTCATATTTTGTCACTTGATAGTTTCTCCTGTGATTTAGTCTATCAACTTCTATTTTTACTGGGGGCAAAATCCTAATTCAATGAAATACTGAATAATGTATACATCAACAACAGCTCATTACATAATCTCTATTTAGGCAGGTGATGGGTAAAGAAGCTGGTATTATTCTCTCCATATTACAGATAAGGGCCAGAAATACTACAGGTAAGCGATGGTGATTTGTGTAAAAATTCGTATTTAAACAGACATCTGAAATGGTGATCCTTTGGCTTATGATTCTTCCTCTTAAAACTTATAGCAACATTTAATTATATATATATTTATTTTACATAAATTATACTGTGTATAATTTTTATATTAATAGCAAGAACAAAAATACATTACAATTACTAAATCAGAATATAAGCCCACTAATCACAAGGAGGCCTTGGTGACAATAAAATCACATAGCTGGTCTACTGCAACATGTTCTATGTGGGTCTCCCTTATAAGTGATTCAGAAACTGCAGCTGGTACAGAATGCAGCTGACAGACTGCTGGTCAATACCGTAGGACTCATCACTGCAGAATAACACATATTTCATTATCAGTGCACTCATTGCCAGCCCAGTTCAAAGTTCTAGTTATCATGTAAAAACATGATATGCCATGGATCAAGAAAAATATTGTTTATACTAAGATTTCTCAGGATACCATCCATCCAGAATAATTAGTTTGAATAATAAGAATGTTGTTAATAAATAAATTTAAAAATACATATAGTATTCAGAGCAATAGCAAACTATTAGAACTTATAAATAAGGCATATAGGAAACTGTATCTGACAAATTCAGAAGTACAGTAGTTTACCAACACCATGTTAGCTGTTGAAATATCACGATTCATGTAGTTACAGTTATACAATTGTTGCCCAACTTTCACAGTCACATACAGTCATTGGAAAGATACCTTAACCATTCTCAACAGCAAAGAAATTGGAAAATTTAGAAAATAAGTATGAAATATAAAAATGCATGTTCTGTGGAACTCTATAACAGGGATCTCCAACCTTGGCAACTTTAAGACTTGAGGACTTCAACTCCCAGAATTCCTCAGCCAGCTCTGGGAGTTGAAGTTCACAAGTCTTAGAGCTGCCAAGGTTGAAGACCTGTGATCTATAATCATGGCCACCAGTGATTTCCTAATTATTCAAAACAGCTTGGGGAGCTCCAAATCAGGTCAGAGCAGCAGTTCTTAGATCTCTGGAATTAGTCTTTTTCCCTGCATCTTTTTTTCTGAGTGAAATCTCTACAGTTTCCAAAGCCATTATTCATTTTATGGCTCTTGTTAGCTCTGTGCAAAGAAATAAAACTGGTCAGGTATCAGAAACAATATACTGTTGTGGTCATTTTTAGCATGCTCCTGAAAAGAAATTACTAAAGCACGGGAACATGTGGGTCACTGTGCTCTTGTCTTGCTTTGGCAGATATCTGGTTGGCCACTGTGGGAATAGAATGCTGACTAGATAATCACTGGCTTTCATCCAAGGCAGCTCTTATGTGCATATCTTCCTAAAGCTGATCAAAGCAAAACAGGAATGAAATTTATTACAGGTTTCTGAGCAGGAGGGATTCCACTTTTTCTTATGAACAAATGCTTGCAAGTAACATTTGCTAGTCACAAGAATAGACTGTGTGTGTGTGTGTGTGTGTGTGTGAGAGAGAGAGAGAGGAGAGGAGAGAGAGAGAGAGAGGGGGAGGGAGGTTCTTACTATGGATTCCCACCTTTTATGCTGTGGTCGTATTGCCACTAAGCTTCTGATTCAATTGAAAGGGATAGTCATTACCTTAAAGCACTGAGATACATCAGGGAATATTTCATCAGAATTGTATCTGGCTGTTAGTCAGCTAGAAATCATCTATTAAGAATTTCAGCCTCCTCACAAGGTACATACATGATGTGGATGAGATGCCGACCTTCTTGTGGTCTACCCCAATCTATAGATTCTTTGCCTTAGATTTATATGCCCTAACTCTCCTTGCATTTGAAAACAAGTTAAACAGACCTGTTTCACACCTTTGCTAATTGGACTACTTTCATATGATATACAAAATTAGTCCTGTAAAATTTATTTTGCTGTTTGACTACCAGAGATTAGGACTGGGGTGGATTAGAGAAGTTTTTATAAAAAGAAACTACAAACTGGAGCTTCACTTGGCTCTTGTTTAACACTTCTTTATTAAAGTGGCTATTGTCACAACTATTGTGACTAAAGAAAAAAATGGTAAAATTATGATCTCACTAAAGCTATATCTATAGGCTATTTCGTTAACCTAATATTAAATAGCCATTTCTATAACAACAAACATATCTAATCAGCAAAACCCAAAATCGCAGTTTCATTTTATTCCACCTCAAACATAAAGTCCAAAAGCAGTTTCTAAGTAGAAAGAAAATAATTTGTATTCCTTTCTTTTATCAAAGCAGTCAATTTAGTCATCTCTGCTAACTCCATCAACTATTGCAGCCAGTCTTCCATTGTGGAATTACAGTGTCCTTCCACTTTTGTGAATAAAGGAATCCTGCTGCTGTCAACATATATAACATCAAAGTTCCATTTTTTTCCAAGTTCTTTATCCATTAGGCCTAAAAGAAAAGTTTCTGGTTTTATCTTTATATTCACTTTAAGAATCTTCTGTATTAAGACATGGATCCGACTCTAATATTTCTTTGTTTTATCACATGTCCACCGTAAATGGTAAAAAGCTCCTTCTTTACATTTATTTCCAACATTTGTTTGAAATACCTTATATAAAACTAAAGCTTAGCTTCTATAGTATGCTCAAGAGTGTCCCAAAGGTGCTTTTTCAGGAGGCAACTGGTTTTTCTTGTTTTTTCTTTTGAAGACGTTTCACTTTTTATCCAAGAAGCTTCTTCAGCTCTGACAGGATAGTGGGGAATGGAAGGATTTCTATTCCTTGCAGACAGCTGGTAATCTGCATCCTTTTAGTGGGTCATTGAAGCACTTAAGAGGTTTATCTTTGGAACACTTTTGAGACAACCATGACCTGGATGATTGAAGCACCTTTGGAATATCCATGACCTGGATGATTGAGAATCTCTACATAATTTTAGCTATACAATTTAGGATGAATACCTTTGGAATGATTGGGGAGTAGGAATGGATTTCCAGAGGAAAAAAATGAAGACTACAGGAACCAGGAGTACTACTCAGATGACCATTAGGACACAGATAAACCTCCAATTGCTTCAAGGACCCTCTAAAAGAATGCAAATTACCAGCTGTCTGCAAGGAATAGAAATCCTTCCATTCCCCACCAGCCTCTCAGAGCTGAAGAAGCTTCTTGGATGAAAAGTGAAATATCTTCAAAGGAAAAAATAAGAAAGTCTAGTTGCCTCATGAAAAAGCACATTTGGGACAACCATGATCTGAATGACTGAAAATCTCTACAGACTTAGGAGTGGCCCATAAAGCTAGAGTCGTATTACATGAATTAACAACACTCCATTGAAAAACTTAGTAATTTATGATTGACCTCACCCATACCAATTAAGGATACTGGCAGACTTAGCACAATGCTAGCATATTAGGGGGGTACAATATCTGGAAATGACATCTTAACACTTCTACTTACATTAAGTAATTCATATAATACTTTCAGGGTTGCATTAGAAATTCCCACAAATGCTCTTGATAGGGTACTAAATTGGTTTGTCTGGATTATTTTGAGAGAAAAAAAAAGCATTTTTGTTCTTAATTGGCCCTGCTAAATAATTATTTGTTTGGGAAACATGGGTTGAACCTATAAAAGTCACATTATCACATATAAACAAAACCATATCCATGGCAGAGCCCCAATGTTATTTCCTAGAGATGGCTTCTCCGTCTTAACTTGTTAAAAATACTAAAGATTGTTTGGCCTGATCCCGGATATTATCCACTAAAACAAAATATATGTTGGCCTCTACATGTTTTTATTAAAAGATAACCTTGATCATTCTTTTTTTAATTGAAGCTGGCATCAGAATAAAGTACATAGAGAAACGAACTTTCTTCCCTAGTCATTTATTTCACAAAATAAATACTGGAATGTAATTAAAATATGCATAATTAGACAAGCATTAGGGCATTTAAATAGAGAAATAATTCAGATAACTGTTAAATTGGAAAAGTCTAGAATATGACACATCCAGCCTGAAAATATATTCTACAGTCTGACACTTAGCAAATTATACACAACAGTATTATAAATTGGATAATATAGTTACTAAGGCTCTAATAAATTCATCCTTCAAATACCATACAGAGTGCTGAATACAGAGAACTATTTCTCCAACAGAAATATCAATTATCTTTGGCATGTTCCTTTAGTGACAATATGACTATTAAGAAAGTAGTTTTCCTCATACTTCTTTCATGGATATATTTATAACTTTAGCTAAGATAATCAGTTAAATTTGTGAGCTTCAAAACGTTGTTACACTAAACAAAAAAGCTGCAAGAGATAAAAGATCCATAAAGATGTATTGGATGAAGTAGTTATTTGATCTGAGTTATTACACCAACTTTTTTATTTACTTTTCTGAGAAAATTGAATACAAAAAAGCAGATCTCAATCAATAATCAAGCATCAGCATAAAAACAAGAACAAAGCAAAATAGAAATTATCCAACAATATAACATAAAGAATATGTCAACTTTTATTATTTTGTATATGTAAGTATATCATAGTATTATTAACACTAAACTATTCATTCCCATCATAATTTTATTGAGAGGATTCCAACAGGCTAAACTATGACTTGTCATGAAATTTAGACCACCATTATCTAATCATTTTGAATGCCACCAAACATATTTCTTTACAAAATAGTTACCAAAGAATCATATTTGGGATATTAATTCCAAAATCTGAAACTACTGCTTTCAGATAACAAAGCTAGATGTTTATCTGCATTTTGAAATTACAAGTTATCATTTGGAATCTAAAACATGGATTGACATATGGCTTCTATCCATGGACAAGTTTTACTTCATTATTGAAAACCACATCAAAATCTACACCATCATTCAATATATTCATTTTTCCTAGTACAGGCTTTTAAAGATAATATCCTGCCTAGCAACTAGTCTTCACAAAAAACTGTTTATGTGTTGTACTATCAAGTTGTTGTTTTGAGCTGATGGTCTTGCTTATTGTTAGATCGGCAGCAGAAATAACGAGGAGGTGTCTGAGGTAAACTTTCAAGCGGTTTATTACAAGCAAGATAGAACGAACATCAACTGTGAGTAGACTGGCACCTCTCCTCTGTCTGACAGCCTTTTATACTCGGCTGTCAGACGGTCGAGCCACTGTCATTCGTAAGTCCGAGGACTTACGAGGCTACAACACTTATCATCAGTTGCTTTTCTTCTTACAGCATTATTAGTATAGCAACTGATTGGGAAAATAAAGGAGAATATGTGTAGCTCAGGGTTGATATGAGGGCTCCTTGGTGCTCTCTGAGCTTGCTTGTTTTCTTGCAGATGTTTCATTATCCTATCTAGGTAGAAGTATCACTGATGATGTTACCAGTTAGGGTAATGAGACATCTGAAAGAAAACAAGCAAGCTCAGAGAGCATCAAGGACCCTGGTGCTGATTGGGGAAAGTTGTAGAAGCATGCCACTTTCATTTTCTTTACTACGGGTTTGAGGAATGGCCTTGAGGTATAAAACAATTTTTTAAAAATGCAAATGGCCTTTCCAAATATTGACTACAGCTCAATATTGAGCTGTTAGAAGAGGACAAAAAAGAAATAAAGCCAAAAATGTTGGTACCTATGGTGGCAACAACATCCACCACCATAAATGTCTATGGAGATTCTCAGTTTTCCAGGTCATGGTTGTCCTGGACAACTAATCCTTCCATTCTCCCACATTCAGTCAAAACTAAAGAAGGTTCTTGGATGAGAAGCAAAATGTTTTCAAGCAAAACAAGACAGTCCAGTTGTCTTTTCAAAGAAAGCAGCTTTGGGACATGAAGAATATCTGTAATTATTCTTTTACAACTGCCTCAGTTTTCATCTGATCATATATTTAATGTATGATTGGTTTTGCTCTTGAATTTCCATATTAGAATTAACATGCTAGACTAGATTTATATTCCTTCCCCATCACAGAGTTACTGGACAACATGGAATCCTGTTGCCTAGCTGGACAATGAAATGTCTACAAACAAACAACTAAGCTTAGAGAGCACCAAAGATTACACAGTTCACTCCTGAGCTACAAATATTGTCTCCTATATTATTGCATAATACCTGAATTATAGCCTGAATTCCAGATATACACAGGGAGCTTCTATGCTGCTCCAGTCAAAAAACCACTTTGCATAAATAAAGAATTATAACAAAAAGGGAAAGCACGCAACAACACAATGGTTCCCATTTGATGCCTTATACCTCAGGGGGAATCAGCCTTCTAACCCATCCACGTGGCCCTCTGAAAGAGCCAAGAAATACAAATACAAATGCAACCCATGTATCTTGATATTTCACTGATTATATCTAACTGTAAAATGCTTTGATAATGCAGTTATCAAAGACAGAACGGTATAAGCTGACAGTAAAAAGCTAGTATTAGACATGCAATATATTCTCTCCTTCTTGCTCTATTTGAACATCAAAAAAACCTAACTAAATAAATTTCAACAAACACATGCCTTTTCTTGAGAAATAGATGCGCAATTGAAAACAAAATTTCCTGCTTGCACTGTCTCAGGTGAAGGCTGCTGCCGCAGGGGGAAAAAAAGCAAGAACATTTCATTCTGGCCTCTTTCCACTTCATTGGATGCCATAGAACATTCCTAACCTTGAGGGCTGGGGAAGCACCAACAGTGATAAAGGCAAGGTCACTGTTAGAATAACACTTTTAATGTTAATAGTTAATGAGTGAAGACAGAGAGCTGGGATAGCACAATTCAAGGAAACAAACATAAAATGAAAGGATGTGAATTTTTTGAAAACACACCGGCTGAGGGCGGGATACACCAATTTCCTCAAGCAGAGTTTTAGTCATATGTAGAATGTAATCAGGACAAAAGTTTATATTTGTTTTTTTGTGTTTTTTTTCTTCTCTGGGCCAAATTCTATTTTCAAAGATTCCAGTAACTTGTGAGCTTCATCTCCTGTCAAATGAAACAGCTATCCTCTATGATAGGCCCTTCCAAGCTACTCAGGTGGTTCCTCTAACAGAAGTAGATTACATGTGGACATATTGAGTATACCTTATTTTCACTATCAAAACTAAGCAGCACCATTCAAATACTACTAGAATGATAACTTCATTGGGTAGGAGAAGCTTATGTTGCCAGTAAGTTCAGAAAGGGACTGAGTGGAAAGATGAGAAGGGAATGATATGCAGAGAGGTGGATCATCACTTATTTTGTAGGTATGGGCAGCCTATTTTAACTACAGAGTATAACATTTATTTATCTATTTTAACTTGCCAGAATGGCAATCACAATAGGGCCAATAGCAGAGAAATCTATTAAAATTAATTTTAACATCAATATTTACAAAAAACAAAACTGATAAGTTAAAGCACAGAAAGGTTTCAGTTCACTTTTTATGTTCAACAGTACAACTCTGAAAAAAATAAAACAATCCCGACATAAATAGATTGGTTCAAAATCCTTGGATCCACTAGCCAGCTATGTCTGATGAAGTATAGCCTACCCTCATCACAACATTTGAAGCCTATATCTTATTTTTCAAGTCAATTATCTTTTAGCCTTTCCCTGTCTCCCTAGTCTAGTCCAAACTGCCAGAAATTTCTGGAACATTTAAACTATTTTGCAATTTCATCTAATATTCCAGAGGAAGGCAAGGGAAAATGCCTATCTTTTCCTGTTAGGCATTCTTTCTAACCACAGTGATGCCATAATAGTGAAACATGTATTGTGTCATCAAATGTATGATCCACTCATATATTTGCAGATACAAAAAGAATGGAGCTTGTGTCAAGTTGTGTCATAGCTGACAATTCTTAGCCACCCATGGATGCCTGGATTCTACTTCTTATCCTTCTCCTCCTTCTTTCCAAGCTGTATTGCATTAGTACACAATCCTGCCAAGGCAATGTGCCCTGAAAAAGAGTTCATAGATCCCCCCCCCGCCACACACACAACATAAATTGAACAATAAGAGAAAAGAGGTATTCTGACACAAGCTTTTTAACAGATAAGAGCCTCTTTCAGCAGACTTCACATGTCTGACAGCTATTGCTTAGACACTCATACCAAATACTTGGTTGTTGTTGGATTTCTTTTTTTTTAACACTATCACATAATTCTTTGCTGCTTTGCTACTGGCAAAGCATCCTAGAAATGATATCTTCTATACAGCAAGGGATTCTTAGTGGATTTAATAACAAATAAGGCATGGAAATTTCATAGTGATCATTTCCTCAAATTCTAAAGGCACAAACTATACAGCTTCTATTTTAAAGAACTTCATTTCACACCTGCAGGGGCACACATACACACACATACACACACTATTCAGGAAAGAATAAATATATATACTTTTGCTGTAGAAGAAACAATCAGCCATGAAGAGGAAAATGTTTGAAGAATTTCTAATCTCCTCTTATCCCCCTACCTCTTTTATTATTTTAGGTGTTTTAACCTTTTTGCATTTCTGTATGTGACAAATATAGATCATACATACTTTAAATCAACGTGAGAAGAAGAGAAAAATACATCCTTATAATAGAAACTTGATGGCAAAAAAGAAGTGGATCAATTCATGTGGCAAGCCATTTCTTTTTTCTGTTTAAACCCCGATGTGTACTCAACACAGCTACAAATTGCAACACAAAGCATAAAGATTACAAATTAAAACTAAGATTAACGCTTCATGGAAACAATCTATGTGGTTACTAACAGTCCTAATAGCATATGATCAAGCAAAACTAGTTAACATTTAAAAGTAGGGCAAAGCTTAACAGAATTTCCAAATGCTGATAGAACAAGGTGAAGGACCATTTCTATGGGGAAAACTCCATAGCCCTATAGCAACTTGAGAGATGGACCTTCTCACGGTGGCCAGAAAGATACATTGCCGACAACATGGACAACATCATCAAAATAGCCTATCCTGCAGACCTGAATACTTAGACAGGTTATAACAGGAGACAGTTCTCCAGCGAACATAATCTGTCATTAAAATAACTATTTGGTATACTCAACCTAATTTAAAATACCCATTTTAAGTGGGTATTTTTGAGTGTTTCTGAAATTCAATTTGTATGATGTTTCAGCACAATCAGCTTGTTGTTTCCTTAATCCTTAATCCTTTTTCCTTTGTTTTTGTTCCATCTTCCCTCTTTATTTTCTACTTCTTAAATGTTTTATCACCTTTGACATGGTGGCCTGGTAGTGAAGATGCTCCACTCCCACTTGGAAGATTGAGAGCTCAATCCTAGGCAGCAGCAGATGTTTCTCTCTTAGGGCAAAAAAAAAAATCTGCTGCAAACTTCACGTAGGCATCAGGAAGTGCATCCGGTCAGTAAACTCTCAGCCCCATCCAGTTGTCCCAGCTATACCATGAATTAAGGCACTACAGGGTTATAAAAAGAAAAGAAAAACATGTTTTATCACCTTAGCAAATAGAGACCCTCCTTATATAATGGCAAATTGTGATTTTTGGATTATTTCATATTAAATGAGCTCCAAGGTAAAATTTCCTTCTATAATATTAAAGGAAAATTAATTAATGTTTGAGATTATAGAGGAATTGTGTTTCACATATATTATTGTGGTAATTGTTGAAACAACCTTTTTACTATAAAGATTTGTATGCAACTATCTTCTCAAAATACTTTATACCATTTTTGTGCAGTTGAATTGGACATACAGTTTTGCTCTTTTGTTCTAGACAGAGGAGAAATTCTTGAATTTTTTAAGAGGTGGGACTTCCCCTTAACAAAGGCCATGGCACAGTTTCTTTCTTTGTTTCCCAACAGATTTTGCTGTGAAAAACTCTATTGGCAGCTGGATTGTTATCTGGCATTTTCCACAATGTGTTACTGGGGTGAGAAATGGAAGCTATTTCAAGAATTAAAAAAAACTGGTGGAGAAAATTGCCCTCTTTTTTCAGAGGAGTGGGGGGGAAAGGAAATATTTCAGAAATATTCTCATAAAATAGAACTCTGGTGAATTTTCTGATGATTTGGAATTATCTCAAAACTATTTATGGAGAAATTGTCATGAAACATTTTTAATCAGCATTTCTGGATTTATAGGACCACCCAGTTAAAACAATGTGATTCTGGGCAGAAGGGAATCTGTGGCAAGATTGACCAACCTACCAAAAGTTCATAAATAAAAATAAGAAGATTTCCTTGTCATTTTCTTTCAGTGTAATTTGAATACATACATAAACATATATTAGTTACTTTATGTATTTTTGAAGGAAATGGTTTCTTAAAACTTGTTTTTAAATAAATATTGCACCAATAGGTAGTTAATTCGGGAAAAAACAATTAAAATTGGACTAATGACAACATCATTATATTCATTTAGCACTCTAATCATCTATTCGACCAGCAACAACGTAAATACTGTTAGCTGCCACCATACACTTGCTTGTGCTTCACTGCTATGGGATGACCGACTGTCATGAACTGTGGGGAGGGGGAATGAAGAAAAGGATGCTTGGGGAAATGAAAGTAAGTGCTGTAACTCCTGGAAACACTGCCTCAAGGTCACCCAGCTGCAAGGAGGGAGTTGCATACCAAACGGTGCTCGGACTGACCGTTATGAAAACATCTTGACTGATTCTGATTGGTTACAATGGAGTGAGCAATGAGAGACAGTTAAGGGAGGGAAAAGTAGAAGTGAGGGATTTTGGCCCATGATTCTCATTTCCGGCTATGCAATACTGCAATAGAATTGATCTCTAAAAAACCATATCTATTTCAGCAAATGGAGCCAAGGATCATTTCTTTTTAGAGATTCAAGTTGTGGCAGGTCCGACAAATATGCTTTTATTGAAAATTGTAGTGATTAGATTTAATTGAATTTTTGCATCCAAGATCCTTATCTTCATAGAGCCATAATGGTGAACCTATGGCACTTCGGGCACGCGGAGCCATGTCTCCTGGCACGCGCGGCGTCACTGTTCCTCTTTTGGGTTTCAGGCATGCATGTGGATGCGATGATCAGCTGGCCTTTGTGTGTGGCAGTACCAGAAAATTGAAGAGCTGATCTTCCATTTTCCACTGTGACCATGTGCACCGGCCAGCTGATTAGTGCATGCAATGCGCAGCAGTAAGTGGAAGATTTGCCAGCCTGCAGGTATGCATGCGCCAGAAACCCAAAGTATGTTTTCCGGCATGTGCATGCCCCCTGGGCAACTCCTCTTCCTGGTTGTGACCCAGATTAGAGAGAGTGTGCATGAAGAGCACTTGCGTATGTGTGCGAAGAGTACTCAGGCATGCAAAGTGCTCCCTTTTTGGCACTCAGTGCCAAAAAGGTTCGCCATCACTGTCATAGAGGAAATAAATGTATTTTCCTGCTGTAGTAAACTGTTGCTAGATAACTACTGTCCCAGAATGAAAATGCCTTTCTGATGACTAAGCAAACTCTGAGTTATTCTGCTCACATTGTTTCATTTTATGGAAATTTTACTGTTTATTGTTTTGATCTTCTTGTTTGTTTATAGTCTATATCAACCCAGGCTCCTTTGGGAGAAGGAGCAATACAGAAACATAAACATAATGATAACGACACCAGTAACATGTTTGAAACTGCAAGCAACATTTATAAAAGACATTTCCAAAAACTAGGGACAATGAGGGAGAGAAAGAGGCATCAAAGAATTGAAAAACATGTGTCCAGTAAGCTTTGCTACTTCACTATACAACACTGTCTAATTTTAGAGGAAACGCTGGAGAGTGGCAGCTTGCTGCTCTTTCAATAGCCTCTTCTGTTACTTTTGATTGACTTTTAAATGTTCATCCTGCATGCTTTTAGAAGCTCATGTCATCCTGCATGCTAAAAAGACAGCAGTAACAATGTTTTCATGTCACTTATTCTTGGTTGCACAAAGGCAATTTAAAGTACTTGATGCTGGCACATTTTCTGCAATGTGTTCTCTCCCACCATGTGAATAGTCACCATGTGACTGTTTGCTCATCTCTGTTGTGCAAAAAAACTCTTTAAACATTTGCTCAGGAACTGTGCTACATTTGTCACATGAATGTTTGCCTTCAGACACAAAGCAGAGAACACAAGGAGGTGTTATACTTATTCAGTTAATGTCACATGCATATCTCAGACGTTGAGGAGAACAGGAATAATCATGCCTAAAAGCTTTTGATATCTGCCTAGAATATGAATAGTGGGGTCAGGAACAACAAGGGAAAGGCTAGAAATGGAGCATCATTACTTATTAAGAAGACTTACACGTTTAAAGCATTTAGGCTTAGAATTCTTAAAATATGAACAGAAACTGACAGAGCTTTATCAGATGATTAACTTTGTAGGGAAAGCAAAATACATCTCCCGCTTCCACACAGCACAGTACTTGGGTTTACACTTCAGCAGAGAGAAATATGATTTTAACCAGTGCAGAAAATGTTGAAGGTCACAGATGTACCCCACTGTCAATAGTTACTAAGAAGAATGATTCAAAATGCAGTTGTCCAGTTTAAAACATAGAATATATGTTTCCTTATATGAATTTTCTCAGTCCTTCTGGAGATGTCAAGGGTTCAGCCTTGGACAGTGATGGAGAACCTTTTAGACACCAAGTGCATGCCCAAACTGAAAGGTGCATACACGTACATGCAAAGACATGCGCGTATGGGCAGCAGAGACCTGAAGACCAGCTGGCCAGCAGGAGGCGGGCACCCCAACACCAACAGGACGGCAAGAGGTAAGATCTTTTTCTTTCATGAGCTTCTGTTTCATCTTTTGCAGGGAAACAGAAGCTCACAAAAGAAACGCCACGGACATCTGACGGGACCACAGCGCACATGCCAGCAGAAAGGGCTCTGCATGCCACCTCTGTCACATGTGCCACAGGTTCGCCATCACAGGCCTAGGACCTTCTGCATAAAAACAGCATTCTACCATTTAATCTGCTCCATTTGTTTTTTGTTTTGTTTTTCAAATTCTGGTAGATAGAACAATTATGACATACAAAGATTGCTTCCTGTATTTTGGATTAAAACTTTCAGTTTAACATAGAAATGTGCTATTTGAAAAATTAGATCAAGAGAAAGGGAACAGGGAGTGAAAACGGGGAGGTACAATGTGCATCTTAAAATTCATTATTAAAGTAATAATGCCATAAGTGGACATGTTCGCCCCACTTTAATACTATATCAATGAATGCTTGAGAGTAGCACTGAAACAGAGCTGTCAGGTTTTATACCATGGCTGAGCAGTATAACACAGGTCTTCAGATACTTAACCTTTAATTTAGCTTTCAACCACACCTGACAGAAGATTCCCAGATAAGACTCTGTTTATTAGAATTCTTATTATAAACAAGAATGAAACATGGGTACAATTGGTGCTTGTCCACTACATGGAAAGACCTCAGAAACGTATATATTTATGCTTCAGATTTTCAACTCTAGGCTATCTCCTCCCATCTTTCTAAATAAATTGCTGGTTCCTTGGTGACCTTGGGATGCCATTGAGTTATCTTTACATAAAAGTCATCTCTACCCTAGGAATCACTGGTCCCATTTTTATCACCCTTCTTCCTGGTAACCTCACTCCAGATTCTTCTCATATAGGATGTCTCCAAACAGATAGTACCTATGCCTGGTTATTCTGGAAGTTATGCTGCCAATATAAGAGTACGCTTTTAGCCAGTGGAGGAAGTTATCACACAGGGGGTGAGTCCTTTCCTTTCATCGAGGTTTCCAAAGACAATTGATAATATTTGGGAAATTATATAAGGAATCCTGTAGTATGCAGGGAGTTGGACTCAGTGACCCCTTAGGCCCCTCTAATTCTATGAAATATGACATCAGGAAAGCTGGCTTAACATGCAAGTGGTCCCTGCATCTTTGAGACTACTAGAATTCCAGGTGGAAAACAATACTGTGTGCCAGTTTGCTATGGAGAATATCACCTCCAGCTGTAGTTTCAATTCTATCCTTAACTTAAAGTAGGGGATCCTAGCTAAGCTGTTCTGCTTTCCTTTGCTTTATATTTTCAGATGCTTGTGCAATTATAGCCAGCAAGGGACATATTAGACAGAGATGCATTTAAAGTTCATTGTAATATGAAAAATAATGCAAATTATGCAGCTAGATAATTTATGGTTTCTACCATTTCTTGGAAATTATTGGCAGGGACAGTGTGGTTTAAACATCATTGTGTATTCCTGACTTTCCAATTGTATAAAATTGGAAATTCTCTTTGGAGGCTTTTTCTTCAGTAAGGCCCTAGCCTCTTTCAAACACTTGTCCTAATCCATATAAATAGGACACACTGTATCACTTAAATCCTGCGAAATATATTTCATATATCTTTCCAAGTGGCTTGACCAAGCAATTCTCATTTTATCTAAGTGGTAATCTTACCTTAAAGTTTGAGGAGCAGAAATATTTTAAAACACTTAGGACACAGGAAAGCACTATAAAATAAAGAGATTATTAAACTTTTATTTGCACAAAGAGTAACATTTATAGAGAGCATTTGCAGAACTATCTGTAAAATCTGGAAGTATACTTACATGATCAACAGGCAGTGACAGGATTAGATTAGTTTGCATCTCAGACTCATGAAACTGAGTGACCATGGGACCTTTTTAACTTTACAGACATCTTCTCGGATGAGTTGCCAAAATATTCTGTAATACTGTTGATTATATTTATTAAGGTTTCTAGAACATAACACAATCCTTTTGCACAGAACACAACACTCCCACAAAGAGCAATAGATTTAAGAATACTGTAATTTAAAGAGAAGGATTAGCACTTCCATTTGTTGTTATGTTGATTTTTGTGGGATTTTTTTCCTGTGGGTGGCCTGTTACAGTATGAAGCCTATGTATCTACCATTGCATATTATGCCATATGGTCAATGCTGCCTTACTGCAGAGAGATGGATTCCTTTTAACTTTTTACAGTGCTAGCCTAAAAATCATTCAGTATGCAAAGTGTTACAGCTTAAAACAATTCCATATTTCTTAGAAAGAGGATTTCTAAAGCCTGTAGGTGAAATAAACAACCTGCAGGTTCTCACAGGCTCTCATCATCTCAGGGATTTAAGTAACATCTTTCAGCTTGAGGCAATATTTAAAGCCAATGACACCGATGGTGTTTAAGAGAATGTGAAAGCTCTATTTTAGTTGTTGCTTTTTGTTGATCAGGAAGTAAGTTCTTATTCTGCCATGTTTTAATTTTCCATAATTGATGTTTCAGAAACTGAAGCTGACTGAGATGCCTCAGCAAACCCAAAAGTTTTCTCTCATCCATAAAAATACTCCAACTTCCAAAGGTGGCAAATGCAGAATCTACCATTGCTTCTACATCTGTCTTCTTCTAAAAGCATTCACAAGGAATATATGCAACGCATTTCAGAGCTTCTAGAGGTGCTTTGTGATTAACATTTCATTATCAATTTGTCTTCTGTTTGGGTAAAATAGGATGTCCACATTTCAGACATAACGGCATTGTGTAGGTGTGGGTGGGTGTTTCTGCTATCCTGTGCTCTCTTTAGGTTACTGTTTATGATTCGGTTATGAGAATCTAGAAGGAATAGTTCTGATCACTGCTATTGTTAGAATTTAAAACTGATTTTGCTTAAAAATTCCCTGGTTAACCAATTCTCCAATTTTTAGAAAATCGTTTTTTCATTTGGATGCAACCAAAAGGGAACTAAAAAAATTTTTTTTCTTCCAAACTCTAGAAACTGTGAAGCAATATTATGGCAATCTAAGCTGGTTAATGGAACAACTGAGACAGTAATATTGCCACAAATTAATTTTGGAGGCCAAAAAGCCTAGAGGTTTTCAGTACTAGATGTATTTTTTTTTCAAAAAAAATCTGTTTCACCACTGATTTTTAAGAAAGTGCCACCTAAACTACAAAAATAGCAATCAGACAAGATGTTCAAATCATTAGAAATAAGGGAGAGAATATACCATGTACCATATAATATGTTTTATGTTCTTTTTCTCTTCATTTAACATCTCCATGATAGTTCAAGCAAATAAAATATTTCTGATGAACAATGGCAAAAGGGATAATTTCTGAAATGGCAGTTTCAAAAAGAGGTCATTGTCTCAGATCCCAGAATTCACATGGGAAGACAACAGTGCAGTACATGAGCAATCTAAAGAGGAAATCTAACAAACAGTTCTCCTTAGTTCAAACAAGTTGGAAGCTCAGTTATTGTGTAATTCTAACTGAAACCGGATATGAAGATTAAGAACCAAATAAGAAAAAGCCAACCAAGCATTCCTCAGAGAGTCTGGCTCAGACCAGAGCAAACATTTACATTAAAGCCAAAGCTGACCAGCAAAAGGTCAATCAGATCAGATATATGATAAACATAAGGGGGAAAATACTGTCTAGCAGATCCACACAGAAAAGAACACTTGCTTTATAAAACCGTAAGCTGAATTCTAGCTTTGTAGTTTTCATAGTAACACCAACCTAATAGCAGAAATGTTCAGCTCATATACAGAATCTAAGGAAAGAAGTCAACCAATGAGCAAATAAGAAGAAGAAACATTCTTGGGCAGTTTACTGATACACACTATAACCAAACATATGAATATACAAGATAAACACAAATGTCATGAAAGAAACATATAAGCAAGCACCAACTAAAAAGCAACAAACTTTTATACATTTATAATAAAGTACAGCACAAAGGAATTTGGAATGTTATAGCTGGTTGCCCATCAATTATTCCTAGCCAAGATTTATTGAGGCATTTTTTGAAACTTTGATTTGTTAATATGCCACTGAAGAGAAGTAATAAGGTAGAACAAATCTGGCTATATGATAGAGCTTATAAATGAGAGCATGGTGGATAACTGAATGAAAAAATAAGTGAAATCGTATGCCTTTTTCAGTAACTGAAAGAGATAAGGCCAACTATTCTACACTTATTCCTAAGATTCCAGAGCATCAAGTCTTGGCTATAGCTCCTTTTTGAGGTTGTTTCTCGTGATTCTGAAGCACATAAATACATACAAAATAGCATGTCTAAATTCCAACATGTGTATAACAAATAAAATGTTGCAGGTCCTATCCCTAGGGAGATACATGTTGTAGTCTTATCCCATAGGGAGACCCAGAAAAAGGACCTTCTCCATGTGGGTTCTCTTTCTGGAACATCTTCCCCATGGCCTTCAAGGACACATCTGGCCCATTGGCCGCCAGTTTGACATCCCTGATTAATACATAGGTATATTTAAAAAAATATCTCCTCACTTAAAAGAAGAGAACTTTATCTACTGGAAACTCTGAGCTTGGTTGTTTTCTTGCAGAAAAGGCAAGGCAAACTCCACTCCCTTCTAGCACTGGTGATATTACCTAGTTGGGCAATGAAATGTCTTCAAGAAAACAATTAAATTCAGAAAGCACTAAAAACCCACACTGAAATTAAAGAACAGGCTTTAAAGGTAATGATGTATGATTAAGAAAAATTGGAAGAATTTTATTACAAATATATATATATATTTTGACCTGAGATCAGCTTTCAAGGGTCATCAAAAAAATGTACAAGCTCTTGATAGTTGCAGCTGGCATGGAATCTGCTTATTCAGTAGCCTAAAGAGGAAGGAGACTAAAAATATTCAAATTAAGATCTATCTGATAGATAATGTAATGATTTAAGCTCTACTGGGGATTGATATAGTTACTTTGAAATTGGCCTACAGTAATTGTTGACCTAGAATTAAAAAGATCCAGATTAAAGTCTATTTTCAGATGTAGAAGATCAATGAATGACTTGGGCTCAGTCATTTTTTTCCAGGCTATTTATTGCACTGAAATGTTCTGAGGAAAAGAAGTTGGAAGAGATGTGCTCCTGGGAATAAACCAAGCTATAAACCAAATGACTAAAACAAACATGGATTTTAAACACAGATTTAAGATTGTATGGATACAATTATATTTAGTCATATCTCTTTGACTAGCAATACCATTTGCCAATGCATAGCAATATCACATGCCAATTTGACTATCAAATCCCAATCTGTCCATAAGACAAAGCAGGTAAACCACATATTTCCTTGTTTGTAAAGCTTTATACTTTCCCTATAAACATTTCCCAGACAGCATGGGACATGGAACTTGGAAACCTGGAAGTTATAATTCAACATACTGGTAGTTCTCTAGGTTGAAGCAAAGTCTTTATAACATTCATATTCATTTTTTATTATAAACTCTTAGATTAATTTAAGATCATACCTATAGCTTGTGCATTACATCATGGCGGGTGGGCAGAGCCTCCCGCAGCCACCACTACCACCCAAACCAGAAAGAACCAGTTGAACACCATCTCTGGTTGAAAGCTATTTTAATAACCTCACCTATTCTTTAAAGGCCACATTACATACATAAAAGTCTGTATGAAATGCAATTTAATTAACTAATAAGACCCTTTATAGAACAGGCAGGTATGAACTACAGTCCCAGTGAAGTGTTCTCTATAACAGGGGCTCCCTAATCCCAGGCCATGGTTCATTGGGAGCCAGGCCACACGAGTGATGGGTGAGTGCATGAAGCTTCAGTTGTATATGCGCGGGAGCTAGGTTGGGCACATGAAACCATTCCCCGCTGCCATTGTTGCCAGTCCATGAAGCCAGAAGGTTGGGGACCACTGACACTATTTTTAAAATGGAAGTTTTACTCCATGCTCATGGAGAACATTTATCTGTGCAGTAGTTAAAGTCAATACCAACCCAATGGCACATAATCTTCCATAAAGGAAGTTAACTGGAAGTATTATGAAAAATATATGCAAATAATATTTATCTAAAATCCATTTGAAAAGGTTTTTTTATAAAAATTGAACCATGCTTTGTCTTAGAATTAATGTTACTTGAATTACAAAATACATCATAAAGTTGTCTCCACAATACAGATTGAGATAGCTAATCTGCACATTCAGGTTAGTCAATTATTTACAGCAAACTGTTGATCCTTCAACATGTTTTAACTTATTACACCATCCCCAAACCCCCCACTGCCAACCCCCCAAGGCTCTTATGATAAGAAGATTGGCTATTTGAAATGTTTCTCAGGGAAAGATTGGCCCTTAAAAAAAACCTTCTACACAGAAGACAAGACTATAAAAATATAAAGGAATTCACTAGAATCCTAAAATATGATCTTTCTTTTAAAAAATGGATATGGGCAGTTTATTTCAAAACTAGACAAATTAAAATAAATGTTTTATGTAGGTAAAACAAATCCAGGTATTTTGTTTTGAAACAAAATAATGTTGAAAACCAATTTGTGGAAGAGATGACTCATAATTTTGTAAATAATATTAAGGCCTTCAGACACCTCAGTTCTCTTGATAGTTCCATTAGCAGTATATTTATGTAAATACAAACATACATAAATTCACTTGAAACTATCTCATTCTAGCAGTCATCTGTCCTTATAAGCAGAAGCAAATCACCACTGGAATGCTGGCAGTGAAAATCAAAGGCCACTGCAGTTTAACTGAAAATTGCTAAATAATTCAACTGCTTGCTTCATGCTGAAACTTTTAACAGTGTCAGAGTTTGTCTATAGATGAAGGTCAGTGGTGGGTTGCCAATTTTTTTACTATCAGTTTGGGCGTGTTTGCATGCATGCACACATGTTGCTTTTGCGCATGCGGGTAGGTGGAGCCTCCCACCAATGCTACTATTGGTTTGCCCAATCTGGGCCAAACTGGGAACAGCCCACCTCTGATGAAGGTTGCTTTCACATCTGAGATTAGACCAGGTTTCTTAAACATTTGTTGAACAAGCAATATTGACTTGGTTCACATTACATTAATCCAAAAACAAGCATGACATGGCATAGGCCAATGTGGAAACATGCCACAAATAAACATGATAATAAAACTAATACAAGTAAGATACTGGAATAGAATTAATTACTGCAAGTCTTTAATGTTTTCAAGATGCTGGTCTAATTTCCAAACAGTTGGACAAACAATTCATGCTTTAAGGTTTCCTTTCCAATCTGGAGCCTTACAATGGGCTGGATCGCAACTCCTATCATCTCGTGGAAGCAAGTTTACCCTGATTATGACTAGGAAGCTGTAACTTGATATATCAGGAGGGTGGCACTTTAAGACATAGTAAGAAAGACCCTCCAGTTAGAAGTGAGATAAAAAGATTCCACCATTTTGACCATAGATTGTTTAGGCAGTAGATAAGAGTTCCAAATAAAATTTTGGTACTTCCATATTTTTAAGCCACCTTAGGCTGCTTGAGAAGGCAAAAGATTCCAAACATTTTTCCTTCTAATTACTTACTGAAAAAAAAGTGTCACATTGGAAATACTAACATTTTTTAATAGCACTGCTAAAAAATAGAGATTTGTTGTCTGAATTACAACTCCTATAATCCCTTGCCACAAATTGATTGGGTCTTATGTCAGTGAAATCGAAAGCATCTGAACACAAAGCTTCCTACTATTGCTATTAGGCAATGCCTGATATATTACATAGATACTTAATTTCAGTAAAGAATCTTTGAACACCTTAGAAATGTTCATAAGAACGTTCAGACTCTTAGCTGTTTAAAACATTAAGATTTCTTTCACTGAATAACCATCCTCCATATTACAGAAGCTGTTAGTCTAGTTACAACTTGGGCTAAGATAAGACAGTACTGCTGGGTGGAACGGATTTCATTTCTGCCTTAGTTGTGAATTTTGCAACCTTTTTTATTTCTCTGGTCTTTTGCTGTCAATGTATGATGGCAATTTTGCAACTTGTAACCCTTGGATTCACACTCTGCCAATGTTCAGTCCAAAGATAGGTTAACAATGGTGACATTTCTCACCCTAGCTCCCATCTTCTGGGTGTTAACAATCTGGTGCTATATGGTCCTTCACTATATAACTCCCAAAGTGATCAAGTGCTTTTTTAAAAAAACTGCCTCGATCCTGCTGGTAAGATGTCTAAGGTTTGGTTTCTAGAAAAAGGGAAGTTAACTCAAATTCAGTCTCTCTTATCAGCCTCCTGCAGGAAATGTAGAAGCCACTTGGCAGAAGCAGACAACCTAACAGCACATTATTGTGTTTTGTTTATAAATGTCTTGAAGTGACATCATGAGCGCAAGAGTTATAGGTTCCGAGCAGAAAACAAATAGGAGTACTTGATCGACATCTGCAGATCTTTCAAGTATGAAAAAGAAAGGCTATGTTTTAGAGTGACAGGAAACCAAAGTATTGCTTTTTTCTCTAAAGGGACTGTGTGTTCTGCTGATATATGACCGCAACAGTACAATCACTTTGAAAAAAGCCTTAAGGTTAGAACCAGCACTGGCTTGTTCCAAAGTAAAAACATAGGTTTTTTTTTTTAAAAAAAAAACCTGCTTAGCAACTAAAGTCAATAGATGCGGGAGGGACTACTTTTGAATTAGGTGGGGTAGGTAGGATGTTAGACAAATGAGGGTTGTTGTTATTGTTTGGATAATTAAGTATGCATTCACCAAGGAGGAAGTGATCAAAGGATTGATTGTGTAAGGTCTGTGCTTGGGATATAATACGTTTCGAATTTAAAAGAAACCAGTTCATCCTAAGAGTGATCTATACTTAATGAGTGACATTTCAAGAAAATGTCTTTATAAGAATAAGTACTGCGAGCAGTTTTGCTTGCTTTTAACATCAATGTTACACTATATAACATAGTGCTACCCCTAAGCAACTAAATTGTGTAAGTATTTTGTTTAGCACGATTCAAATAGCTTTGTGTGAGATTGTGGGTACAAAAGCTCTTGAATGTAAAGTGCCACAAATCCAAACTATTTCAGGAAGTAGTTTTGAACTGTGCTTCTGATGTACTTTGAACATTTTGAATCCATTTATGTAGTGCTTAGATGAACAATTTTCCTTGGCCTATAGCACTCCTACACTCAAGTTTAAACCACAGATGTTGGTATGTTCTTTTCATTTGACTCATACAAGCAAGATTGATTCCTAGCCTAAGCTGTAGAATACAGCTGAAATTCATTTCACAAACGCAAGCCTCCCCCAAATATGTTGCTCATTGGAGATAGGTTATGCAAGTTGTAGCCCCTTCCCACATATCCACCAACCTAGTCAAGAGAGTGGAAAATGCCAGCAGTCAATTTATCTCACTGCATACCAGTCTTCCTCAAGCTTGTACTTTCCAAATACAGTATGCTAGGAATGAGTTTGCTACACTTATAAAGGCCATGCAGAGTGGGGTATTCTGGGAATTGCAGTTATAGCATAGCTGGAAGTTAACAGGCTAAGCACATTAGCTTACAGAACCTAATATGTATTTTTAATAGGCCTTCCTTAAACATTAATGGGAATGTTAACTTTAGGTATTTTGCAAGTTATAAAGCTACAATTTCATCAAGAAGTTGCACAGCAGTCTTGAATGGGCAAGGTATGCCATGTCAATCTCTCCCATACCTTCTAGCACTTCAGTAGTCAGATCACAATTGTGGTATGTGGGAATTTCTTACATTGGGAAACTTTTGATTGAAGGCAGCAGTGAAGAACCTACCGACAAGCTCCAGTTATAAATTCAAGCTTTCAAGCCATTCCTATCCAGTTTTACTGAACAGAAGCTCAATTAACTTCCATGGGCCTAACTTCAAGTTTTTAAATCAGGAAAGAAAAGTATACATACCTTTTTGCTGAATGCCATCATCTTATGAACTCTAAGGGAATCTTGTGATTGAAGAATTGAAAAGAAATCAAACTTTTCTGTTGAGCGGTTAACTTGCTCCTAAGGGCTGTGCAACATTGGTTTTTAGTAAATACCAACTGAGCAAGGTATCCGTCAAGTCAGAAATAAGATTTTTTGTTTATTACTTTTCTTATGTTTTTAAATGGTGGATTAGTTGAACCACCTTGACTTGCTATCCTTGTTCATCAGGCAACCATATAAACATTAATCCTCTGGATTTGGTCGTAATTCTTGTTTGTTGGAAGTCACTTCAGCAGGGTTTCCACGTATTCAGGAATTAATAGACTTGTGCATTATCTCCACATTGATTAATTTTGAATAATATTAAAAATTAAAGTGAAACATTCAATGTGTGTTCTCAAACATTCACACTCCAACAGTCTTCCTCATCCATCTGTAATGATCATGTTTTTTTCCTGCATCTGCCCTCCATGTTTATCTTTTATAATACATTAACTGGGATTAAAAATAGTTTTAACTAATCCTATGCAAGCACGACAAGAGATTAAATTAAAATGCCAAGATAGGAAATGATTTATTATAGAGAGAAGAAAAGTTTCTCATCCAAAATATAGAAATCTGTACAACTTTGCCACAATCAATATACATGAACTGTACAAATTTACACCAGTTCATAATTTACCCAAAAAAAGATGACTAACAAAGTTCACAAAATAGATGGTGGTTTGTGGAAAAGACTTTTACCAATTAAGTACAAGGAAATTACAAACCAGACCTCCACTTTCTAAAAATAAGAGGTTTACTCAGTCTTAGAAAACTACAAGCTAGCAAATGTACAGATAGCTGGCTGGTAAAATACACCACAGTTCAGACAGTGTCTTTAAATGGTCTCTCTTTAGCCTGTTGGCATAGCACAGCTTACTCACTTACTACCTTGAAGGCCAATACAAAACAGCAACTGAACCATTTTCCCCAGTTCATGGCCACTAAGTGTGACTTATGTACAGTCTATACATACTGTTAAGTGCTAGGTAAAAGTCTGGATGAATAAAATTTCCAGTATTACCATTTATAACAAGTCCTATTACTGAGCTGCCAAAAATGGTAACTTTAAAAATGTATAGTGCAAATTCTCTGCAACCACTTAATGCAGAAAACAATTTTATAGCTATAGACTTAGATTGAAAATGTGTGTGTGTGTGTGTGCAGTTTTTTTTAAAAAAAGAAGAATTAAGCAAAACATCTGGGAGAAAACTACAGCCTATCTGGGTCAACTTCAGGCATTAGGAAATAAAGCAATCATCTATACTCACAGGCTATTAAATCACTGAAAGGTACTGTCGAAACTATGGCACTGCCATTATCAAATCAAGTTTACCATTCTATGTTGTGCCAGGTCTTCACAGCTGTGAAATGGTTTAAATTCCATAATCCATCCCCAGAGGAGCCCACCCAAAGTAAAAACCAAATTTATCCATCCATTCTATGATGATCCATCCACAGGCTATTATCTTAACCTGATACAGTCCATATTGTAGCTCTTTGAGGGGCTGGTTCTGCCCAAGAGTTCTTCCTTACAGCTTATTCGACTGTCTACCATTTGCATGCTGGTGCTACTTTGGCTTGCTCCTGCTGGTGCGGCTTCATACAGCACACAGATCGAGCCATCTTCTCCAATTCGATAGGATACTTCATACGGGTCAACCCAGAGAGTAAGTTCACTTGGCAGGAGCCGGAACAGTTCCTGGCTGCTAAGTCCAATCCGGTGTGCTGCTTTCCCAATCAGGGGATCCATCTTATGGTTGATACGGATGCAGCGATAGCCTGATCCTTTGCATGGCTTTTCAGGGAACCAGTGGTGTTTATAATGTTCTACAAAATAGAAAAGAGTAATAAACATCACACTTGGCTCTTCACAAAGGTTCAGAAACAAGAATCATTCTTTTCTAATGCTTCAATGATAGATGAGGTATGTTTACGTTTAGGGTTGACAACTTTTCTTAGCAGTAATTACTACTGCTCTTATAACCCTTACAGCTGCCTAGGTGTATAGAAATTGTTATCCAGTGCATAAGACAATAGAACTGGTAGTGGGGTGGGAAACAGAACAGTATATCAACTTATTAGTTGATGGCCGGAAAATAATGCTAACTTTAGCAAAAATACTGTAGCTATTGAATCATTTTTTTCTAAAGCTTCTGTCATTTAATTTCAAGAATAAATTCATGTTTGCATATAGAAAGGCCTATCTATCACAATGAAAGACTATACCCCGAAATTTCTTTAAGAGCTTCTTATCAAAGTCAGACATTTATTTCCACTAATCTTAATGGCACCTTCTCGCATTACATTATACACAAACTATTACGAAAGTGCATGTATGAAATGTTATGATCAGCACCAATCAACTTGAAGTGCTAAATAAAGTGCTATTCAAAATACCATATGAATGATATATTATGTAAAACAAATTTAGATGTTTTTTCCCCTTGCAGGATAGTTTTGTATAGCTTTAGAAGTGGTTTACTGGGGGAGGGGGGGATGTCCAACTGAGATCAGGTCGGTTAAGATATTAAAAACAGACGTCACAGTGTTAATGCTTTGTTCAGACTGCACATACACACAATTTCCATGCGTTTACTTGTACATGGATTAGCATACCCCAGTCTCTACCAAAGAGCATTTGTAGAAGATTCTTCATGTAGTACAGTCAAAAATGTAATTTAAATCTTCCAGTGCTAATAAAAATATTCCAAAACTAGGATTTCCAAACCAATCTTTACACTCAGTAATATTTTCAGAACATAAGGAACACGTTTTGAGATACCTTTTCTCTGTTGCTAATACTTAAAATCTTAATATTTTTGCTTAACACTTCATTTACCAGGCTCTTTACAGGTGACAACACCTTTTAAGATTCAGAACAGAAAAAATATTCAGTAATACAGTATTTCATCATTACTATGTAGCACGTACTTAAACTATATTAGTAATGTTACTAGGTGTGCAGAAAGGCACTCCACAGAGACTGAATTACTACAACTTCTTAAGTCATGTTAGAAAGAAAACAAGTTGCCTGGCTTGTGATAAAGCTGTACTGTAATAATCGATCCCCCACAATGAAGAGGGGACTCAGATACTGCTATAACTCAAAGAAGAAACTAATGTAATCTTTATTTTTAATTAACAAATTAATAGTCCAAGCTTATTAAATAATTCCCTCTGCCTTCCCGAAAGGTATGAAAATATTGGCTACTATACCAGATAGGTGCATTTAATATATTCTCTCTAAGCTAATGGATGAAGAGGAAAGGAAAACAGATGTGGAAAAACATGCATCCCCCGCCCCCCAGCCTTTAGGCAAAATCTCAAGAACGTCTGTTCTGCACTCCTTCAGTCTCAAGCAGTTGAAAATGGTAAATAGAGCTCTTCCAGAGAATGCATGAGACATACAGTTTAAGAGATACACAGCTTAGCAGTTACTTGCATCTAGGCAGAATGAGAAAAGGCCATGTATCTTAAATGAGTTCAAAATGCCACCCAAATTTACTTTGCTCCTTTTTATACACAAAACCCTACACAAAAATTGGGAGGGGTGTAAAGACTTCATAGGCAGAACTTAAAAAGTATGATTGACGTGTAGGTCTGTATGCTAGCCTACGCACGCAATGTGATCTTTGTATAAACCCAAAAAGGAAAGAGGAACAGAAGGCAGCTAAAGGGACTTTCCAGACACGCAAGGGATAATATACCAGCGAAAAATTCCCCGTTGCATACACAAGCACTGAGTAAAACCAAAACCAAAGGAAAGTACGACAATAACCCACTGTAATATATTTAGACCACGGTGGGCTAAAGTGATAAAATAGCTGCTTCCTAGGCTTGTACAAAACACAAAGGTCTCGTTCGTTTCCTGAAGCCGTTTGGAAGACTGTTGTTATTCTCACGAACCGTCCAAATCATGCAACCAGCTTACACATCATTTACCTCCCCTTCTTCCCAACACTGCAACATTTTCCCACCAATTGCCCAGTGCCAATGCTGGCTATCATGGGACCTTTAGCCCCCAACAGTTATGGAGGGCAGCTAGTCGGGGGAGGCTGAAATATTACGTTGATAAACAAGATCGGAGGGATCACGCGGTCCGGGGGGGGGGGGGCAACTGCTCTATAAGGACAGCAGCTATGCGGTCGTTGCTTCCCCCCCCCCCCGCCGCCGTCCCCATACTAGCCGGAAGGAGACGAGAAGTCTGAACACCTTCTCTCACCCCCCCCCCTTACCTGCCAGCAACTCCTGCAGGTTCTGACTGAACGTTTGAAGCTGCCGCTCATTCATCAGCCCGTTGGTACGCAGGAACTTGGAGATGAAGTTCACAGCCGCGGCGATCTCACGTATCATGTTGGCCCGGGTATAAAGGGCGGGATGCATGGAGGCGGAGGGGGCGAGAGGCAGCCAGCTCCGGTGGTTTACCAGAGTGTTTCGGGGCGCGCGCTCAGCGGCCGCCGAAGAGGAACGAGGGTGGGGACGAGAGAGAGAGAGAAAGAGAGAGGGGAAAACAAGTCGAGGGAGGAGGAGAGGAGGAGGAGGAGGAGGAGGCGAGCTTTTCAGAAGACTGCAATTCAGGAGGGGCGCCCACTCCTTCTATTGAGCCGCCACCCTCTGACGTAGTCAGGCGGCAGTGCCAGGACCTACCAGATCCCGCCTCCAACAACCATTTCCTACCAAACAACGAAGGAAGGCTTCGCCGTGCAGCGCCTTTATAACCGCGGCCAGGCTGGCAATGGCGCTTGAAAAAGGGGCCGGGATCCCGTCCCAGCCAATCGGGCGATCGCACCATTGGACGTCTTGTTGGAACGGAGGGGCACGGGGAGAAGTGATGTCATCTGAGTTGTAAACAAATAGAACTGCAAGTGGGAGAGGAAGCGAGAGAGCGAGCCTTGGGTTTGTTCGTTGAGCGGGGCTGGAAAATAGCAGCGGCAGCAACAGCAGCGGCCGCCGCTTGAGAATGGAACGTCTCGTACTGTATAAAGACGTTTCAAAGGGCTGCAATAGCAGCTCGAGCTTGCTGGCTGGCGCTCGCCACGTCCAAATGAATTTATGTTTTTGTTTAATACGATGCATAACAAGGTTGGGAAAGACGGGAGGATCAAGTTTATCTTACTCAAGGGTAAAAAAAATGCGAACGGCTTTTGTTGATCCTGCTATCGGCTGATCTTTTTCCCCCCTCTCCTTTCATTCAGATCTCGCTGTAGAAGGTTATAGCCTATAGACCTCGTCTGTAGTTCAAAATCCCTCTGCATCTCAACAAAAACAAATCCAGTGCTTTCCTCCGTTACAACCGAACACAGTTCTAATGCACGGATCAGTTCGATGTGATTTCTAAGGGGACCCGAAATCGGATTGCGCAATCGGTGCGCATTTGTGTAACACGGAAGGGAAAACATCGGTCCTACAAATTGCTTATATCAGGAAATTTCTCATTAACTGTCACCTAAAACTAATCCATTGCTGTTATACCACAAAAGTCACAAAATGGAAGATATTTATTTATATCCCTCCTTTATTATTCTAAAAAAATAAGTCAAGGTGGCCAGCATACCACTCCTTCCTCCTCCTATTTTCTACACTACAAAATCCTCTGAGGTGGGTTGGGCTTGAGAAAGTGACAGGCCCAAAGTTACCCAGCTGCCTTTCATGCCTAAATTGGAAATAAATTCAATCTCCTGGAGTCCAGAGAGATAAATACATGCCGATTGAAGTGCAGTAGTTTATTTTCCATTTAATTACCTTCTTTGCTGATTTTTTAAAATCTTTACACCTTTTACAAAACCTCAAAAGATCAATAAACAGCCATAGGAAGAGGTTTCTTAATGTTCTATTCTGAGTGCATATTGTATGTTTTTATGAATTGTTCATTATTTAGCACCAATAAATAATCAGAAAAAGGAGGATGTATGCCTGCAAAGTAAGCAATTCATTCAAGCCCTTTTGTGTGAGGTACAATTTTGCACAAAATTTTCCATGAAACCACCTCCTACTGTTCTTGAAACCTGCGAGGGAGGTTTCATTAGCTGAATATTAAATGAGTGCATAGCATTCAGATTGCATTTACCTGTTTTTGAAACAATATCAATATCCTATAAAACAAGACTCTTCAAAAGTATGTTAGAACTCCATAAATAGGTATTTTGAAAAGATAAATATATTTATTGGCACCGATGGGTGTTACTTTTGTTGTATGGTTGACTCATTTTAGATTTCTTTGCCATTTCCACTGTGTTTTGTTTAGACTGGGTACTCTTGGTCTGATTGTTGGAATGTGCATTTCTGTGAGCAGGGTTCAAAGACTATATAGGTTTTAGTTTCGATAGACTCCACTGTATAACCCAGCCATCCTAATTTGCAAAGAAAGGAGTTGCACCACGTTGCTTTAACAAAGCATAAATAGTGTACTTTCCATTAGCTGTACTGATGGTTTGATGAAAGTGAGTATCTCAGCTATGAGTTTTATTTATTTTAATCCTTTTATATTACTTTTTCTTGTATTCAGTTTTCCTATTTTTGTTGTTTTATTTCTTTTGTTGCTAAGGCTGCCCAAAATCATGCATAAATGATTATATAAATTTGAATAATAGATAAACATCTAGCATTTTGTGATTTTTCTCTATAGATTCTGTTCAATTTTATTTCTTAACTACAAAGTTGTTTCTCCCATTAAGAAAATGAGGTAGCTGCCTCAGCGGATTTTGGCTATCATGAACAGGCACAAAGCTATAGTTTAGTTATTGTAATTGACAGGGAAGATGATAGTTGCTTTTACAGTGTCTGCCTCTAACTTGAGTACTTTTAGCTGTGTGGGATGGTGATATTGCATCAATTTATGCTCTCTGTTAAACACAAGTGTTTCTAGGTTGGCATGATCCATTTATATTAACTTCACTGAAGCTTCATTGTAAGGTTATAGACCAGATGTCTTTGTTTTTATATAAACAATGAGATGGGCTGTATATACATTTATAAATAATAAATATGAGCCATATATTTTTATTCAATTAGAGGCAAGTAAGTCCTATATTAAATAATTCTTCCAATCTTATGAAGCAAATATGTCGCCTCTCTCTATAAAGCATACCTTATCTACTTGGGAATAATTCCTTTCAGTCTTTCTATATTCCAACTAGGAATTATATGAGAAGCCTTTCATTTCTAACTTGTGCTTTCCAATTCTCTTTAGCAATTGTAAGCTTTCCCATCTTCTTCAAACAATGACTAATTTGCACCATTGCCTCTTAAAGATTTGCATTTAAATTAATAATCCATGTAAACACACAAAAAGTAAAAAGGCTAAACAAAAATAAGAGGACATATCCTTAGTTTAATTGAAAATGTAGAATATTACTTATGATGTAACATAAACAGAAGTGAGATTACTGAACTCCTTGCTATAATCTCTATATAGTATTGTTGAAATGGGCTGCATCTCAGTATTCCTTAGCTTGTATATTTGTCAAAGTTTCACTGCTTTTAGGTTGTTGGTTTCTCTGTGTGGTGTGCCTTCAAGTCAATTTTTAACTACCGAGCAACTTTTTTTTGAAGGTAGTTTACATTTGCCTCCTTCCCTGGGCTGAGGGAATTCCTAAGGTTACATTGATGGACAGCCTATAAATTTTATAAATAAATATGGTCATCCAGCTGGCTTTGTGCCTAAAGGCAGAACTAGAATTTATTCTCTCCTGGTTTCTAGCCTGAACTATTAAGCCAAACTGTCTCCCAATGATGCACTAGGGTAGTACATTAAAATACCCCTCATATATCAAAATATACAATAAATGGATTGTTCTGACGACAGGCGATGCTACGATTGCTAAAATCTGAGTCTCACCACTTCCCCCCCCCCCATGTCATGCAACCCTAATTTTATTATTTTCCTTGAATTGTTTCTCAGGTAGACCTTTTCTAAATTAGGCAAAAGAAACTATATTAACTGTGTTATTAGATTCTTTTACTAGCATGGATAATTAAAGGTGCTTGTGAGATAGACTTGTAGGTTTGTCAAAATAATTTAATTGGTTGTGAGTCCCCTTCATTTTGTGAGATGAAAGATGAGATCTTTGCTCTGGCAGCAACATAACTCAGACGATAGCTCTCCATCATTGGACTTCCTTTAAACGTGGCACAAAAGCAGAATCTTCAACAATTTTCTTTATGTCCTTTAAAAATCATTTTAGAAGAATTGCCTGGAAAACAGCCACAGTTGAGAAGGTGTCTGTTTAGAACATACCCTTAGAATTTAACGCCCAGTTTCTTGGCTAATTAGAAAACACTTCTCTGCATAAGGCTTTAATTCTAACCATGAACTTTAACTCTGGAAGCTATGCACAATGACCTTATTTCAGACTCTGCTTGCAAACTGAAATATAGAGTAATTTACAGTTATATGGTAGAAGGGAAGTTCTTCATCTGCTTCAGGGAAACAACAAGGTTAAAAATAAATACATTTTTGTTTACGTCGTAATATGATCATCCTGTTTCACTACCCTACATGAAATTTGTCACTGTGGTGTCAACTTCATCATGCCTTTTGAAAGCCCTTCTCCTCAATAAACAAAAATCAATTATTTAGCTCATCCATAGGAAGTACTCTAGAAAAACTGAAGCACAAACACAACCAAGTAGCTTGGTTTAACACAAACCAAGGAGCTCCATCGGCTTTGTGTGGCTTTCAGACAAGACCAAAATAACTTCACATTTGATGCACTCCTATTTTACTAGCTCTGAAAAAGGCCTTTGAGAAACACAAAGGCTCTCTTATCTGCTCAATAGTTTGGCCTGGCTATTTAAGACCTGCTTGGGAGCATCTCACATATTTTCAGAGGACAAGAGGATTGTGCACTGTCTTCTATGTCCATGCAATGATTCTTATTCCTTGCTTTCACAAGGAATAAGGCATGCCACAGGGTAGGCCATATATTTTTTTACCATCAGTATCAGCAAAGTTTAATGAATATATATATATTAAATCCTGTTTCTAAATAAACAAACGCTATTTTGCACATACTGGATGTTGACAAGGATGCATTGTCTGGAATGGGAGGACCTCTGAGGCCTCTTTCATTGGCAACATACTTCTTTGTCATCTGTCAGATGTCCTCCCAGACAGATTCTTTGAATGCGTTATTATGAAGAGGTCCTCCGAGCAATCTAAAGTGGCAGCTGCCTATGTAGATGGGTACTTCAGGCACTTCATGAAGCATCTTTCTTAACACCCATCAGAATGATACTTATAAGAAGCCAGCTGACAAGTAGCATTACAACTGCTACTGAAAAAAAAAATCCTATGGCCAAACTAGTCCAACTGTTTATGCAGTGAAGTGGCAATTCAAGATTGATGGATCTAGAGCACAGCAGGTGATTTCTTGGCCTCAATTTACTGGCTATCCAGGTCTGTCACCTAAAACACCATTCTCCATTGCCCTTAATGGTTTGCTGATGTTAACCCTTTTGCTGTCAATGTTTGCAATCAACCAGTACACAAGCAAATTACTTAACTGACAACTTTTTATCTGATCTCTCTCTCTCTCTTTTTTTTTTCTTGAACATTTCTTGCTGTGTCAGCTTTTTCCCAAAGAGATCACTTGTTCTGTTTTGGGCTTGTTCTCCATGTTAGGAAGGTTAGAGTAAAGAATTAAATTTCTTAGTCTCTCTGCCAAGTTTCTGTGGGATATTATATAACACAAAATAAAAGAAAGTGCCAGCATTAAAAACAGACTTTTTTTCTCACACACTAAGAACAAAGTTAAATGTACCAAGCTACTGAAGTTCCATCATGAATTGAAGGAAGTCCTTGCCTTCCTTAGTGGAAAGGCTTGGTTTTCTTACCATAAGCAAAATCAATATCTTGTACCTTCAGCCAAGAAATTAGAGCCGGTTTCAGAGTATGTATATTCTTAAAGAGTCAAACAAGTATTTGTATTTTTAGTAACGCATTACAAAATTGAGCCATAAGAATCTCTGGAGGGAAATCACTCCAGAGGCAGGAATTGCAAAAGAGTAGGCACACTTCCTGGATCCCACAATATGATATTCTTGAATTGACAGAGCCCAGTATACACTCTGGGCCAATCTGAATGAGCAAAGATGACTGGGCATATATATAGTATATATATATAGTACCGCTGTTAGACAGTTTTAAAGATGATATCAGCACCTTAAATTGCACCTGGAAGTTAGCTGGTAACAAGCACATAATGTGGTGCCTCCATCATTGCCTGTGCCAATGCATTTGGACTAGTTATAGCTTCTGGATGATCTGCAAAGGCAGCCTCATAGATAATTACAGTGCTGATATAGATAATTACAGTACTGATATAGATAATTACAGTACTGAAATCTGATCATGAGTGATTGTCCAAAGAACCTCCCAATTCAGGACCTTCTTGTCTCTTTTACGGATACTATCAGAACCCCAGTCTTGATGACAAAACTGCCTTTTTTAATGCCTTGCAGGAAGCTGGGATAGTCTGATCTTCAGGGATTAATATCCCAAAGGGCAGGTGCCAAGGCTGAAAAGGTCCTCCTCTTAGGTCCCACAGGACAATATTATCTTACGGATGGAACTCAGAGCACACCTTTCCTTTTTTTAAAAAAAAAATATTATTATTTTTACATTTAAAACAATGCAGTACCACAGAGTTGAAGTGACCATACATTCACATTATACACAATTAGTCTCAACCATTAACTATTAGCCTACTTAGTGTGTTATCTATCCTTTTGTCCAAACACAATATATACAGTTTGTTCCAGTCTTGTCACCTTGTCTTATACCAATCATAAAATCTGTTCCAGACTTCAAAATATTCTGATTCCCCCTTTATTTTTAAGTTTAAGAGTGAGCCTATCTGCTTCCGCACAAGCCAACACTTTTCTGATTATATCTTGCTCTGATGGTTTATTTTCTTTTTTCCAGTACTGTGCAAAAGTTATGCGCGCCGCAGTTAGTACATGTATAATTAGATAGAGTACATTTTTCTTAAACCCCTATGGTATTATGCCTAGGAGAAAAATTTCTGGTTTAAACAAAATTTGGTCTCCCACCATTTGTTCCAATCATGATTAAATCATTTTCCAATATCTTTTGGCCTCATTGCATGTCCACCACATATGATAAAAAAATGCCTGGTGTTTTTTTACACTTCCACCAATTAGGGGCCAGATTTTTAAACATTTTGGAAAGCCATGCTGGGGGGGGAGATGCCATCTGTAGAACATCTTATAAAGATTTTCTTTATTCACCGTAGCCAATGTTAGCTTCCAATTAAGTATCCAAAGTTTTTTCCCACCTAGCCAATTCCACATTATAACCAAAAATTTTCACCCAGGCGACCATAGTTTCTTGGACATGTTCTTCCTCGAATTTATATTCCAATAAAAATCTATACAGCACTTGATAAACTTGTTTTCTGTCTCTATCAAAAGTTTATCTAACACTGTGTAGTCTTTAGCAATACCTTCTTTCTTCCTGTCCTGTGCAAACCTTGATTGTACCTGTAAATAAGACCATCATTCTACTTGCACCCATTACGATGCCAATTCTAATCTAGTTTTAATCTCCCCCTCTCTGTTTATATGTAACTCTTTATATGTAACAATATTTTCCATATTAATTAAATTTGGGTGTATATATGCTTCCATCGTAGATAGCCAAATGGGTATTTTGGTATAGTGGTCGTGTTTAATTTTGTTCCATATTAATAACAGGGACTGTCTGATATAGTGTCTAATGAAATATTTATGTGCAGATCCTTTTTCATACCACAGGAAGGCATGCCATCCTGCTTGGAGGTCATGACCTTCCAATTTGAATAATCTTTTATTTCTCAAGATTATCCATTCTTTTAACAGTGTTAGGGTGGCCGCAATATCATAAAGTTCCCAATCTGGTATGCCAAATCCTCCTTTTTCCTTGGTATCTTGCATGGCTTTGAATTTTATTCTTGGTTTTCTTCCCTGCCAAATAAAATTCGAAACCAATTGATTCAAATCTTTAAAAAAACCTTTTCTAATTTAATTGGAATATTCTGAAATAGGAAAAGAAATTTTGGTAGTACATTCATTTTTATGACTGCGATCCTACCCATCAGGGACAATTGTAGGTTTTTCCATCTTTCTAGGTCTTTCTTAGTTTGTTGATCAGATTAGTATAGTTGTCTTCTTTGATGGATGCACACCTCGCAGATAAGTGTACACCTAGATATTTCACTTTTTTAACAATTTAATACCCAATTTCATCATTAACTCCTCTTTCAATTTGGATGTCATATTTTTAACCAGCATTTTAGTCTTTGTCCTATTTATCTTTAAACCCACTACTTTCCTATATTCTATCAATTCCTTGATAAGTTTCATACCAGACTTTATGGATCCTCTAACACAAACACTAGATCGTCCGCAAAAGTCTGTAACTTAAATTGTTCCTTTTTAATTTCTAGTCCCTTTATCTGTTCCTCTTACGTACATTCCTGGCTAAAACTTCTAAGGTTAATATTAACAGCAGTGGGGATAGTGGACAACCTTGTCTTGTACCTTTCTGGATTGCTATACTTTGCATTAATTCACCATTAATTATTACTTTGGCTTTTTGATTTGTATATATTGCTCTAATTGTGTTTATAAATGTTTCCCCAATTCCATGTGTTCCAATTGTTGATGCAAGAATTCTCAGTTCACATTGTCGAATGTCTTTTGGGCATCGAGAAAAATAGTGCAACCTGTTTTCCATTATGTACTTCATAATATTCAAGAATATCCAGCATAATTCTCATATTGTTTTTAATTTGTCTTCTGGGGAGCACACCTTCCTGCTGGATCTTATCACATAGGTAGATACCACTGGAGATAGATAGTCAAGTAAGTAACCCTTGGTCTTTCAATAAGGAAAGCAGGAGAGAAGATGAATGGAAAGAAAAGGAAGGTTGGTTGGGATCATTTCCACATAAGTTTTTGAAACTACTTCTAAGGCAATATCATGTTTCTGTCATACCACATCATGCTTGTCCCCAGGCAGTCAAGTCAATTAAATTCTGGCTTACCTACACCATAGTACAAACCAGAAAGAGATTGAGATTGAGATTTGTTTTATTTATATGCCGCCCTATTCCCAGGGGGACTCAGGGTGGCGAACAACTCAAAAGGGAAAGGGAACACAAAAGTACAATACAAATAGTTAAAATAGCCAAGAGTCACAAAGCCACACAAGTCGAGAGGGGGAGGGAACTCATCAACCCCAGGCCTGCCGGCACAGCCAGGTTTTAACAGCTTTTCGAAAGGCCTGGAGAGAGGTGAGGGTCCGAATCTCTGCGGGGAGTTCGTTCCAAAGGGCCGGAGCTGCCACAGAGAAGGCCCTCCCCCGGGTAGTAGCCAGATGGCATTGGCTGGTAGACGGAACCCGGAGGAGGCCCACCCTGTGTGATCTAATGGGTCTTTGGGAGGTAATTGGCAGCAGGCGGTCTCTCAAATACCCAGGTCCAATACCATGAAGGGCTTTATTCTAGAACTGTCTAGAATGATGATTATGATGATTCAATATTTAAAAGCAAAAACTAACCTTTCAAAAAGCAAAAAAGAAATAGGAAAAGCAAACAGAAAACAAAAAATATTAACAATCTATAGTTTCAAAAATTGTAGTGTTTCAAATCATTATTAAAATCAAATCAGTATTACCTGTACATCATTAATAAAAATTTCCAAAATAACAAGAATCTTAAGTCACCATAAACAATTACAAAACTTTCTATCCTGTCTAAAAAGTTTTACCCATAGTTAACAAATCAGACAAGACCTAATATATTAAAAGCATTATGTTAAAAAAATATAAATGATTCAGTATGAGTCAATGTGCAGATTGATAATCCATGAGTGCACATTGAATTAAATTATGTATTTTCTAGATGACAAAATATTGTTTACATTGATGCATACTCCTATAGTATAGCTTCAAAGAGAAAATTATGTACATTGCTAGCAAGAGGCATAAACTACCCTTGTATTTATCACATGGAAAGTATACTTTGCAGGAATATAAAACTTAATGATATTTAAAAGAAAAATAGCTGGCAGAAAACCAATCCTTCTTTAAGATTAATATTCTACAAAAATCATATTTCAAAACTGTTGAACTTTATAACTTTGCTACCAATTATGCAAGAATGATCTGGTTTGATTATTGATGTACTTCCAAATGGATTAGCACCAGAGTAATAGACTAACAATGAAACATTTATACCAATTTTCTTTAACACCAAGTATTATATCGATAGTAAATTTAATATTTGTCTTCCATCGATATTCCCATTGTTGCATATCAGTTGTGCTCTCCAGATTCTGCATCCATTTAATCATACACACTTGCTCAGTTTCTGATTTGTATTTCAATACCTTCTTGTAAACAAATCCCAAAAGATGTTCTGAGTTTTGTCTTATTAGTTTTTCACTTCAGTCAAATCTCTAAGTAGTCCTTGTTATTGTTCTTGTGATTCATACTGGTGCTACTTATTTCAAGACATTAAAAACAATGAGATGATTTTAACCATTCCAAATAAATAATCTTGGAATTTTTCATCTTTGTTCTATTAATGATTTAGTCTTGCAATCCACACAGGTTATTTATCTCTTCCGTGATCATTTTGTGATTAAAATATCTTTTTCACAAAAATAAATATATAATATTGATGCAAGAAATAACAAATACAGGCCAATTCTTTTTCTATGTTTTATCTCATTCTTTTTATGTGGTGATTGCAGTGGTTAGAATGCAGGACTGCAGGCTACTTCTGCTGACTGCCGGCTACCTGCAATTTGGCAGTTTGAATCTCACCAGGCTCAAGATTGATTCATCCTTCCAAGCAGTGGTGGGATTCAGCCAGTTCGCACCACTTCGGGAGAACCAGTTGTTAAATTATTTGAATCCCACCACTGTTTCCAAAGTCTGTAAAATGAGGACCCAGATTGTTGGGGGTCAAAATGTTGATTCTGTAAACCATTTAGAGGGGGCTGTAAAGCACTTTGAAATGGTATATAAGTCTAAGTGCTATTGCTACATGGTGATCATCACTGAATAATCTCTGGTTTCTGGCTAAAGGTCCAGAGAACTTGGAGGCAGGCAGTTTTTCAATTGCTAGACATTCCTTGCTGTCTCCTGCCACCAGCCTTAAATACTATTTTATTTTCTGAAATTGGAATCTTTAACTGGGCAAGTTGACTCAGACTCAACAGCATCACAGTTCTGGTATCTACAAATATATGGCAACAATACTGGTACAGATGGAGGGCTGATTCAATTCAGGGTTTGGAAGTTTAAATAGTCAGTTGGAGGAAACATTGGAGGTTTCTTAATGCTACAGGTTGGCTGCTTAAGAACAAATGTGTTTCCGCTTCTATGTTTTTCTATAGAGCTGAGGACTGAAACCAGTAATGACTAGAAAGTGCCCAGGAAGTTATCAGGATGCCACCAGCGCTAGGAAAAATCTGCAGATACTCTTTCATCACCTCTACTTTAAACTAAAGTAATATGAAATCATAGGAATACTTCTGTTTTTGCCAGCCTCCCAGCTGATTCAGTCCCCCTTACACATGTGCCTTGCATTGCAGCAAGCACTGTGTGCCTGTGTGTGTTTGTGTGTGTGTGTGATGTGCATGTCTTCCGTGGTATGCCCAACATCTTTGGACACCCACCAGGTCACACACCGAGCAGCAGAGAAATCTGGCTTCAGCAAAAGGAAAAAAGCCGTTTAGCTCTGCTAAAAAGGTGGGAACCACAGCCAAGAGATAACAAGACAACTAACCCCCAGAGTGATGAGATGCCCCCATTAACCCCCAGAGTGGTAAGATGCTGATTTGGGAGCTCTGTGAATTGGCTTGTAGGACACAGAATGCCATGATCATAGGATTTGTTGGGCACTGGTTTTAGTTGATAGAATATATCTACGAATACAATTGGAAAAGATGTGTGTGTGAGAGAGAGGGGGGAGAGAAGAGAGAAAGAGAGGAAGGAAGAGAGGGAGGGAGGAGAGTGAGAGAAAAAAGAGAGAGACAAAGATAGAAAGAGAAAGAGAGAAAAAAGAGAAAGAAGCAAAGAGAAAGGAAGGAAAGAAGGAAGGAAGGAAGGAAGGAAGAAAGAAAAAAAGAAAAAATAAAGAAAAATAAAGTGGGAGATAGAGAGACGAAAGAAAGAGAGAGAGAGAGAAAAGGAAGGAAGGAAGGAAAAGAAAGAGAAAGAACGAGAACATATGACCAGAATTGAGGCCAAAATTTTGCTTGCTAAGCAAGATCGTTGTTAAGTGAGTTTCACCACATTTTCCAAGTTGGCAACAGCCACCCAGTCACATGACCGCCAAGCCACTCTCACAAAACAGGTCACATCTACATAATAGGTTCTAAAAAGTTCTGAAACCCAGCACTGTTCTAAACATATAATGCTTGAAGACTTTTATTCATTCTTTTTTAAAATTCCAAAGGTAAATCAAACTATCTATAATTTGGCAGTGAAGAAGCAAGTGAAAAACTACTTTTGTAACACTGCCAAGAAAACTGTGTGGATCTGTCCCTGAAGGTCAAGCTCAGTGTGAAGCTATTATTACTACTTTTTAAAAAAATAATAATAATCTGCATTTCCCAAATAGCTCCTTTATATCACAACTGCTTTTCCTCTGCATTTATAATGATCAAATTTAACTTAAAGACAAGGTAACTTCATTCTCCTACACAAAAATTCTATAAATTGAATTTCTAATTTTAAAAGTTACCTAAATATAACTTGAAATAACTTTTCATCTGACATCCATCTTTTCCTGCTTTTGTCCTAGTCTAACCTGTTGAAAAGAAATTCAACAAAACAACCCAAATATCGGGCATTTCTGGGTGTATTTTCCTTTTTTTTCTTTATAACAATTTTTATTCATGTTTACATATACAAAGATAAAAAAACTAGTACAAACTAAGAAAAATGTAAAAGGTGCAGAGAAAAAGAAAATAATAATAATAAAGATATATGAAGAAATGACTTTCTCCTTCATCAAGACAACTACAGTGTCAGTGCTGGTAACATCACCCCTGATATTTCATCCAATTATCTCTCTTTCCCATATCTCATCTTTTATCTATAATCAAACTATAAAGTCTCATCTTTTAATCGTAATCAACAAAAGTCAATTAAGAGTTATCAGAATTAATAACATATTTTAACAATATTGATTAGCCTTAATCAATAAATCAGTTCCTTTACTTTTAACATAGCAACTTAGCACTTTCTCTTAAAATGCAGAAAAAGATCTCTTCTTTCCATATCTTATCTGGTGTCCCTCTTATGTCCAATCTTCAAAGTCTCCTCTTTTTCTTAAGGCTTCCAGATCAATTAAATCTTCATGGAGAGCCATTGTGTGAAACACTCGTGGGCAGTCCTGGTCCTCTCCTTGCTCTGGAGAGAAATTCTGAGCTGATCCATTTGCCATCTCTTTATTCTGCTGCGATTGTCAGCTCCATATTCACAGAGCCTTCTTCAGTCAATCATTGCATATCCAGCAGTTTCTAGATGTGCTTTTCTAAGTTGATTGAAAGCAGATTCACTTGCATTACTAAGGCAGGCAACTACCATATTTTCAAGGAACCAGAAGTATTGTATCCTTAAGGCTTTCTGCTATCCACATAAAAATTCTATAACTCTGCTGGCCTCAATATTTTTTCTGCTTCCAGAAAAAAGCATTATTAATGTGATCCATGCAGTAGTGGGTTTCTATCAGTTTGGACCAGTTCAACTGAACCGGTAATGGTTTGGTGACCTGAGTCGCTGGGACTGGCAGCGACCCAGGCCTGCCACGCCCCCAAACCGGTTTTTCGCGTGGCGCCTTAGGAGGTACCATCTTGTTTTTTGCTTCTGCGCATGCACAGAACAATTTTTATTGTACTGCACATGCGTACACAGGAAGTGCCCACGAGCAAACCAGCAGTAGTAACTGCCAGAACCCACCCCTGGATCCACCCTGATCCATATGACAAGTTTGAAGCTGCATGTTTGCTCACTTTGGAGTTTTGATCTCTCTCAAAATGATTTGAGATCTTTAAAATGTGTTTAATAAGTCAGTTATAGATAAATGGATAGAAAGTTTATATTGTAATATGTAATTTGTAATTTGTCTTCTTCATTTTCTTGTCAGTTACCCAAGAATTCATTCGTTAGAACCAAGCCAAGCATCTTCTCTTTTTTAAATCTATGTTGATGGAAGCAGTTTAAAAGCATCACTGTATCATACCAATAATGAAAAAGGCATGGATGTTTTTGCAAAAAGGCATGGACGTTTTTAAATATGCTTTTTTGCTTTTATGCATATTTTTTGCATAATTGCATAATATAGGCAATTAATTTGCTTTTTAAAAAAAATCTTGCTGTTAAAAGTTTGCCACCTGTTCCTGAAATTTCTCTCACCCAGCACTAAAATCTTTGAGGCAGAGGTGAAACAATTGTCCCAGGGTAGGGACAATTGTCCCTGGTTCTAGAAACCGGTAGTAAAAAAAGAACCTTCCGAGGATCACGCGGCTCAGCTGTGAGCCATGCAATCGTTGGAAGCTTTTTTTCTGCTTTTTAAAGCATTTTTTCCTGCCAGTTCAGGCGAATAGGCAGGTTAAAAATGCTTTAAAAAGTGATGGGGGCGGGGGGCTTCAAAAGAAAGAGAGGGAGGGAAAAAGGAGAGGGAGGGAGGACCACAAACCTGGCACTAGATGCAGCTTCAGAGGATACCTTGAAGGAGCACAGCAATCCAGAGCTGGAAGGGACCTAGAGGTCATCTAGTCCAACCCCCTGCTCCAGCAGGACATTGTTAAAATGAGTTTCTGTCTTTTGACACCCCCCAGTCACATGACTACATAGCTACACCCACCCAGTCACATGACCCCCATCACAGCCATGCCCACAGAACCAGTAGGAATCAATAAGCCCCATGCAAATTGGAGGGAGAGCAATAATGAAATATATTTTAGCATGTAGGTTTCTCAGCAGAAATTAAAATCAAGAACTTTATTTTAAGAAATAAATGCAGAACTAATTTTTAATTGCCAGTTATAAAACCACTATTTGTTCATTCTGGCTGTAGTGTAGCTCAGCTGTTATCAGTGTGTTCACTACTATTAGAAAATTAATATACTTGGACAAGAGACTGAAATACTTAATTAGTACTGCACCACTGGTGACCATTTTCTCCAGCATATAGCCCCGTAAAGTGATGATAGAATGAAATGTTTATTGCTAACATGAATAGGGAGAAGAGAAACTTTAAGAATTAGCTAATATATACCAGAATGAAATATTTCTAAAATTCAAAAGAAGCCATTTAGATTCAACAAAAAGTTTAGGCACGAATGGGTGGTGTCTCTATAATGAGATATTAGAGGATTTCTAGCATTAGAATAGCTGAAGAATAGAAGTTTTCCTTATGTGGCAGGATTAGGATATATTCTGTATCATCTAATCATTACTACAATACAGTTGCTCATATAACTGGCCTTCAGTCCTATTCCATTTACCTAACCATTAGTCTCACTATAATTTATGGCAGGTTATATTCCATAAACAGATTCTGTGTGCCAAATCAAGTTCTTGCTAATCAAATGTGTAGACTATGATAGGAGAAGGAAATGAGCAAAAAGAAATTGCTTGATATTAAGGAGTTGAAAATGGGGAATATCACCAACTACAATATGTCCGCATGTATCTCTGTTTTATGAAAAAACAAATACAAATACAAGAATAATAAAAGAGTGATAAAAGAGTGAAAACTTGCATGGATCTTGTATATTCTGATTTTTTTTTTTTACAAAGAAGTATTCTTTTCCCGTTACTTGATTAAACCTTAAATGTCTGACTTCCCCATCTCCCATTGAACCACAGGAGATAATTTTAATCCCCAGGTGCTTTGAGAACAATGGCAAATAAACCACCAACAGCCTTAATATATTAAAATAGAAATGTAGGGCAATTGCCTAACGTTTATGGAAACACTGCTACATGTTTTACCTGGTCCATCCAAAATTAAACTGCAGGAAAGGAATACCATATAGGCAAGTTAAAAAGTAAGGGCTCCTTTGAATCAAGGTTGATCTTTAGTGGCTTCATAGACATATAGTATCTGCCTATGTTTTCTTGGCAACGGTAGATAATTTTTCCAGGATGCTTTTTCCACTATCAGTCTGGATTCTTACGCTGATAGTCTCTAGCAATCATCACCATTATCACCATAGACTTCTCTAATTGTATTTTCATAAGTCTATACAGCAGCATTGAGCTGTGGTTAGAATCCAGTACTGCGGGCTAACTGACTGCTCACTCCAGGAGTTCGATTCTGAGCGGCTCAAGGTTGACTCAGCCTTCCATCCTTCCAAGGTCAGTAAAATGAGGACTCAGATTGTTGGGGCAATAGGCTGACTCTGTAAACTGCTTAGAGAGGGCTGTAAAGCACTGTTGAGCAATATATATGTGCTATTGCTATTTCCTAATTTGGTGCCTTCTAAAAATCTTGACTGACATTTCCATTGTGGGAGTAAATATATCTGGAGGGTGCTTATGGAGAGAGATTTTTTTTCAGGTAACAGAAATTATGTAATAGGTTAGATTTTATGTTTTTCCAGTCCTGAAATGTAAACATAATGTTTCATTTTTATTACACTTCGGTACAATTTACATTTATTTATTTTCTGACATTATTATTTTTACAAATAATTCAAGATGGCGAACATACCTAATACTCTTTAAGCCTCCTATGTTCCTCACAACAATGCTGTGAGGTGAGTTGTGCTGAAAGAGAAGTATCTGGTCCAAAGTCACCAGCCAGCTTTCATACCTAAGGCAGGACTAGAACTCACCATATCCTAATTTCTAATCTGGTGCCTTAACCACCAGGTCAAATTAGTGTTATAAAAATATTTTTATCCTGTGCTTTGAGATTACATGAATTTCAACTTTATATCATACCTGATTTCATACATATACACAACTACACAGAAATCTATGAACACCAGAACTTTGAAATAAGATCTGTATAACAACTGCAAATTTGGAACTGGACATTAAGGAGGAACAAAAGACCAAGATGGCTCCCATCATTCTTCTCCATAGCAGCTAATTAGATAAATTTAAGGTGGACCAGAACTCTGAAATAAGAACTGTATAATTAACTGTAACTTTGGAACTAGACATTATGGAAAGGTGGGGATTTGAAGAACTACTTGAAATTATAAAAAAATATGCATAAATAATTAAAATCAAGCTAAATAGAATTTTGAACTCAGAGAAGCAGTTATTTAAAGAAGAAGCTAAGGAAGAAAGGGTGGAGAGATGATGAAGGGATAGAAACGGTTAGGAATAAAAGCAGATAAAAAAATCCATTGGGTTTGGCACTGGTATAGGGAAAATTGAAGTTAGAGGTTATGCCCCAATAAAGGGAAATATAAAAGATTTCTTTGACGGTGGTTTGTGGAAAATTGAAGAGGGTGGATGTGTCAAAACAAAGAAAAGGGAGAAGGCAGGAATAGAGAAGTGGGACAAAAGACTTACTAGGAAAAAATCAGACTAGAAATTGTTATATGGGAAAATACAAAGCTGAGATAAGGGATTTGCTCCTAAATATGATAATAAAATTAAGGTGCTAACTGATTATGATAATGGAAATATTATTAAATAAAGATTAAAATATATGGAATATGGACAAATATGAAATTGATATGGGGAGATTGTAAAGCAGAGGTTTGTGATTCACATGATAATTAAACTGAGTGACTAATTGATTGAATATGGCAATAGCAGGACAATTAAGCATAGGTCAAAATATACAAAACATGGACATATATAGAACTTCTAAGATGATGAACAAAGTGAGATGTATACCACTTGTTATTTTATGTAGTAGATTAAGGGAATTGTAACGAACATTGAACAGTAAGGATTGCCATTTATAGACAATTAAGGGTAACCTAAACCAAGATATGGAAAAATGGAGAGAGAACATGAAATATACTGACAATGGGAAACTATTGAGATTTAAAGACAATCACAAGGTGGGGGTGTTTAAGGATGCATAATTATATAAATATAATTATGAAAATAGCTGGGAATTGTAACCAGGTCTACATCTCGGCCAAAATGTGTGTGTGTGTGTCTGTGTGTGTGTGTTTAAAAGCACAACGACTATATATGTGTACTTTTTTCTCTCTTTAAAAAAAGAAAGGAGGGAGATATATGTTAAAATTAAATATGTATATTGAAAGGGAATTATAAATACCATCAACATAAAATGGAGCTTGCTCAGAAGCTGAAATACACCAAGTAAATGAGATGAAGAGTGTGAAGTAGAGGGGAGAGGTAAGGGAAGAAGAGAGGGATAGGAGAGAGGGCGGAAGGAGAGGAGGAGAGAAAGAAGGAGTGGAAAGGAGAGAGAGGTGAAGGCGAGAGGAAAGGGAAGTAGAGAAGAGAAGGGCGACAGAGGAAAGAAAGGAGGTAGGGAGGTGGAGGAGAGAGGGAGAAGAAAGTGATGGATGGATAAGGTACAAATATGGTGTATGGAGAGCAGAAGAGTCAATAATTGTTTTTGGGAGTTGATGGCAAGACGAATTGATGTAAACATGTAATAATACAATACGATGTTGGCTATGTAATAGTATACATGTGGTTATATGTTATGAAAATGAAAAAATAAAAAAAACTTTATATATATAAAAAGAAATCATATGGATAATATTAGAAAGCACTCTTACTACAAAAGCATATAAATCACAATAGCCATCACAAAGTCTGTACTCAGACTATTTCCAGAGTTACAGAATTACATCAATATCTGTATTATCTTTAGTAAAAGAAGAAATTATATGAAAGGAGTGATCAGGCCTTATGACCAAACAGTATAGAAATCAAAGGCAAAAAGTTAAATTACAAACAAAAACAGCATTATCTAATACCAGTCTACCATCCACCATATCACAAGACCAGCCAATTTATATATCACAAGCCAAAAACAGTAAACACCCTCTAAAAAGTCCTCTTCAGAACAAACACACAAGCCGAGACAAGTCAAAGAACATTCTACTGTTCACAGGCAGTTATTTGCATGTGGGTCTCAATTATGTATTATCCCATGCATTAATTGCAAATACGCTTACTCCCAAGTTATTATGCAAAGGATCATTGCTCTATGCATTCATTCCTACTTGGCTCCCATTCAGCCTACCTCACCCAAACAAACATCAGGCTGGAGAACAAATGAAGAAGTAACATTTCCAAAGCTACCATTTTGTTCTGCAGACTACTTAGTGTCAGATCTGATACTAAAATGGAAAGAGATCTTCTTTCTCTTCCCTCCCTTCCAAACCAACTGGTATGTTTCAAAGTCTTGCACATAGACAACCACACACTTAAAAATTGCAAAGCATCATTGTACAGTTAACAAGAATATTCCCCGAGCTTTCCTTAGGTGGAACAATTAATACAAAGTTCTGGGTATCACTAAATATGGATTGTTCTGGCTAGTGGGGGGAGAGGCAGAAGAAAAATCATATTTTGTCTCTCTGCTGCCCAAATAAAATTGCAGCAAATGTGAAGGGGGTTTTCAAATGGAAGGTTTACTGTGATTGTCAGTTTCTTAGTAAACTATAAACTAATTGGGTCATTATGAGATTTAGAATAAAAATGTACACTGCAGAGAGTCTATAGGTGAGATAATAGCATCAAAGCAATCTTCATTTGCATTAGACCAATCTATGAATTAAACTAATTCTTATACTCTGTGTGTGTGTGTGTGTGTGTGTGTGTGTGTTTGTGTGTGTTTCTTTGAAATCTAACAAATATACTGTTGCTGATATACGTCTGACATTTTACATATTTATTCTGACTTTCTTACACTTTAGAATATTTTAAAGGTTTCTCTTTCATATGCACACAAACATGTATAATTTGTGCTGCTGTGGATGTCCATGAGCATGCCTAAATGTTTGAATGGCAAGAGAGTCAGAATGTGCGAAGCTTCTTTTTGACATAAGAAAATCAAAGCCACGTTAGCTGAGCAGGCAAATTTATTATGATGATGATTATCTCAGATGTTGCAATCTACATGACTGTATTTTGAGAAGCTTAAGCTGCTACACAGGTCAGAACTTGTTTTGCATAGCCCAATATCAGCTTCCCACTTATGGATTATATTGGAAGCAGTCAGACTGTCTCCTTGCACAGGAGGATACTTATTTCTCCTGGCTCTACATGGTTGTGGTACTTCAGCAAAGGCTCCAGGGTTTTACACAATTTACACAATGTCAAAAAGATAAAGCAGTTCTTCCTTAGATTTGTCATTTTGGAGCAATGATGTTATAAAAACATAAAGGCACACACACACTTCAACTTTATGAGACAGATATTAATATTAAAATATATCTCATTTTTCTACTAAAGAAAACAAAAAGTTTCCATGATCTTAATAAAAGAATGACAAATAAATAAACCAAAAAAGAAGAAATCTGGTTGATGAAAGAAATAGGCCGTTCTTTATCACTATGTACAGTGGTTTTTTTTATTTTTCATTTTCCTTTTTTAGCAGCTCACAGTTTCGGAAAATATAACTACAACACTGAGAAGTCTAAAAGATTAGTAACTGTTGTGGGCTTCTTGTGATAATTTGACCTTTCTCTTTTATGCTTTGTACTGAAAAGTGGTTTACGTTGGTTTCATATATTGCACTGTCTGGTTTTCTATTCTAAATATAATTTAAACTCAAAACCAGAAAGTTCTATTTGGGGCCATACTATTATTCATTGTCTATATTCTACCCAGATCTTCAGAGCACTGCAAAAAAATTTAATCCTAGAAGCATTTTATACAGGTACAAAAGGTATATCTTCTATGGCAAAGGAATGGATATCATCTTGACATTTCTGCCCCACTTGCAGATACACCTGCTTAAAAGCATAATCATAATCATAATCCTTTCAAATGAAAAACACTTTGTAGAGTTACTGAGATGAGGAAATGCACAGGACTAAAAAAATATTCTCCAGGAAAGAAAGATTTAGAACAGCTTCCAAGAATGCCTCTTCAAGTATATTCTAAACATTCGGTAAGAATACAACACAACATTGCACTTACTTTCTTCCAAGAGACTGTGCAGAGATAAGATAATAGGACTCTGTTGTCCTTCTAATCCTGCTCTACTATAATTCTCTACAGTCCTAGCCATCATGGCCCATAGTGAGGAATACTAGGAGTTTAATTCAGCAACAGGGCTCCAGGGGAAATCTAAGGTTCCTCAAGAAGGTTCTGCAAGACTAAGGAAGGGGGGAAACCTCCTTCTATAGGAACTAAAACTTTTTTAGTTTTTTGTGGATAATTCTCCCTTTCCTGACCTGGGGCAGGTTTTCAAGATTCTATTATAGTCTACAACAATAAAATAGTATTTCTGAAATTTCTATGATGTTTCTTTGTTAACTTGGTCTTCTATGAAGGGCTGACATCAAACTATGGAGCCATTCCATTTTTTGTTTTGCTCCATCTTATAAGAAACAAAATCAAGGTGGAGTTATTTTGAATTTCTTTCTTGTGCTTGCTTCAATGTCTGAATTGTGTAATTAATTTTCCAAGTGCCTCCTTAATGGTTTCTTCACTCCTTCCCATATTAATGGCTTTCATATTTTCCTGAAAGTCACCTCTACATTACTTTAGAAATGCCTATTTCAGAATATGTAGTATGGTTTGCCCATGTTTCCCACAACAAACTAGAGGAAAGTTTTCAAAAAGGATCTCCAAAAGCTACTAAAAGGACCCAAGCAACACATATTGTCCACTCTATTCTGTAACTTCCCTTTCTCTCTTGGCTAAGACATATGGTAGGATATTTCACAAATAAAGCATAGTTCTCTCAATTTCCCCGCCACGATCCCCACTATATTCTTACAGTTCTTATCCTTATCAATTACTAATAAACTTTGTCCTTGCACCATCCCCTCCCCCATCCCTCCACTGTAGCCTGGATTGCAGGATAATATCTGCACGCTGCTATTCAAATATTCCATTGTTTTCTGGCTGAGTCTTTGAGAACTGGCTCATATTAAGTTGTGTACACTGGGGTAGTCATTCAAAACCTTTTGAAGATGGAGTTAGACACTTAAGTAATGTAAACACAGCTTTAGATGGCAGAATCAGGAGTGGTGCACCTACAGATACTCTGTCTCTGCTGTCAATTATGACAGAGCAAATGGCCCTGTCATAGGCGAATGTGCACCTATGCTTTTCTAGAGACAAGTAATTATGAAAGAAAATGCCAAAAGGATTGTGCCTAATGCATTTGTCAAGTAACAGCCCCTTTAGACTTTACTACATAAATGCAGATGACGTCCTTAATATATTATATGATGTTTGAGGGAGATAGATGGCAAAGCAAGTCCTTATCTACAAATACCAGGAGATGAAAGAGCCACTTGGTCTGACCTTTATTGTAGAGGAAAGGGAACTAAACAAAATAAAGATCAATTGTTCATAGTCTTCATTTTATTTCATACAATGAAGATTAATTTCTTGTCCATTCATAAATCTGTTCTGTTCCACTTTACAATTTGGTGTTATTAAACTGCACAAAAATTAATATTCAAATGTATGCAGTTGAAAATATTTCTTCAGAAAAATATTTAATTCCAAATGTCTTCTTTTCCTCACACATTTCTTAAGATATTTTACAGTAACATTAACATTTCAAAGTACAGCTTAGTGCCATTCCTTCTCTCCTTTGTGAGTTAAAAGCTGCACTGCAAAATTTGGGGGAGAGGAGGGGGGAAAGCAACTGAAAGATAATTGATTCCCAAACCAAGTTACAGATCAAAATAGTTATTTGAAATACATAGGGCAAAGGTTTATCCTAACAGAACTTGTGGGTTTTTTTTAACTTTTCATGTTTATAAAAGATTTGTTTCCAATATTGTTGCAGATACTTTCATTAGCACCTATTACATACGCTGCACTGACCTGGAAAAAAAATGAAAAAAATGATAATTAAGTGGGAAGCCTGCATATTACAAATCATAGTGCTAGCCTCCAACAAGATATTTATTTCTAACACCCAGTAGCATTTTAGATTTTTTTTAAAATGGCTAAATAGTGTTTTAGAATATACCATGTCAAAGTTTCAAAATATGCCATGGGAATGCTTCAGGATATCCTGCCTGATCCTTTTTTTCTCCCAGTGCCTATTGACATATTTAGAAAATGAAAAATGGCTCAATGTTTCAGAAAAAAAAAATGGAAGTAAAATGGGATGGATGGAAGGAACATTCTGGGAGCTAGAAGGAAAAATACGGAGCAACTTCAGGAGTTTGCATTCAGATTTATGAGTGGCACATTGACTTTGGCCAATACCACAACATTCAAAAAGGAACAAGGAGCATTACTCAGGTGACCCTGAGCCTGAGGACACAGGTGACCCTGACCCTGAGGATACAGATAAACATACAAGTGCTTCAACAACTCTCTAAAAGAATCCAAATTACCAGCTGTCTGCAACTAACACAAACCATGAAAAACCTGAAGGAGCTTGATATTCATATGAAAGGAATAGCTACTCAATTGGAGAATGCTATAAAGTATAGTATTGTTGTCAAGCATCAATCTAATTGTTGGGGGCAATAAGCTGACTCTGTAAACCACTTCAAAAGGGTTGTAAAGCACTGTGAAGTAGTTTATAAGTCTAAGTACTATTGCTATTGCTACATCAGAAATAACTGAAATCATGTTTTCCTGAGATAAATTTTCTAGAAAACAAGCAGGAAAATGCTCAGTGAAGTAGGTCTTGGTTATTGGAGCAGATTAATGTCAATTTAACAAGCTTAAATGATAATATAGGTTTATTGGTTTTGGAAGTGAAATTCATGCTAATTGTAAAGTATTTTTCAATTTTGTGACAGGAGATTCCAGTAAGATTGAAAAGGAATCCTAGATTCTCAGACTTCTGCATGCTTAAGTATTCTTCAGCAACTGGAGAGAAAGATTTGAACTTTAGAAGTACAAAGTATACAATTGCTTTATCAAGTGATGAATAAGTATAATTATAAGCACTGAAACAATCAATGTTTAAATTTTGAAATAATGCAATAATGTGGAATTTTAAAATACACAGTAGTAGCCCTTGAAAATTATAGAAATCAACTAAATTATTGTAGTAGTTTTCCTTCTTCAATTACATTACCATATGTAATTGTTTAATTGTTAGCTTGACCTTGGGACGTTTGGACCTTGGACTAGTCACTGTCCAAGCCTTCAGCATTTGGAGAAAAAGAAGGATATAAATCTGATGAATAAATAAAGTAATTAATAGGACACACATTTGTGTGACTATTTCCAACATCTTTTTTCTTTCCCAAAGTGGCTGATTTGATGGCCTATTAAATAGCAGACTATTTTGATTTATTATTTTAAAATGCTATGTGAAACAGAGCTCAAATTGTGCATTGGCTTGATTAATTAATTGATTTAGAATTTCTTCTTTAGATATTTTTTAAAAATATATATATACTAAAAATAATGAAACAATATAGGTAAAGAATGGCAACCAGAAAATCTTACAGCAGCCAAACTATTAAAAGACTGATCACAGAGAAGTAATGGAAACATCAATTTCCAAAGTGAGGGAAAATGTGTGAAATGCCAAAGAACATTTATTTATTTAAAACATTTATATACATAGTTTTGGGCAGCTTTCACTCAAGAATGAAATTTTAATTGCACCCTCAAGAATTCTTGGAGAGGCAACATGGAAGGCCCATAATATCTCAGTCATCTGGCAAAAGAAGGCAAACTTTCAGGTGCACTCTGGGTTTTTATATATTGAAACTAGCCCCCTTATATTATGATGACAGATGGAAGATGAACCAATCAAATTAGTGCCAGTTATAGTAAGGTAATCCCCATGTCATAGCCCTGAAAGACATGGGGATTTCACTCCTGCAGCACCTTATTGTAGATTCTAATCATTGTTTTCTGTGACTTTCACCTCCATTGATTTCCTATCCCTTCCTCCTCCAGCTTAATGCTGTTCTGAGATTAAAGACATTTATTTTTCTTTATCAATAGGACTGATTTTATAGTAGCTTTCTTGTTAGCAAACGAGAAATAATTTTGGATTAGTGGAGTGGAGGATGGAGGTGATTTCTATTATTGCCAGTGGCACTATGCCTTTTCATAAAATATCTGTTTTGAAGAAAATGCTTTACAAATTATTTTTATTATGCAATTTAAAAGAATGCAACAAATATATATATAAATACAGGAAAACTTGGAATTCAGATAAAAGATAATGCTACTAATGCTGTATTTATGAGAGTTATCAATTATATACTTTTTGCAAAGTGAGATGCACAACAGATTATTTCTCCCCTCTTGCCAGATGCTATTTTAATCATAGTTATATTTGAAATGGATGGAGTCATATTATTATATGCAGCAATTTCCCCTATAGGTACAGTAATATCAGAATTTGAATGTGAAGCAGGTGGGATTATAAATCACAGATTGAATTTACTGCCAGAATCTAATAATTTTGAGCTCATTTTCCTTAACAATTTATTCTTCTGTTTTCCCTCTGCATGTTATTTGCTTGGCTTTATTGCTTCATTAAAATTTCCCTTCATTTGGATAATGCTCCATCTCTATGATCAAGACATGTTTAAAATGTCTTCAGTGCCCTCTAGCATTTACTTTGAAGGATAGTGTTCCTCTGATCAGTCACACTATCATGAATCTAATTCAGATATATATGAAAGGAAGATCTACCAAAGAAAATGCTGGTAATGTATAATGATCTTATAGAAGATATGAGGAAGACTTTACATAACATTGGACCTTCAAGACAATTAGCTATCTCCACTTGGCTTAGGCGTGCTTGTCCATTCTGACATGAAAATTGCCAGGTAAGATGTTAGTTGTCTGTCCCAAAGATGTTTTTTTTCAAGAGGCAACTGGACTTTCTGATTTTTCTTTGAAGATGTTTTGCTTCTCATCCAAGAAGCTTCTTCAGCTCTGACTGGATGGTGGGGAATGGAAGGTTTTATAATTTTTACAGACAGATGGACATTTGCATTCTTTAAGCGAGTCATTAAGGTGACCTGGAGATTTAACCGTGTCATCAGGGTCACCTAAGTAGTGCAAATTGGTGTATAGCCTTCTTGGAATTGTTGTGTTGTAGATTGGAGATAAATAATGTCATATCCCTCCCCCTCTGTTGAGAGAGGGCTGTTCAATTTTGACATAGATGGTCTCTTTAGCTCCTCTTTTAAACCAGTGATCCTCATTGTTCAAAATATGGACTTCTTTGTCTTCAAATGAGTGGCCTATGTCTTTTAAATGCAGATGGACTGCTGAATCTAGTCCTGATATGTTTGTTGTCCTAGTGCCATGCGTTTATGAAGTGGTTGTTTCATTTCCCCAATGTACAGATCTGCACATGGCTCACTGCATTGTGCTGCATATACCACATTGCTCAGTTTCATTTCAAACAGTGGTGAAATTCAATTTTTTTAATTACTGGTTCTGTGGGCATGCCTTGGTGGGCATGGCAGGAGAAGGATACTGCAAAATCTCCCTTCCCACCCCACTCTGGGGCCAGCCAGAGGTGGTATTTGCTGGTTCTCCGAACTACTCAAAATCTCCACTACAGGTTTTCCAGAACCTGTTAAAACCTGCTGAATTTCACCCTATGTCTGGGTGTTTTATCCTTGGAGTGGACAGGCTTCTGCCTTAGTGTATTTTTGGGTTTGAAGTGTGTACATATGTTATGTTGGCTGAATGTCCAGCTGTCTGCAAGGAGTAGAAATCCTTCCATTCCACACCATCCAGTCAGAGCTGAAGAAGCTTCTTGGATGAGAAGCAAAATATCTTCAAAGAAAAACCAGAAAGTTCAGTTGCCTCTTGAAGAAAGGAGCTTTGGGACAACTATGACCTGGATGACTGATGATCTCCATAGACTTTTGGAATTGGCTGGTTTACCTTTGTAATAAACTCGAAACCAAACATTTATTCAAAAATAATTTGGAAGGATTTCAAGTCTTCCACCCTCAAAAAGTAAGAATAGTTCAGAGATTGGCAACCCGTTTTCCTAGGACTGCACAAGGTTTTTGGCCTAACTGCAACATTTGACTGATAAGAAATATATATTCTAGGTGACCCTTGGACAAAAAAAGTGAAAACATGGACCTTGACAGAAAAAAAGGAGGCTGTGTTCCTGCACAGATGTCTGCCAGGTCAAGATGGCATCCATGATGATGCAATTGAAGTTTCCCACATAAAACAGAGGCAGAGCTTCAGTCACCCTCTCATAGCCACCACCTTGACTTATTTGACCACACCCTGCATAAAGTTTTCTCTAGGAAGGGTAATAAATCATTCACAGTACTTTTAACTAATTGCACTAAAGCCAAGAACTAGAGATGACAGTAGATTGTTGTTGTTGTTTTTCTTCTTGGATCTCAGTTTGCTCTGTTTTGCACCTTACTGATATTATGGTTTTAGAAACACTCCTTTTTCTGTTTTAGTAAAAGCCAAGTATGTGTGCTAAGGTAATAGCTGCAAGTGGCAAACAGCAGACAGTGGATGCAGAAGTAGAAGTGGATGAGATGATGGGTAAGAGTAGAGGATCCTAAGTAAAAGAAATGAGTGTGTGGTAGTTCACTGGGTGGGTGAAACAGGAGATGACAACAGCACATGACTTGATTGGAAAGGAAGATATCAAGCCTCTGCCTGGGAAAACATATAGGATATGTTGGTGAATGAAATTGGCTTTTTTAAAATGCCTTTCTCATTATCAAAGTATATTTTCTGCGTATTTTTGATTATTGAAGGAAGGTTAGGAGGGAGGGAGATGGGTGGTTAAAGAATATAATAGATAAATAAATAAATAAATATTTTACAAATCCTTTAAATGTTGCCCTTGGTGCTATTTCTTCTTTTCTTTAAGACTGGATAATAATTGAAAGATCAACTGATTCTAATTACTGATGTAAAAGAAAGCTTTATGGGATTCCATGCCATGCAACAGATTCTTAAACTGTGGTGAGAAAATACAAGTTTTTAGGAAATATTAGACAAGCGAAAAATTAGTTCTGTTTAAGTACATTCTCAAGTGACGATGGGGAGATAGGTGCATATTTTTCAGTCCTATAAATAGCAGTGTCACGTGTTGTTTTTCTGGGTTAATAAAATGGCACAGATGCAAACAAACCTGTTTAGCAGAATGCAATACTATTTGACTATTTGTTGTATTTATCTCGAATGTCTTGTGCCCAGTACTTCACGTCCAGCTAATGTCAGAATGTTTGTTTTTCTTTAGGTATGTTTATTTTTTTACAATTTTTCTGTTTTTTTTTATGGGATCCTCCTCCTGCCTCTTTCTAAAAGCTGTATAGAGTTGGCTTCTTCAGCATCGTGGTTGTTCAGCATGGAAAAGCAAGGAGTGGTGGGTGGCATGGAAGGGATTGGGCAGGACAATTGAATGAGACAAGTTTTGGATCGTTAGTTGAATATACTTTTCTCAATAGATAAAAAGAAAGTCTTGGCACCTTTTTTTCCAGTGTATTAATGAATACCTGGCAGGTATTTTTGGGTTTTTAAGGATCTTTGCAACAACACTAAGAATTGCTTCATTAGCAATTCCAGTTTCACTGAAGGTTATTTCTTTGCAAAACAAAGAGGCATATACAGAGTGATGATGTGACCATAAACTGGCGTCTCTTCATATATAGTTCTTGCTCATGCAAAAGCATACAGGTTTCCTCATCATTGATTAAAAGCAATTGTTTGTAGCTGGCAGAACATTTCACTGCTTTTGCAACACTGAGAAAATCTGAGGCTGTGTATTCAGGCTCTTTATATGAATGGCATTGTTTACCATTTCGATCGTTTCTCTGTCCAGCAACGATGCAAATTAAGGTGGCATTTATAAACCTCATCCTCCTCAGCTTGGATCATATGTAGAGATGATGTTCAATATATAATTGGGAGAATGTGCTTTTTCTAGTTCTGCTACTGATTTTTGCAAGCTTTGTTTGGCATTCATTTTTTTCTCCTTTTCTCATTATGTTCCTCCTCTCTGGCTGCTAGAGGAGAGGCAGATTGTAGAGGACCACTCCCCTCCTCTTCTTTTCCACACTTCATTCATTATCATTATCATTTTATTAATTTGTATGCCGCCCACTCTCGGAAGACTCAGGGCGGCTTACAAATAAGAAAGGGAAAGGGGGAATATAAAAAATAAAAAACAACAGTTAAAAATACAACAACATTCATAACACAAGATGGGGCTGGATAATTCAACAGCCCCAGGCCTGCCGGAACAGCCAAGTCTTGGTCGCTTTGCGGAAGGCCGGAAGGGTAGTGAGAGTCTGGATCTCAACAGGGAGATCGTTCCATAGGGCCGGAGCAGCAACAGAGACAGGCCTCCCCCGGGGGGTCGCCAGCCGACATTGGCCAGCAGATGGAATCCGAAAGAGGTGTTTGTAGAATTTTAAAAGAATTCTAGAGACGAGGTTCGGGGTAGAAAAATAAAGTTCCTTTTTATTTTCCAAAAATCAGAGTTAATTTGAAAACGGTTTGCAAAGCGTTGGTGGGTCTCACCCTGACTTCACCTGAGTCACAAAGGAGAGCCACACCAAATTCGAAAGTGAAACAGTAGTTATACCCTCCCTAACTCCTCCTACTCCTGGTCAGCTAGCCTGACGAGGGTGGTTACAGACCAATCAGAGACAATAATTACCCTATCTTTTACCTTATTTGGAAATACAATTTTTAACCAATTAGCCCTTGGCATCCTTCTGGCCAATCAAGCAATCACATTTTTCCCGCTCAATTCATAGCCACTCCCTTTACAATTCATTGTTCTCCTCTCAAGCATTTACATATTCTTTCCCTCCGCCATTACCACGTGGTATAGCTCCCCCTAGTGGGCTATTTCAGTAAAATATAAACACTTTATATTATTTTATTACTCCAATTCCCCCATTTCTTATTTGGTGATTTGTTTAATATTTTCTTTTATTTCTTTCAATCTTTCTTTCTCAGTTTCAGTATTTTTCATAGGGTGTAGAGTGTCCATACTTTCCAACAGGTGTATTTGGTTACCAATTTCCTTTAGTACCATCATTGTTTTCTCTGTTTGTTGGGCCTGCATAATACTTTTCACAGTTGTGATTACTAAGTTTCTTATTACCGGGATTAGACATGGCAACAACATTAATCCAATAAAAATTACACCCACCATAAATAAGGCTTGCTTCCAGTTTCTGAAAATGTCCCCTAGGAACCCTCCTTCATCTAACAGGCCAGTCCAGGTTTGTGAACCACATTTTCGGAAGGCTATCATATCCATTGCTCTACATACATCTAATGAAAGCTCCCATTTTTCTTCTTTTCTTCTTCTTCTTGACCACCGTATGATTAAGATATTTTAGTAATGCTGCCCCAGGTTGTCCACTAATAATTCCCAGTCCAACCCACAGGGTCACATTATACCTTGTGAGTAGGCCTGGGTTATGGCAAGTAATGCTCTGTTCTTTCTTTTTCCATGGGGGTTTAAGGGATAGGCTGGTTGATGACTCCGAGCAGGTTCCCACAATACTTTACACAACCCCTTCCTGGTTGTAAATACTGACTCCTAGTATTATCACATAGAAAGTGGAGATTCTCAGTGCCTTCCCCTTCCGTGCCACAACCACTGAACCACAAGGCCTTCCCTATCCAATAGCACCTTGAGTCTCCCCTGGTTGCATTTTCACACATCTGGGTGATTCCACTCATCCACTCTCTACTTTGATTTTTACAAGTCCAAGCTGGATCTCTCTGAGTTTGCCTTGGTGTTACCTCCAGAGTCAGATTACATCCATATTGGGCAGTTTTCCAGTATTGGAACTCTCCCTTTCGATGTCCCCCACTTTTCGAACAGATCACCATACCAACGGCTCTATTCTTTCTCCGCAGGGAGCGTCTCCTAATAGCTGAAGCAGTCAGCATCCACGAGGGGATAGGAGGAAATTCGAAAGAACTTGGGGAGACCACTAAAGAGCTTGTGTTTAAATAGTCTTTCTCCTCCCACATTGTACAAGTATATCTTCCTACAGTCTCTCGGTTTATTTGCAAATATAGAGTGGTTTGACACTTACCCCCTCTCTTTTGTGTTACCACTATCCAACTTTCCTCCTGACCTACTTGTTGCCAGTTTGGTTGTAACTTAGATTCATACCACCAAATTTTGGGTTCAAAGATCCAATTCATGGGAAAACACTCACTCTCCTTGTCATTATAACACCAAATTTGTGTCCAAGTTCCATCAGGTTCAAAGATTCTAGGCGGTTCAATCCATAATTCTCCCCCAACCGCCACTAGGGTTATATTCAAAAGGATATAAGTCACTGTTTTTTTTTTGTTTTTGTTTTTTTAAACACCAGTTTCAATGGTTCTTTTTGAAAGGCTTTCCATGTTTCCGACTCCTCCAAGTTGGCTCTCTTCGCTCTGGTGTAACGGGTCCAGCCTTTTTCTTTCGTCCGGATGGCAGTGTCTGTGGTCAGCAACACCAGGAATGGTCCATCCCACTTTGGCTTTAGGGAATCGTCCTTCCAAGTCTTTATCCACACCTGGTCTCCCACTTCAATGGAATGTACTTTGAAGCTCAATGGAGGAGTCTGTATTAAATAGCCCGCTTTTCTGAAAGAATCAAAAGTCTGGGACAGTATTTGCAAGTATTGTATCAACCCTTTGTCTTTACTAGGTAAATTCCTCATTCGTATCCCAGCATTCCTTAGTGGCATTCCAAATAACATTTCATAAGGTGAAACTCCCACATCCCTCCTGGGTTGTGTTCTTATTCTAAATAAAGCTATCGGCAAAGCTTTTGTCCAATTCATCCCTGTCTCCAAATACAATTTCGTCAGCATTGTTTTAATCTTTCCATTCATATTTTCCACCTTCCCACTAGAGGGCGGATGCCACAGGCTATGCAGGTCCCACTTAATTCCCAATACATTAGCAATTCCTTGAGTAATCTTCCCCGTGAAATGTCTTCCCTGATCACTATCGATTCTCTGAACCACTCCATATCTTGGTATAATATGCTCTAAGATTAATCTGACAACAGTTCTAGCAGTTTCATCAAAACATGGGTAGGCTTCCACCCACCCCGTTAAATGATCTATAATAACCAACAAATATTTATATCTTCCCACCTGTGGCATTTCAGTAAAGTCTATTTGTATATTTTGAAAAGGATAAAGCGCTAAAGGCCTCCCTCCTCTTTGTTTTTCCCTTAATTGGTTTTGATTTACCCTCTGACAAATTATACATTTTTGGGTCACTTGTTGCGCGGCAGTATAAACTTTTATTCCTGCATACTTCTTTAGTACTTCATCAATCAAAGCTTGAGTTCCCCAATGGCTCCCCTCATGTAATCTCTCAAAGATTTGTCTCATTAGGGGGTAATTGAGGATTTGTCTCCCATCTGGTAACCACCATTTCCCCTCTTCATCCTTCTTTCCCCCCATTTGTTTAATTTTATTCTCCTCCTTCTCATTAAAAATTGGTATTTCTTTCACTTCATACACATGGGGAATCATAATTTTGATTTGTTCAACAACTTCATTCATACCAGCTTCTTTAGCTTCCTGGTCTGCCAACCTGTTTCCCTTCTTCTCAACCTCATCTCCCTTTTCTGCAATTTCTTGGCAATGTCTGGCCACGCCTTAGTTACAAACTGAATTTTAACTATCTGCACATCTCATTCTTCCTCTAAACCCAACACTTCCTCTTCCTCTCTTCTCTCTCTGTTTCTCTCATCCTCTATCTCTTTGTTTCTGTTCACTTTCTTTTTCTTTCTTTTCCATTCTTCTCTCTCATCTAGGCTGTGATGAGTTCTCAGATACCTTGTGGTCAGTTGAGTAATATCCCTTCCCCCTACAGCTGCAGTGAGGAGAAGTCTTATTATGTAAAGTGAGCTAGCCGGGCCATCTTAATGGCCCATTAGCTGGGGGTGGGCAGAAAGCTATAGGCAACAATTCTGTCCTCTGTCTCTTTCTGTCTCTTTCACTCTTTTTCTTTCTCCCTCTCTCCCACTCTTTTATCACTTTCTCGTTACTCTCTACTGTCCAACCTGTCCCCATACTTATCTTTGATTAATCATGTTTGCAATAACTCACCTACTTCCCTAAATAGGCGCAATTCCCTCATTTGTTCACCCAAACACATACATACACTCTCTCCCCACCTCTCCTGTTTTCCTCCAAAGAATGACTCAGGGGGAAAAGAGGGGGGGGATTCACGCAGGTGATCACAGGTCTTTGGATCTCTTCAGTTATCACTTTCGGGGACATATACATTCATACTGTAATCATGCTTGCTCATGCCAACCAATCATTATAATTATTTCGGGAAGCTTTTTCACAAGCCACCAAGCTTCATTTTATTTATTAGAGGATCTCACCCTCCTTTCAGGTTTGGAAATGATAACACACAAGCATACATGCATATACCATTAAACAATCTTGCAGCTTACTGTTTCTTTATAGTACATTCATATCAACTTTTACCATGACATACATTTGCACTGCAATCAGGCTGCTTGTTTAGATTAATTTCACATACAAAAATATCCCATTTCATTCTTCTTTCATACAAAGCAATTATTATAATTATTTCAGGGAGCTGTACATAAGCCAATGAGCTCCATTTTCTATTATTAAGAAGTCTCAACTTCCCTCCAGGTCTGAAAATGATTACACACACACATGCACACATACCATGAAACAACACTTTCAGGCCTGGGGGAGGTCCTGTCACTTTAAATCTTCAAATTTCTTTCCTTGGAGAACTTATGGCTCATTCTCCAAGCAGCTGAGAAACTCAGAGAGAGCAGTTTAAATCCTAACTACTCTCCCTTCCCCCATAGCTTCAAGCCCAAGCTGAGAAGCTTATTTATTCTGCTAGTTTAGTTAAACATATCACAATCAATTCAACACCATTCAATTCTACATGTTATTAGTATAGATTCACATCTAAGAATTTTTTTTTTTTTTTAACAGACATTACATCAAATTAATCAAGTCCAATTACCTAGGTCTTCCCATTCAGTCAGGCTTTACCTTATTATCTGCTAACTTTCTTACTTTTGCTCGAAGTTACACCCATTGTTCTATCTCTTTAAGCACTAAATTGTTAATACCTGTCTCTGCCCTGGGGTGTTCCATTTCTATCTTGATCTCCCAGCAACGCTGGCATAATTTTAAAGGTCAAGATTTATAGAGACAATGTATAGGGATGTTTGTCCACACATTGCTTGGCCAGGGTTCTAGATTGGACCTCCCAGCTGAGCGCTGGCATAGTTTTAAAGGTCCAAACTCTTAGCTCTCCCAGCAGAACGCTGGCATAGTTTTAAAGAGCAAGATATATAGATATTTTATTAACACATCATTTGCATCTGGGTGGGGCTCGAGCTCTACTTTTCTTTTAAAAGACAACTATTAACAGCTTTCTAACATGTCCCTGTGGACTTCTTAATCGCTTTGGGGAAGAAACTCAGGTAGAACTTCTCTTCAGTTCACCTGATGGTGGCCAGTTCCTGAGTTTGTTACAACTTGATGGACTAAGCTTATAACCCTAGGATCCAGAGTTCCCTCTGGGGGCCATCCTACACCAAAAGTGGGCCATTCTGACTCACAAAATATTTTTAAATTAGCCTGGGTTGCTGGGGGGTCCCCATAATCCCCATTATATGCCTTCTTAAAATTCTTCAACATACACTGGAGGGGTGTTCTCAGGACACTACCTCCTCCTCCCTGTTTACATAAACCTTTTGTGCTTCTCTTAACAGAACCTTCATAGCTTCCGTGGTCCAATTTTCCCTCTTCTGTAATTTCTTAGCAATATCCGGCCAGGCTTTGGTAACAAACTGGATTTTCACCAATTGGATATTTAGAGCATTGTCCGGATCCACCCCAGCATATTTCCGCATTCCGTCTTTAAGACGCTGCAAATCTATCGCCGGGTCCTCATCTTTCCCTTGATTTATATTTACTGCTTTGGTCATGTTTTGTGCTTGTGGAATAGCTTCTTTCATTCCTTTTATGATTATTGATCTCAAATCCATCATATTCTGTCTTCCCTCTGCATCATTATTATTCCAATTTGGCCTTACTAATGGGTATTTAATGTCCTCTCTGATTTGATTTCCTTGTACTCCCGGATTCTCCCTTTCCCAAATTGCCATTGCAGCTGTCCTAATTAAATTTCTTTCCTCTGGGCTAAACAAAGTTCTCATTATATTTTGCATTTCATCCCAGGTGTAAACGTTAGGTCCTAATAGGGCATCCAACTGATCGCTTACGGTCAGGGGATCTTCAACAAAACTTTTCATTTCTTTCTTAAATGCCCGTACTTCGGATGATCGCAAGGGTTCATGTACATATGTTATGATCGGAATCCCATTGGGATCATTTCCGTTCAGGGTTTCCCTTAAAGGGAATTGCTTAATTTGTTCTCCTTCTTGTGTGGAATCCAAAGGAGGCTGTCTAATTAGTTCCTCTTCCTCCATCTGCCTTGTTAAATCTTTCCTCACGTTTGCTAGCTCATTTCCCCTACAAACCTCCCTTTTGTTTCACGTAATCATACAGATTACAGCATTGAAAGTAATTTTACAGCGCCATCTTGTGGCCACTCAACATTATTATCTTTCCACTATATAAAACAACATAAATTAACCATATCTTCTTTGTTCAACCCCAACCTCAAAATCTCCCGGTTATAGGGCGGGGATCCCCATCCAGCCAATATTCTGCCCAAAGGGCCATTTGGATTGATTTTAAGTTTGGGATTACTTCTTATTTTCTTTACACACTTCATTTTTGGTTTAATTGAACTTCCACCACCCATCTTCCCGATTGATGGCTAACCTTTCTCCCGAGTATGTGTTCCTATGTCCCTCTCAACAACCCTTCCAAACTCACACGTCACCGTCCCCGGACATTCAACAATATCCCCTTCACTCACTCCGTCCTGCAGGTCCCCCAGGACCCCTCAAAAGGACTTCTTCCCAGCCCCCGTTGTTGATTCTCACCACACAACTCTAACCGTGACCGCCCTGGGGTCTTGTTCTGGTGCCTTTTACCAGGTACTCACTCAGGGTTCTGTGCACAGATGTTTCCCGGTCGATCTCCAAGCCGTCTTTTCCTCTTTATTCAACCTCTTTCCCTTTATTCAACTCCCCCTACTACTCGTCTATCGCACAATTTTTACGGGCTTCCAAGAGCTCCGCAGTTCTCTAGGTAGTTCCCCCTCCTCTCAAATTCGGAGAGGGGTGCACCCAAGGGAGACCCCCCTAGAGCCCAGCAAGAGATTGAATCCCGGACGAGCCCCCAATTTGTTTGTAGAATTTTAAAAGAATTCTAGAGACGAGGTTCGGGGTAGAAAAATAAAGTTCCTTTTTATTTTCCAAAAATCAGAGTTAATTTGAAAACGGTTTGCAAAGCGTTGGTGGGTCTCACCCTGACTTCACCTGAGTCACAAAGGAGAGCCACACCAAATTCGAAAGTGAAACAGTAGTTATACCCTCCCTAACTCCTCCTACTCCTGGTCAGCTAGCCTGACGAGGGTGGTTACAGACCAATCAGAGACAATAATTACCCTATCTTTTACCTTATTTGGAAATACAATTTTTAACCAATTAGCCCTTGGCATCCTTCTGGCCAATCAAGCAATCACATTTTTCCCGCTCAATTCATAGCCACTCCCTTTACAATTCATTGTTCTCCTCTCAAGCATTTACATATTCTTTCCCTCCGCCATTACCACGTGGTATAGCTCCCCCTAGTGGGCTATTTCAGTAAAATATAAACACTTTATATTATTTTATTACTCCAGAGGCCTAGTCTTTGCGATCTAATAGGTCTCAGGGAGGTAATTGGCAGGAGGCAGTCTCTCAGGTAGCCAGGTCCGATACCATGTAGAGCTTTAAAAGTAACGACTAGCACCTTGAAGCGTGTCCGGAGATCAATGGGAAGCCAATGCAGCTCGCGGAGGATAGGTGTAACGTGGGTGTACCTAGGTGCACCCACAATCGCTCGCGCGGCTGCATTCTGGACTAGCTGAAGTCTTCGAACACTCTTCAGGGGCAGCCCCATGTAGAGTGTGTTACAGTAATCCAGTCTTGAAGTTACGAGGGCATGAGTGACTGTCCGAAGGGCCTCCTGGTACAGATAGGGTTGCAATTGGTGCACCAGGCGAATCTGGGCAAAGGCCCCCCTGGTCACAGCCGACAAATGATGTTCTAATGTCAGTTGTGGATCCAGGAGGACTCCTAAATTGCGAACCCTCTCTGAGGGGCGTATAATTTCACCCCCCAGGCTAAGAGATGGAATAGCTGGACCATCTTTGGGAGGGAGCATCAACAGCCACTCAGTCTTGTCGGGATTGAGTGCAAGCTTGTTCACTCCCATCCAGACCCTGACAGCCTCCAGGCACTGGGACATCACTTCTACCGCTTCACTGAGTTGGCACGGGGCGGACAGATACAATTGTGTATCATCTGCATATTGATTATATTTAATCCCGTGCTGGCGTATGATCTCACCCAGCGGCTTCATGTAGATGCTAAATAGGAGGAGGGACAGGGCCAAACCCTGCTGCACCCCATAATTGAGGGGCCTAGGGATCGATCTCTGCCCTCCGACCAACACCGACTGCGACATGTCCGAGAGGTAGGAGGAGAACCACCGAAGAACGGTGCCTCCCACTCCCACCTCCCGCAACCGTCGCAGAAGGATACCATGGTCGATGGTATCGAAGGCCGCTGAGAGGTCAAGAAGCACTAGGATAGAGGAGTGACCCATATCCCTGGCTCGCCAGAGATCATTGATCAGCGCGACCAAAGCAGTTTCCGTGCTGTAACCAGGCCTGAAACCAGACTGAAAGGAATCCAGATTTCCATTTCAATTTCTGGGCCATGTGAAATAAGGGCAAGTATTATTGTATTCAAGGCTGGGGAATTCTGGGAACTGAAGTCCACCCATCTGAAAGTTGCCAAAGTTGTGAAATACTGCTGTACTATAAACTAGTGATGTCCAAGATTTTAAAATGTTGGCTAAATTCTATCTTTGGTTTTTAAAGGATATGCTGAAACCATCCTCCTAAAAGGCAAAGTATCAAGAAACTAATTTACTTTAGTTTAAAGTGAGGGTGAGGGTTCATTCTCCGAGCTTATAAGTTGGTTTCCGAACATTTCGTTACCAGCCTAGGTAACATCTTCCACAGAATTTAGGGGATGTTAGTGTCTGTGTTCTTCTCTTTATAAGGGCTTTAGGTGTAGGTGTGTCAAGTGAGGGTCTTGTGATGGGTCAGCTGTGAGTCATCAGTGAGTCTTGTGATGGGTCTTGTGATAAGGAAATTAGGTGGGGGAGTTAGGTGGGTTGGTTGAGTGTCGGTGCTGTCTCTGATTGGCTGTGCAGTTGATTTGGATTCTGAAGGGTTCGTAGGCTGGTTGTAGGTCAATGTGCCTGTTGATGGAATTGCTTATGGAGTGCCAGGCTTCGATGAACTCTCCAGCATAGCCAATGATTTCTGTGGTGCTCCAATTGAACTGGTGTTGTTTGTTGTCAATGTAGGTAGAGACTAAGGATTTGGGATCATGGCGTTTGACTGCCAGCTGGTGTTCGTGGATCCTGGTTTTTATTTATAGCAATAGCAGTAGACTTATATACCGCTTCATAGGCCTTTCAGGCCTCTCTAAGCGGTTTACAGAGAGTCAGCATATTGCCCCCAACAATCTGGGTCCTCATTGTACCCACCTCGGAAGGATGGAAGGCTGAGTCAACCCTGAGCCGGTGAGATTTGAACCGCTGACCTGCTGATCTAGCAGTAGCCTGCAGTGCTGCATTTAACCACTGCGCCACCTTGGCTCATTTGATGTCATGTTTGTCCCACATAGAATTGGTTGCAACTGCAACAGTTAATTTTATAGATTACATTGTTTCCACATGCAAGAAACTTTTTTATGTACACATGGAACATACACACATAGTTCAGATAGAGATGACTGACTTTTCCATTTGCAATGTCACCATTGGTAACATAGCATAGCTAAGGATAAGTAAGGGAAAAGAAGTAGGTCAGAGGAAAAAGGGAGGAACAGCTGGGCTAGCTGCCCAAGTTAGGCTTGAATTCAAGTGTGATCGGAAATGGTAGTGGCTACGGGGAGGGGGATGGAAATGAAGATGGTGGGGAAATTGACAGGCACACCATTGTACGTGCCACAAGGAAGAGCCGAGGTGGCGCAGTGGTTAGAGTGCAGTACTGCAGCCACTTCAGCTGACTGCTAAGTGCAGTTCAGCGGTTCAAATCTCACTGGCTCAAAGGTTGACTCAGCCTTCCATCCTTCCGAGGTGGGTAAAATGAAGACCCAGACTGTGGGGGCAATATGCTGACTCTGTAAACCGCTTAGAGAGGGCTGAAAGCCCTATCAAACGGTATATAAGTCTAACTGCTATTGCTAAGAGGAAGAGAGGGACAGAGAGGCAAGTCACCCCAGCCTTGCCCTATTCACCCTGGAAGGCCCTCCAGATTTTTTTTTGATCAACATCCAAATTACCAAGTTGTTTTGATTTAGCCACACAATAGTTTAAACTTGTAGGGCACAAAATATTTCTTTCAGATTTCAACATATTTTTTCATTTCATGCAGATTTCTAAATACCAGCTCAAATCTACTTAATCTTTATCTCTTGATATGCCTAGCGGGAGGTCTTAATCTTAGTAACACATACATTACTGATTTGTGTAAGGCTACCATATGTGGGTTGCAAAAATTTGGATAATGAATAGATAAGAGCAAAAAGCTATATTTTCATCTATTTGCTGCCATCTAGGAGGTATCCAGATGTTTGCCACACAGATATTACATAAATACTTATGTACGTAAAGGCTTACGTAAATACATAAAGGCTTACATAAATCAGTGAAAAAGAAATCTGACTTTATTAATTTTAGTATTTTTAGATGAGCATATTTTGTTTTACTATGAATACTCTGAGAGGTCTAGTAACAGACTACAAGGGCGTATATATTCAACCCTTACAAAACTTCAGAATCTCAATCTCTGGTTCCCTTTATTCCCCCCTCCTCTAATTATAGGCTTGGAAAACTACAGTGAGCAGATGGTGTCCAGTGCGTGTATATGTATCTATCTTATACAAACACAGAAAGGACATGGATTAAGTTACATGTGTATCAAAGGCTTCCAAGTTCTTTTTGAAATGCATAACAATTGACAGCACTGAACATTGAAATGTATACAACAGATGTAAACAAGCATGTACAGACTGCTTATGCAGCTATAAACACAATACACATATCACAATGATATTGTGGGACATGTTTTGCTTTACTCAAAAATTCAAAAGCGACAAATATATGTACCAGTATAGTATTTTTAGTATTATTTTTGTTTACTACAGGAGGGCTAATTGTACATGTTACAGCATTCTAGTACAATTAGCCATCCCTTGTGATAAGACTGGCCAGAGTTAGATTCTCAGCCGTTCCACATACTCTATTTAAGTGAATTACCAGCATTGAGCAATATTTAAGTGGTACATTTTTGCACAGTATACAAATATAAAGGAGGAATGGTTAGAAAACTTCACAATCATGCCAATTTTTAACAACAAAAAACCCATATAAAAATACTGTTCGCTTATAAAATCCCATCAGATTTTTTTTATCATTTCTTCCTTATCACATTGAAAACTGCAACCCACAATTTGCTTTTTGTTCCCATTGCTAGCCTGGGGGGGGGGGGTGAAATGTGAGTTATCTTCAACAACTGTCTTTTAACTTAGTTGGGCTCTTCTGCTTCCATCAAGAGGCCACCTTCTAACTCAAGTCATCTGATATCCTTGGTTGTTAAAGCCCCTTTGTCAAATCCCGGTCTCAAGGAAATTATTGACTTAAGCCCATCCTGATTCACAGTGATAGTCCAATTCACAGAAATCAGATAGCAGAATCCATTACTGTACTTGGCATGGTCCCCATTTTCAGATTATCAGGAGAGAAAGTGTCTGCTTGAATGCATTCAAAATAAAAGTGGGGGTGGACGTTTATAGCCAGTCTGTTTAAAAGTTCAATTTGCCTACTATAACTATTTTTAACATTTCGTCATCTTCCTGTTTGTCTATGTGCAATTTCTGAGAAATGCCACACCTCCAGCAGCTAAGTCTTTGAGCTACATGATTTGAAGCCAAACAAACTGATCACACAGAATTTAAAGGGTTTCAACTGTAAATGTTACAAAGGTGCTTTTTTTCAAGAGGCAACTTGGCTTTCTGTTTTTTCTTTGAAGACGTTTCCCTTCTCATCCAAGAAGCTTCTTAAACTCTGACTGGATGGTGGGGAATGGAAGGATGAAGAAGGATAAGAAGCAAAGTCTTCAAAGAAAAACCAGAAACTCCATAGATATGTAAATGTTAGAATTTGCAAGTCTTGTGGATCTACTGAAAATACCATCTCACCCCACCCCACCACCCCGTGTGCTAAAATATTTTTGCAAGGTAGTCAAAATGACTTTTTCTTGAGATCTTAGATTTATCTCGCACTATCCCAGGTAATATTAAGGGCACCAGGTAATGTTTGTTACACATTCTATTAGGTTATTGTTAATAGAAGAAATTTACACTGAAAAATAAAAAAGAGGAAAATTGAATTTGTAATTATGAAATATAAAAATATGACACAACAATGTACATTCATCGGAAGAATTCTACTGGATCACAATGAATGTATATCATACCCAGCATTTTATTCTCATAAAACCAAAGACTTTGGGAAAATGCATCCACGCATTTAGAAGTTCCAGGATTTAGGAAGCTTGGTGTATCACTATATTTTAATAATCATTTCCAATTTGGAGAAGGGGGTGTTCTTTTTATTTAAACTACACTAAGTACCATTTGCATCATCAGTAAGCTTGACAACTTCACAGCTTAAATTTAGTATTTTTTTTAGTATTTTATTAGGATTTATAGGCCGCCCTTTTCCCTGAGGGGACTCAGGGCGGCTTACAATCATTAGGGAGGGGGTGCAATTCAAAACAAACAATATGTGAACAAAATAAATAAAGTAATAAATCAAACTAAAGGTCATTTATGAAGACATGAATAAGGGCCATCCCCAGACAGATCCCCTTTGTTGTGAGAACAGTCCATTTTATTCCTATTCTCTGTTTTCTTTTAACTTGCTAGTTGTTATTGTGGTTTTAAGAAAGGATTAGAGTAGGTGTGGATTAGGCCAGGAATTGGTTGAAAGTGAAGTTGGAGCTGGGCCTAATCTTTTCCTGGAATTATTTTCATAGCACAGCAGGTTGTAAATAGCTCTGGGCAGGTTATAAGGAGGGAGAAGTCTTCCCTAGCTGCTTCCTTTAAAAGTATTTTTTTCCTAATAGATTGTTGAAAATAGTTTTGTTCATAAGATTTGTTTGACAGAGGTAAAAGTCCAGCTTTCATGGAATAATTCCAAAGAAGCATTCTAAATTCTGCTTGTTATTTATTATGATCAATTGTTAAATATACCAGAAGCAATAGGGATGCCTATGTAACAGAAGGAAACGTAGTAAATGTGTGAACATGGCTGGACAAAAGTTGTGATGCTACATACTGCCATTTTAGTGACAAATAACTAAAGCAATCTTACTGTCCAAATAAAACTAAAAAATTCTTACTAAAATAATGGACTATGGGTGTAAGCCAATGCAACGCCATTGCTTAATTTTGTATTATCCAAGAACACATAGCTTAGAAACATTTAAATGACAACGTCACAATCGCTTTTAAACAAAGTCTGTAAAAGTAATAACTTGTTTAATTAGAAAGTTAAATTTGAATCAGGAAGGTCTGGAAGTTTCAAGTATTCCCTCCCTACCTTTGTTGTTTGGACTGAGTTGCTTACTTTTGTAATTATTTATGGAACAACTAAGCAATATATGAAAAAGAAATATGTATTGAATGTGTGTTTTTATTGTTTTTATTTTAAAAAGTTTGGTGATTAGTCAGGAAGAATCATTTATCGTATTATATTGTGAGCTGCCCAAAGTTGGTCTGTAGTCGGGAGGCATCTAAATTGAATTAAGTAAATAAATAAACCATGAAAGCAATGAAACCACTCAGAATTGCCTCAAACTGTGAGTTGGACAGCAAATAAATTTAAAAATAAATAAATAAATAAAAATGTGAAGAAGCAGGACTAGTATCCATATAAACACCCAGACCTCAATATCACTCAGACCACCTCCAAATGTTGCTAATTGTCCTGTGAGGAAAGCTGGCATTAAGCAAAGGAGAAAAACACACATTTAGAAACAAGAGAGTATATTCAATATATCCTCTAATTTAACTCAAATAATAATCAAAATAATAACCGATGTGCTTGTGATTTTTCATGCTCTTGTCATTTACTGCCTATTTTCTCCTTAATGTTCTGTCCACAAGAGGACCTGAAGCTGAGAGAAGCAGGCAATTAACAGCTGCTGTTTGGAGATCCTACGGTGGATCACTCTGCCAACTGGCTTGCTCTCTTTGGAGAAAGCAGAAGTCAAATCGCTGTTTCAGACGATTAATCTCCATCCTCCACTCTGACTTCTTAAATGCTAGACCACTGATACATAGGGCATAGGCTGCATGCATAAACAGGCTTGAAAGAAAGAATAGTCACTTTGGTGTAGTTTTTATATGCTGGGCTAGAAACCAGAGGACTGTGAGTTGTACGGATCCCTTAGGCATGAAAACCACGAGGTGAGGTTGGATTGGTGACTCTTTCTCAGCCCAACCAACCTCAGAGGCTTGTGGGGCATTGCTATGTGTTAACTTGGAGGCAGGAGATATGCTCACTGTCTTGGTCATTTAACTTTAAAGGCAGGATAAAAATCTAATAATAATAAGGTAGAACAACCACATCTTTTGCTCCATAAGATGCTCCTGATCATAAGACGTGCTAAGTCCTCAAATTGCAACTGGTCCTAAGTCCTTGACTTATGACCGGCTGCAAATCCTCGACTTACGATTGACAACCAGCAACAGCTCAGCTGCGCCTGATTGGATAAGGCTGTCTAGTGTGTTCCTATTGGTCGCCCTGTTTGACAGCTCTGATATAAATAGCTGTCAAGCAGGGCGAGGTGCTGATTCTGTTCTAGTTACCATTGACTTGTTCTGTGTTCTCCTCAATCCATTCAGAACTCAACAAGACGCACCTAGGTTTAGAGGAGGAAAACAAGGGTGGGGAATCTGCCTCTGTCTCCCAGAATCCATCTGGTGTTCATCTGGCTAGTGTCCTTGCAGCAAACAGCAAACAATCTGCCTCCTTCATGTCTGCTGCCTCTGCCGGGGAACACTGGAGCCTTTCCCTTCAAGCAACTGGTCGGCAGTTGGATCGGCTGCTCAGAATACCACCGATCATCTACTCCAGGAGGCGGGGATTGCTGCTGCCATTCGCCGCTACTGCTTGTCACCCATATTGACTCCATAAGACACACAGATATTTCCACCCACTTTTGGGAGGGAAAAAAGTGTGTCTTATGAAGCAAAAAATATGGTTCTAGTAATAGGCATCTTGGATGCCATCCCAAAAGATGTGGAGCATCTCTTGAACACTATTGGCATTGATAAAACACCATCAGTCAATTTCAAAAGGCAGTTTTACTGGAAAGAGCCTTCATCTTGTGAAGATGCCCTTAACACTATTAAACAATGTTTGATGGGTTGATAATGATGCCAAAATCAGTCTAAACACCTGACTGACTGTGCAACCAACCATAATAAAGACAGGTATGCATTGGGGACCAAAAATAAAAGCATTTATAACTGCATGGCAGTGGAGATCTCACAGAGTAAAAAACCACACCCCCTCCATTAGGTCATGCTTACGAGAAATTCCCGTCTTTAAATATACCTCACCTATATGTCTGTAGCTGAATGGAACTTCATCTGATTAACAGAGCTTATCTAGGATTATAGTTGCATTCTCATTCGTTTCACTTTATGACATTTCCATTATATGGATATAAATTTTTAAATAACTATGAATTCGCTATTTAATTCTTTAAAATTTAAATGGTTCTAGGCTGTTTTGTAAAGGGATTGCAATATTGCTAATTGTGTCAGGATCCTATTAAGGAGAATTAGACATGCATTAAAGGTTTCAAGAGAAAAGGGTGGTGTAAGCTAAAGTAGGTCTAGACCAAGATGTTTTTAAAGGCACACAGACATATCTGGCACTGCAAAGGTCCCTGTCAAACATTTCTGAAGATGGTTCCCTACTGAGCAATGTGAGCCTACATGTCTCTGAGATGTGCTGAATGTGAGCTTTGGGGTTTGGAAAACTCAAAAGGTCTGGCCTAGAACAGGATTTCTTTTTCCTTCTTTTTTAACTGAAGATTGTATTTAGGAATATGCACATTGCAGGTCGCTGTTGACTGGATCTATATAGCAATAGCAATAGCAATAGCAGTTAGACTTATATACCGCTTCATAGGGCTTTCAGTCCTCTCTAAGCGGTTTACAGTGTCAGCATATTGCCCCCAACAATCCGGGTCCTCATTTTACCCACCTCGGAAGGATGGAAGGCTGAGTCAACCTTGAGCCTGGTGGGATTTGAACAGCCGAACTGCAGAACTGCAGTCAGCTGAAGTAGCCTGCAGTGCTGCACTCTAACCACTGCGCCACCTCGGCTCATCTAAAGCAGTGCCGGCACTTTTGTCAGGGACTTGACCTGGAAGAGAAGCTGCCAAGTGGGCATGCACATGTCAGGAAATGAACTTCCAATTTCCAGCGCACACATGCCCACCGGCCAACTTGTCTTCCGGTTAGTGGCACATATATGCACACAATGATCAGTTGGCTGGCACACATGCACACAATGGAAACTAGAAGATCAGCTCTTCTAGTTTCTTGCACTGCCGCACGTACAAAAAACAGCTGATCATTGCGCTCACATGTGCGCCAGAAACCCGGAAGAAGAACAGGCGACGCCGTGCATGCCAGCCAACATGGCTCTTTTTTTCCCCCTTCTACGCGTGCCATAAGTTCACCAACACAGATCTAAAGCAAGAATTGGTAAGGGTCAGAGACAATGGATGATGTTCTTCTGTTTCTCTTTGTTTCCCCTTATTCTTTCTTTCTCCTTACCCATTCCTCTGGTCTCCTCCCACTTCTTCAGGGAAGATATATGGTAGATTACTTTTGTAATGTACTTGGATTGTTTGCAAAGGGCCTTGACCTGTACCAGACTTCAGTGTCTCAATATTTTAAATTTAATTTAAATATTCCGTTAAGTCATCCTATTTGTTAAGACCACAACTCTATATAGGATCTGATATATAATCTGTTTAACATAGTAGCATGGCCTATTTTAGTATTTCCTATGGGCTAGGTAAGAGATTGTGCTAAGGCCAAGAGAGAAAAGTGAGTAGCTCTAAATGCAAAGAACCAGCAACAAAGAGAGGAGGGTTCCTATTATTCCTTATCTATTAAATGAACTTTTAGTCTGCCATGCAAATATTCTAAGAAAATTAGATTCTAAAGCTTCAAAGAAAGATCAGCTTAAGGGGGTTGGATGGTTCCTATCTCTATTTCTGAGATTCTGTTACCCATAATTCTTTGAATTATGAGTCATGAAATAAATTATAGGGCATCTTGCTTGCTTGTAATCTCTAGGAGGGAAGGGATGTTACTGGTATGTAAATCAGCCAAAGTTCCTATTCAAATTCAACATTTTATATTCAGAGGTATAAGGTTTAACTCAGATATAAGATTCAAGATCCGAGGACAACATTTTTTTAAAAAAAATGTATAAATGATAACCACTGGCTATAATAGGGAAGTGTGAAAATACTACATCTGCTTCCTCCTGGGCAGAAAGTATGCACAGAGGAAGCAGTTTGAAAGCAACCGATCTGATATGAATCAATTTGACAACCTAATTCAGAAGAAATTAGAGAAAATTTCCTTCAGATTACAGCTGCAAAAATCCATATGACCACTAGATGGCAGCAATGATAAACTATTATCCATTCCCTCAAATTTTGTGGCCCCCTCCCCTCCCCAGATTTTTGCAGCCTAGATACACTAATGTACAGGAAAAGTTAATATTATTAAGACATCTTATAGAGATGTTACCAGGGTTTGGCTTCAAAAATTTTAGCAAAGGGTTCTCTGCCTGGGTGCTGGATGGACGTGGCCATGGTGGGTGTGGCCTAACTGGCCACCTGCACCATGGTGGGGGGATTTTTGCCCTCCCCATGCTCCAGAGCCCCTGTTTCTGGCCTTCCCAAACTTCCATTAGGCCCAATTTTTGCCCTCCCTGAGCCTCCTCCCATATCCTGCACTTACCTGCATCCAAAACAGGCTGCGTGAGGACTATTGGGAGTGGCAGGGCAGGGTGGGTGGGGCCAGCCAGGAATGGGATTTGAGAGTTCTCCAAACTGCACAGAATCTTAGCTAGAGATTCACCTGAACCTCTGTGAACCCCCAGCAGCCCACCTCATGTTACTATTGATAACTGTCTTGATACGGATTGTAATCTTTTTTCCTTGTATAGTTTTAGTGTCTCCTCCTATCTTTTATCCTTATGATTTTTTTCTTTGAAAGTAATTGTTTTTCTATCACCAATTTATGACTACCTTTGTTTCTATTTTGTGGGCTGTAATTGTTAATAACTGAGACAAGTCACAACAGATGAATCTTCTGAACCGCATTGAAATCATATGCCAAGTAATGAGCAACCTGTGAAATTCTGCTTGGTATGCAGCCCTTAAAGGCATAAGAGCCCTATTGTAACAATCCTTGCATAAACATTTGACCAAACTCCAGACAATACATATTTCATAATTTGCAGAGGGAATATCAGTGCAGAGCAAATGAATTGTTTATTATAACTCCAGATAAATCCAGTTAAATTGGAAATAATGTAGTTTTATTTTGTTTAGTGCAATTCAAAAAGTGGTTGGAGCCATATGGTTGGGCAGGAATTAATAATTAATATGCCTAATTTGTAATACTAAAATGAAGAATTAAGCCATTCTAAATTCACATTACTTTGCCCAATGAATGAAAATCTACTTCATTTCGTATTGCATGTGGATTGTAAATCCTGCATTTCTATGAACCATTCATTAACAGGAAAACAAATTTCCTAAAATGAAAATATATTATAAGAAGCTTGCAAGTCCTACTTTTTTTCCTTCACTTTTGTGTTCTAGAGCAGGGGTGTCAAACTTGGGGTGTCACATTGCTGTCACATGATGTTTCTGGACATTTTTCCCTTCATGGAGCTGGGGTGGGCGTGGCCTATATGTGACGTATCCAGACTCTGGGCTGAGAATTTGACAGCCCTGTTCACACTTTTTCATCGCAATTCATGTTAGCTCGTCATTCTTCAACCATTATGTTATGGCTCTGCGAAAGTGTATTAATTCACCAGACAATTGCTGTTTCACCTGTGGTGAATATACAGTGTAGAAGCAACAGCAGAATATTACAGACTTTGTGAAAAAAAGTATACTTTGCATACTTTGGACTAAAAATTTGAAATCAAGATAAAGTTTGGCTGCCTCATAAAGTGTGCAAATGGTGTGTTGAGGACCTTCGAAACTGGTTCAAGAGTAAGAAAAAAATCTTTCCGTTATGGGATTGCTATGGTATGTTGAGAGCAAAAGAACCATAGTAATAACTGTTACTTTTGTTCATGCGATGTGAAAGGGTTTAATTCCAAATGGAAGCATTCCATTTCATACCCCAATCTTCACTCATCCCATCCCCCATGGCACAGATATACCAGTACCCAAGTCCCCGGCAACCTTGGAAGAGATACCTAGCTCTGATTAAAGTGAAGTCATACCTGAACCAGATGACGAATCAAGTTCTGACTTTGAAGATGATACAAGACCAAAATTGTTTTGATTTGGTAAGACACTTGAATCTTCCCAAAGATGCCACTGAGTTACTCGGATCAAGGCTGAAAAGCAGAAATTTATTGTTGCCAGGAGTGTCATCTTCATGGTTCAGACATCGTGAAAAGGAGTTCGTTCCTTACTTCGCCCAGGAAGGCAAGTTGGTTTATTGCATCGATGTCGAAGCTCTGATGGGTCAATTTAAAATCCAATATGATTCAGAGCAATGGCGTCTTTTTACAGATTCTTCAAAAAGAAGTCTCAAAGCAGTTTTACTCAACAACGGTTTTTACGCTTCCATACCTGTAGGTCACCATACACTTGAAGGAAACCTACGAGAACTTGGAATTGGTTCTTCGTAAACTTAAATGTGAAGACCATGGTTGACAAGTGTGTGGGGACTTGAAGGTCTTGTGCATGCTGCTCGGGCAACAAGCTAGGTATACCAAATCCCCTTGTTTTCTGTGTCTATGGGACAGTTGAGACTGACAAAATCACTGGACCAAGAAGAGTTGGCAGCCAAGAGTGCTAACAGTCGGTGAAAAAAATGTCCTCCGATAAACTTTGGTACCTTCCCATAAAGTTCTTCTACCACCTCTCCACATAAAATTGGGATTGATGAAGCAATTCGTAAAATCACTTCCAAGAGATGGGGAATGCTTCAAATACTTGGTCAACAAGTTTCCATGCCTGTCGGAGGCAAAATTGAAGGAAGGTGTGTTCTTCAGACCAGACATTAGAAGGCTTATAGTTGATCAAAAGTTTGTCAATACCATGACGGATCCTCAAAAAGAAGGGTGGATTGCATTTAAAGAAGTCGTACAGAAATATTTAGGCAATAACAAAGATCCTCACTACAAAAAGATCATCGGAAGAATGCTGAAAGAATTTCAAGCTTTAGGTTGCCTGATGAGTTTGAAAGTGCATTTCCTCCAGTCCCACCTTGACTACTTTCCTGAAAATTTGGGAGCTGTGAGTGAGGAACAAGGTGAACGATTCCACCAAGACATTAAAGAGATGGAAAGGAGATACCAGGGAAAATGGAGCATTACAATGATGGCAGACTACTGTTGGATGCTTCAGAGAGACATTCCAGATGCTACCCACAAGCGTAAATGCACCAAGAGGAGCCTCACAGGGAAGAAGAATTGAGTTTAGTGTGTGTGTGAGAGCTCATTTCAGTTCAAAAAAGGATTTTCATGAAAATATTGTAATAATCTTTAATTTTATGTCTATTTCCATTTATTTTTAGGTATTGCCTTATTTAACATAGTTACCTATATTGTCAGGAAATGTGATGTCCTATGACAAAATGGAGGTCATTTTCAGATTCAGCGCACCAAAAAACATAAAGATTACATGGAATAACCAAAACAGCTCTCGAAAAAAAATTTTTTGCAGACCTGTGTTATGTGAGCTCCATATGCCATAAACTGTCATTCTTTTTATTTACACCTTGAGAAAATGTTTCTAATAATGAATGTTAATGATTTTTTTTCTGAACCCATAGCACAAACAAACCAATTTTCCAACAGTAAAACAAAACAAATTTTCTAACAGTAAAAAGAAACCTCACTTTCCCAGTAAACAAACCACAGTTTCCCAAGTTTGGATATCACTGGGCAATCATGTTTAATTTAAGAATATGAAACAAATTTTCCAACCTCTTATTGGGTGTTTTTGTTTTTTTTTTGTTCGCTAAATTAATTTCCATGTTGGAAAATTGTAGGTTGGTGTATTTTTACATCTCTCAGTCTAAACAATGTAATTCTTAGTTTTAATAATATTTCTAGAAAGAAACATTTAATGTTAACAGACAGATAATGATGGATCTGAAGTCTGGAAACCCTCAGCAGCTTTCCTTGATACCCCAGCCATTTGTTGGCTGCCACCATGAACCCTGACCTTTGAAATATGGAAAGAAAAGGGCTTTGAAATCAAGCTGGCAGAAACAGGAGTCAGGCTGTCATCAATGGGAGCGCAAAACAAGCGAGGCTATAGTTTACAAGCTGTCTTCATCATTACTCAAAGCAGTTGTCGCTCTGGCTCAAGCTTGTTCATTACACCTTAACAAACAGCTGATGTTTGTTAAAGCACATAAGCTACTTTGTTGAGGCGGCCCCAGATATTGTGGGAAACCCTACAGCTGCAAGTCACATACAGTTTAGCATATTTCTGATTTCTTTGGTTCTATGCATGCCTTTTATAGCAGTGCAGAGAGATGGGGAGGGAGGGACAGAGCAGGGGAGAGGGAGGGAGGGAGAGGGGGGAGAGAGAAAGAGGCAGTTAGAGCAGGAAGGAGTGCAGCTGAGACATAGAGAGTCCTCCCTTGGAAGGTAAACATTAGCTAACAACAAAAAAGGCTTGATACGGTTAAGGTTTATGACCCAAATCTGGTTCTCATTAAACAAACACTTATGAGCACGAAGGAATTTCTAGTAATAAGAAAATCATTGCTGGAATTTAGAGCAGCTGAGAGCCCATGGAACAGGAGCCAGTACAGCTCAGGGTTCTGGCTTCGACTGTTGGCTGACTTCCCTAACTGGCATAAGGGAGCTTCAGGCTCTGGAAGAGACAGCCTCGCGTGGGCTCTGGAGGGAACAAGGGTGGCTTTCAAAAGTATCTGGCCTGGACAAGCAAAGGCCAGTTTGACAGTACAAAAGCAGCAGTTCATCATACAACTACTGGATAATATAGACCTTTCCCCTCATTCTAAGAAAAACAAATTCATATTCTCTCTCTCTCTCTCTCTCTCTCTCTCTCTCTCTCTCTCTCTCTCTCTCTCTCTCTCTCTCTCTCTCTCCCTCCCTCCCTCCCTCCCTCCCTCCCTCTCCTATTTGTGAAAATTTCAAAGGACATGGCTTTTAGGTATGCATACATGTGCATGGAGCACTCTCTTCTCTCAACTTAAAATCTAATGTAATTTCCTGGAATACCTGAGAGAACATGCAGCATTATAGAACCACAAAATTGTCACAAGACATTATGTTGAGAAGGAAATCTTATCCATGGCAACCAGTCCCTAACCTGGTCTTTTAGGTCTGACTGTGTCAGGCACAAGTAGCCAGGTCCACATGTGTGTAATTCAACCTAACTACTTTATTATATTCTGCCTATTATACAGGAATCTTCCCAGACTGCTTGCCTTCTCTTGGGGATAAGTTCTAGAGAGTTGTGGGGGGGGGGCATGTCTTTCCTTCCTTTACCAATATTACAGCCTTTTCCTGAAAGCTCTGAGTTTGCCTTCAGTTTATTTTGTGATTCCTGGATACTGCCTAGACAAATCCCTGCAGTTTTCTTGCCAAGATTTTTCAAAAGTGATTTTTCCATTACCTCCTTCCTAGGATTGAGAGAGATGACTGGCCCAAGGTCACCCAGCTGGCTTTGTGCCTATGGCAGGACTAAAACAGTCTCCTGGTCTCTAACCTGATGCTTAATCATTAGACCAAAACTGGCTCACATTCTCCAGAAGTTCGCATAATATCTCAAAAGTAGAATAATTTGAGCCAGGTCATTTGTGCCTTAAATGGGAGTTGATTTGTTCAATGTTTATTTAGGGTTTTTTGATCAACATTCTTTTCCAATGTCCAGTGAAAAGGTGTCAATATTCTTGCTTCTTAAAGATCCAACTTTCACTCCCATAGAGGGAATGAGGAAGTACCATTGCTTGCACTATTCTGATGAAAATGATCCATTTCCACTAAAGTGATAATCAGCCTCCAGTATCTTCCTACATCACTTTTGCTCAATATAGGTGTCTGCTTGATTTAACTGGACAGGTAGGGTGACCTTCACACCTTGGGAACATTTATTCTGGACATGCACTCCTGATGGTGTTCACTATGAGGCAGGACAGCAGGACTTTGGCTCCCTATCTCTATATCTAGATATAGTTTAAAATATAAGTAGTGTTGAAGTTTTTTAATTTCAAAGTTTTGGTTTTAGGTACTTTTTCCTAGTTACAAAGTCCCAATGACATATCCAGGAGAAGAACCTTTCTTGAATTCTGGCCAAGTGCAGATCTGATACTGATGGGAAAGATGAAAGGTGCTCTCTCTCTCTCTCTAAAAAAAGTTGTCCTTCATAGGTCGTGTAATCCTAAACTGTTTAATGCTTTCTGGCTACTCAATTACAATTGAATGAGTTCATAGAATACATTAGACCACAAACAAGGAGACCTTATTTTGGTTTGTACAGTGTTGCATGAACTTAATCTGAACCTGGTAACAGCACTTTGAATTGTATTTATTCAGACTGATAGCCTCTCTAACAAAACAAAAAAATCTTACACGACAAATGTGAGTTTCTGAGACAAATGCACAGGTTATTTTCTGGGGGGGGGGGAATCAATTTGCTACCAAGCCAAATTCAGATTACTTAAATCCGACCTATAAAGCTCATAGGGCTTAAAATATCAGTATCTAGCAGAGCAATTGCTTCTGGTGCACTTGTCTATCAACCAAGATCTAATGGTGATATATGTTTAAGGGTGCCACAACTGCCAGTGATTTGTTGTTCCTATTCACTCATTGTTGGCACTGACAATTCTCAGCTTTGGGGAATCACCTTTTTTACTTTAATTGAATTTAACATATCATGAAAATATGGGGTATAAATGCTCCAAATGAAATAAATCAGTGATTCTCTCTTAAACGTATGTAATAGTTTGCCTTGCTTTGCGCATGGTAAACATATGTATAATCCATTTCAGGCAAATCCCAAATCATAAAACAAAATGGCTCTATGTAGATCAGTGGTTCCCAAACTTGGCAACTTTAAGACTTGTGGACTTCAACTCCCAGAATTCTCCAGCCAGCAGAGTTGAAGTCCACAAGTCTTAAAGTTGCCAAGTTTGGGAACCACTGATATAGAGGTTCGTTTCTTCTAAGACAAGGTAACTCTTGTCCAAAGTAGAACAATAGAAAACTGTACATGACCTTGAAATAACAACCATAAAGCTAAAAGGAAAACCAGAGTTTTGAGTAAATTTGCAATCAAAAGTTCAAAATGTAACATGTATTGTGCATTCAATGAGTGAGGTAGCTGACTTACAAGTTACACAAATCCACCAGTTTTCTTATTGCATGTTGTTACTGACATATGTGTTGAAGCGGGGGTGGAGCCTATGAGGGAGAAACAGGCCAAACTGCCGGTAACAGAGAGTTTCCCCATGTTTTCTAATGATGTTTAATGGGTCCCTATTATGCAAACGCACTCTCTTGTGTAAGAAACTGAGATGATTTGGAAGTTATATATATTTCTCATAGATTCCTAACTGTCCAACTATTAAATGTAAAATCTTGTCTTGCTTAATTTCCACCAAATGTAATTCTGATTTGAATCCAACTGGATATTTTAACCAACCAGAAGCCAATTTTTGGGTTGTTTGCTGCTAAACAAGAGGTAGCAGCATTTCAAAGCAATTACTTATCACAATTTCATTGGAAAGCTAAAAATATTCACACCTCTTTTCAAAATAATACTGATGGTTTGCATTGAGTAGGTAGTACCAGAATTTTGGAGATAAGATAATGGAGATTTTGTCATATCTGGAATTTGGCACTCATACAAAAAGAACAGAGATGGAGGCAAACAAAACAGCTGTTACCCATATCAAATGCCTGGAGAGAAATATCTGATATTTTGGATTCATTTTTACTTAAATCTCTCTCTCTCTCTCTCTCTCTCTCTCTCTCCCCCTCCCTCCCTCCCTCCCTCCCTCTCCCTCTCTCCGTCTCCGTCTCTCTTGCTGTCTGTTTCCCTCCCTCCCTCCCTCCCTCTCTCTCTCTCTCTCATTTGGGGGACTTTCTGAACAGAGAAGGGTAATATCAAATATACATTTCCTTTCCATACCACAAGCAACTAATCTTCTTATAGCAGAATTGCCAGAATTGAACACACAAATGCTATACAATACTACACTCTTTGCCAAAGGAAAATGCCTCTACGTTTTTAAAGGAAGAAACAAGACTTTTCTTTGTGGTAACTATTTTTTATGAAGCAAGACACTACTTCCACTTCATTCCATTGTACAATTTTCATTCCTGGTAGATTGATATGGTAAAATATAATTTTATATTATTGCATGTAGAACAAAAGAATAATAAAATTCCCACAGTTGGGCAATGGTTTATGAAAATGTGAGAAGTTGCAGAAAAAAATGAAATTGATCTGTTGAAAAAAAATCTTTACTGAAAGACTGGAAACTTATTTGGACAATAAAGATAATGAAGGAATAAACCAAGACGAAAGAATTTAAACAATGATTTCTTGATTTGAAGATTAAGATAGACTTGGATTAAATGAAGGACTGAAGAGACTTGTATTGCCTCTAAGAGGCTGGAGGGAGAGTAATATTATAACTATTTGTTGAAAAGACAATCAAAAGTCATTCATATTTCTTAACTTTAGGGTTTTTACCTTTCTCTTTTTTGCTTCTTGCATTTTCTTATTTTTTTTCTTTTACTTTTTTCTTTCAAATTGTCTTTGATTCTATGAAAAAACTTTTAATAAATGTAAATAAAGCCATTTGAACAATTATCAGGCACACCAGATTCTGGTGTAGTTACACCAGAATCATGGCTAGCACCTCTGTAATATTAAGGATAAATTGCTTTCCATCTACTACAAAAAATAATGCTAATAAATGACTTTGAACTAAGGGAGGAAGGCTGTATTAATTTTGACATTCTTCAGACATATTAAAACTCCTATCATTCAAGACAGAAGGACAACAGTTATAATCCAACACATCTGGTAGGTTCTAGATAGTCAAGGAAAGTTGACTGTCTAAGTCCAGGAGAAGGGTCTTCTCTGCCATGTCTCCTGCCATTTGGAACATCATACCTCCCTGATTTGAGATCAGTTCCCAGCCTTCTGACATTACATAAGGGCCTAAAGATCTGATTTTTGGAACCCCAATGGGGGAGCATTACATTGGAGGTGGTTGATGACTTAAGAGGCAACCTGTTCCCTCCCTCCCCATCTTTTAACCATAATTTTTATCTTTGCATTTTTATCATAAGGTTTGAATGCTTTTAATACTGTAAGCCACCCAGAGTCACTTTGAACTAAGATAGGCAGCAAATAATTTATAAATAAATAAGTTTCATCTCTATCAACAAAATGCAACTAAAGTGTCTGTGTGCATGTGTATGTGGTTTTAGGGACCATTTGGAGCTAATAATAATTCTTTCATATGTTTCATGTTTTAAGAATACCTACTGTATATCAGAAATTTGTACATAAAGGTATTCCTAGAATGAAAACATATGAAAAGATTATCATTAGCACAAGATGTTCCCTAAATCTCTATTATCTAATCCTTTGCTAGCTTGTTTTAAATTATGTGCAAAACTGTGGAAAGAAAACAAACTTTTATCATGAAAGTAATGGGATATCTTTTTTATCTATTTGGTGGGAAAGGCCACAAAATGGGGCAAAATTTGCTTAACAACTTTCTTGGCATAAATCAAGGACTGTCCGAATTCCTTTGCAATACTGCAGATGTGACATAGTAGTTCAAAACTCAGAAAAATGGGAAACAATTTCCCTCCTAATACCTAAGCTCCAAAATCTGTTTTAACAGAGGAGAGCCTTCTCGGTGGTAGCCCCGACCCAATGGAACGATCTCTCCTTGACCTCTCGGCGGCTTTCGATACCATCAACCATGGTATCCTTCTGCGACGACTGCGGGAGGTGGGGGTGGGAGGCACTGTTTTGCAGTGGTTCTCCTCCTACCTCTCGGACAGGTCGCAGTCGGTGTTGATTGGGGGGCAGAGATCGACCCCTAGGCCCCTAACATATGGGGTGCCGCAGGGGTCGGTCCTGTCCCCCTTACTATTTAACATCTACATGAAACCGTTGGGCGAGATCATTCGGAGGCACGGGATAAGATACCACCAATACGCGGATGATACACAGTTGTATTTGTCCGCCCCGTGCCAACTCAGTGAAGCGGTGGGCATGATGAACCGGGGTCTTGAAGCCGTTAGGGACTGGATGAGGACTAACAAGCTTGTACTCAACCCGGAGAAGACCGAATGGCTGTTGTGTTTCCCTCCCAATAATTTGGCTAGTGTTCCATCACTCAGGCTGGGGGGGCCAAATATTATACCCCTCAGACAGGGTTCGCAACTTGGGAGACCTCCTGGACCCACAGCTGACCTTCGATCACCATCTGTCGGCTGTGACCAGGGGGGCATTTGCCCAGGTTCGCCTGGTGCGCCAGTTGCGACCCTACCTGAACCGGGAGGCTCTCACAACAGTCACTCGTGCCCTTGTGACCTCTAAGCTGGAATACTGCAATGTGCTCTACATGGGGCTGCCCTTGAAGAGCATCCGGCAACTTCAGCTAGTCCAGAATGCGGCCGCGCGAGTGATTGTGGGTGCTCCTCGGTTCATCCACATAACACCTATCCTCCGCGAGCTGCGCTGGCTACCTGTTGATCTCCGGGTGCGCTTCAAGGTGCTACTTACCACCCATAAAGCCCTTCATGGTAGTGGATCTGGGTACTTGAGAGACCGCCTCCTGCCAATTACCTCCTCGCAACCGATTAGATCACACAGATTAGGCCTCCTCCAAGTTCCATCTGCCAGCCAGTGCCGTCTGGCAACTACGCGGAGGAGAGCCTTTTCAGTAGTAGCTCCAACCCTTTGGAACGACCTCCCCGTGGAGATTCGTACCCTCACCACCCTCCAGACCTTCTGCACAGCCCTTAAGATCTGGCTATCCCACCAGGCCTGGGGTTAAAGATTGGGATCCGTCCCCACCCGAATAATGAATGAATGTTGCTTCTATTTTTAATTGTGTATTGTCTGTATATGTCATTACGTGTATCCCCTCCCTATAGGTTGTAAGCTGCCCTGAGTCCCCTCAGGGAAAAGGGCGGCCTATAAATAAAAGCAATCTAAAAATCAATCTAAATCTCTCCGTGGAGCTTCGTACCCTCACCACCCTCCAGACCTTCTGCACAGCCCTTAGAATCTGGCTATCCCATCAGGGCTGGGGCTAAAGACTGTAACCCGCCCAAATGGTATGAATGTTGCGTTTTAATCATGTACTGTCTTATATGTAAAAGTCTGTCCCCCCCCTTCCTTTTGATTGTGTGCCAAGGTGGCACAGTGGTTAAATGCAGCACTGCAGGCTACTGCTAGATCAGCAGGTCAGCGGTTCAAATCTCACCGGCTCAGGGTTGACTCAGCCTTCCATCCTTCCGAGGTGGGTAAAATGAGGACCCAGATTGTTGGGGGCAATATGCTGACTCTCTGTAAACCGCTTAGAGAGGCCTGAAAGGCCTATGAAGCGGTATATAAGTCTACTGCTATTGCTATTGCTATTGCTATTGCTGAGTCCCCCCAGGGAAAAGGGTGGCATACAAATAAACAATCTCAATCTCAATCTCAATCTCAACTTCAATATTGCAGATTAATTAAATCTGGGTGGATGAATTGAAGCTAATCTCAAATCTAGCATCTTTGATTCACCAGTAGAGTAAGGTTTTTTGACATTTTTAGAGTTTAAAAAAATCCATCAATATTGGCTTGAATGTGAGATGAATGTTTGTTTATTTGTTTTAATTTTGGAAGCTGCTGTGACCCCATTTTATCTTAATACTTAGATCTGGCTACTTGTTGGTCTACTAGTAGAGTTATTTTTAAAGTATTGTTGCTCCTGAGTTGAGGTGTTCTTTGAGCTGTTATTTACATCTCTCTGATGTAACTGTGAAGTCAGAATGATGAGAAATATAGTGGAGGATTTGGTACTTTTGCTCCTGAGGAATTGACAAGGAGATGGACAATTAACAGATGACAAATTGAAAAAAAACCTCTGGTAGTCCTGGGAGACATAAAGCCTTTTTAGGTGTCAATTACTGTGAGAGCCAGACATTTCTTTAGTAAAGGTTAGCAAAACACTCTTCAGTAGATTCCAGATGCCAACTTATTTTCCCTTACCTATCAGACCAGCCATCTCCAATCCACTGGCCCCAGGTAGGACGCATGTTTTAAAAATTTTTGAAGTATTTAGAAGGCAACAGGTTGAGAAAAGCTCTAGTCAATGAAAAGTATTATCTTAATCAGTATAACGAACTTGCTGCAAAACAAGTCTATGTTAGTCTATGGGAACAGAAATCTAATAGAATTCTAATAGCACTTTTTCATAATTACTTTATTTTTTATGAGCTATATACTAGATCGTAAAAGTTTGTGCCTTTTAGTAAAATATGTAAGTTAGAAAAGTTGATATTAGATTCTTTCAAATTTCATAGATTAATTCATGATTTACAATATTCAAAGCTTTTTTTATTTTACTTAGTTAATCAATTTTTGAAAAATATTTTTTGTTTTAACAGAAGTCAATAAGTATAGGTAAAGGTTTAGTCAGACTACAGCTGTATGCTTTATATGGCTTTGGGCCAGAGCATCGTAAATTAAAGATGAGTTCTTGCAATGGGTGAAGAACTTTGTCTGGTCCTCCACTAATATACAGATTTATATTTTCTGAACAAATATACAGATTATAAAATCATGTCTGGCATCATGTATTCTTTGATTATATTAATGCAGTTCTTGCCTGGGAAAAAAGCCCACACACCAATTCATAAAATATAAAAAAAGTTCCTTATAAAAATAAAAGTGATAAGGTATTTTGTTTTAATTTGTTTTGATCTGAGTCCAAAAAGAGGTAGGAACAAGCAGAAATAGGCTTATGACTGAAATGATTTAAAAAATATAACAGCATAAAATACCTTAATTCAGGGGTGTCGGTCTGGATTTCTTTGAGGGCCGAAACAGCATTGTAATTCTCCTCCGTGTACCGGGGCAGGAAGGAGACACCCTGGATGGCCTCCAGCAGCTCTTTGCCAGCCAAAATGGAGCATGCAGTAGCCACACACAGCCCCCCCCCCACCACACACACACCCTGTTTTGGTGGCCAGGCACGCCACGGGCCAGTCTTTTGCTATTGCACAGCTGGCCCCATGGACCAGATTTAAGAATCCCACAGGCCAGATCCAGCCTGTGTGCCTTGAGTTTGACACCCCTTACTTATTAAGGATGAAGCAGATCAACGGTAGAAAGAGTTGTCAGGTCACATAGACCAGTGGTGTTGGACTTATGGCCCTGATTGTACCACAGCTAGTATGTTTACCACTTCTGGCTTAGGTAACTGAGTGCAGTTACACAGTGTTGCTCTTTGTGCTGTACTGACACTTAATTTGTTGTAGATAAACATTGGGATAGAAACATCACTACATTTTCTAAGGCAGAGCGATCATTTTTCTTATTTCTAGATCTAGAACAGGGATGTCAAATTCACGTTGTCACGGCAGCATCACATGTTATATCAGGACTTTTCCCCCCTTCACTAAACTGGGTGTGGGCATCCAGCCCGTGGACTGGGAGTTTCACAGACCTGATGTAGAACAACCACCTAAAACAGATTTAAGATAGGTGGTAGGTATATAGAGAAGAAGGCTCTGGCCCCAAGTCCCTCCTTATGGTTTTGGGACTCAGCCCAATGAACTCCTATATCCAAAAGTGAAGAGAAAAGCAAAAATTACTAGGGTTGCAGCACCAGAATGAATAAGGCAATATCTTAAAGTAATCTCCCTGTATTGTATTCCTAGCTTTTTATTTCCTTTGCACACTGCAATAACCAGAATACAAGGCAGAGAAATTTCATTCTAGCCTTCCTCGCTAAATTAATGTGTTCATTTAAATAACTGAATGAAGTATGAGACATTTCTCCCCCATCCTCTTTTCTATTTGAGCTTTGACAAGAATGAATGACGTGGCTATTATTTAAAGAGTAAGATTGCACCAGGCTTTGTTGCCTTATTTTCATGACAAAGATTGCAGTTGACGTTTAATACCCGATATATTTCAGGGGGAAAGTGAAGGGCTCCACCACTTCTGACCTTTTCCACATTCTCTCTTTCTCTAATTGGTTCATCCATTTCACTCCTGCTGCATATTAGAGTCCCACTGATCAATCAAATTAGTTATTACAATGTAATATCATGGGGCAGCACAATTTCCAAAGGGCTTCATCAACTGTTTAGAATCTCCCATCCTGGTCCACACTAAATAGCTATTAGTCTGTTCATTAATTTCTTCTCCTGCCCCAAACACCCAGGTCTGTTCGTGTTTTGTCTCTTGTGCTAGATAAAGGCATGCTGGGAAAGCATAACAGCACTGCAAAAGTACAAGTACTTAAATCCACTTCAAGGTCCACTGGGAAGTTGTTGTGTTGTTCTGAAAACCGGGGGATTAAAAGCATTCCTATTCTTGCCTACTATCTATTTCTCAAAGATACATTTCCACTGATAGAAAGTTATTAGGGAATGCTTTTTAAAAGAACTGGTTCTGTCCTCTTTCTTCTCTCTGTGACTCTACTATCGATACAATAGATCAATGACCTTTAATAAACCTACAGCTAACATCTGCTCGGTTTTTTATGCGCTACTGTGACCCAAATAATTATTTGCCATTTTATGGCAATACTGTCGCTATGGTTTCCACTGAGTGTAGAACAGTTCCAGAGCTTTATAAACAATGTGCATACTTTTCCAGAGCAGAAAGAATAAAAGGTCATCTGATATTTGATGGGGAAAATAGGAACCAAAGGTTCTTATTGCATCACACTCTCTGAAGTGTTCTGGGAATGAAATTGTTCAGTATAAAAGAGACTAAATGAAATAAATGCTAAACCCACCAAAGGAAAGCTGCCTTCCCAGAGCGATGGTGATTATTAAAGCAGCCTGACACATTCTATTCCAAAGAACTGAGAAGGAAGCCTATGTTTTCGTAAGAAAAGCCACGAAGAAGGAAATGATAGTAGGAAGTTAGGACCCACCCCTCTCCTAGAAAATGGTATGTTTTAAGAAATATTACAAGGGCAAAATATTTTCCCTAAAAGGCAGGCAGAAACGTATCCCCCCTCCACTTTGTCAATGGGCCATTAAGACCTGAGCCAGTCTATTCTATGTAACAAAGATCTACCTCCTTCAGGCAGAGCCATATTAGGAATTGCCCAAAGCCCTTTCATTACATCATCACCCAGCAAGGCTCAACCAAGCCTGGGACTCAGGACAGCCTACAGAGTTGCCCTTGCATGCCCCCTTGGGAGTCCGACAACCAATCAGAATACAAGTTCAAATTCAAAAGCCCAGAGAGGTTATAAAACTCAGGCACTCTCAGCATCTCCCCTCTTTTTTTCTTCACCCAACATCTTCAAGGCATGTGATCCTGTCCACCATTAAGACTATCTTTCCAAACAGCCATCATGTTTCCAGTGTCTTTCTCCTCTTGGAACTAAACTCAGGTGGACATTTCTTCCAACATGATATATACAATTATTATGTATTGATTATACAATGCATGAAATGAAAAAGTTGAAATAAAAAAATATATAAAATGCTGTTCAGATATTTTCAATATTTTAGGAGCAATGCTGCTAGAAAAAAAAGGGTGGGGTGTTAAATCCTTCTTTCTTATGTGGTCACACAGTTATCAATACAACCAGGCCATGATTTCAGTTTCTATCTATTCATGGGTTCTGCAAACCTTTTCTGTTTCTTGATCCAATCTGGGTCAGTATTCTGAGCTTTCATGCTGCAGCCTATTTTCAGGGAACTTCTCTCTGTAGCAGAGAGTGAGCTGTTCTGTGTGTGCTATTTATATTGCCTGTTGTATGTGGCTTTTTAGATGTTGATTGGGGTGGGGTCTGTTGATGGCTGTATTGTTTGCTTGTGCTGCCCATCCCTTTCCTGTTTCTATCTAAAGAACTTTTTTTTCTTAAGAAAAGTAAATCAGGAATCACTTCTTCTCAAGTAAACTGTTTGATGATACACCAGTTTGGTTTAGTAGTTAAGGCACCACCACGCTAGAAACTAGAAGATTATGAGGTCTAGAGCCACCTTCAACACAAAGTTAGTTTAATGACCTTGGCCCAATCATTCTTCCTCAGCCCTGGGAAGCAGGCAATGGCAAATCACTTCTAAAGAAAAACCTCATAGAGGGAGGGGGGGAGAGGGGGGACTATTCAACAGTCTTTCCCAACATTTTTTTTCAGATTCAACCATTTTCCATCCTTCTCATGATAACTCTATAATTTTCCCAAGATTATGCTTCGGAATGGCAACATATAATGATTAAATTTTATTCCAGAGCAATTCTGTTTCGAGACTTAAACAGACAATGAATAGAATAGAATTCTCAGAATAGTCAAATTTTTGTTCAAGAGGAATTACAATCACCAGCACCAGGAGAAGTAAGTGAAGCTGTTTAAAGGTTTTAGGGTTTATTTGTAAAATGCACTTAAAATTTATTCATTCTCTCTCTCTCTCTCTCTCTCTCTCTCTCTCTCTCTCTCTCTCTCTCTCTCTCTCTCTCTCTCTCTCTCTCTCTCTCTCTCTCTCTCTCTCTCCATAGGGCAGTAATGGTGCAGTAAAAATGAAGCATACAAATATAATTGGATCCTTGTTGATTTTTCCCATGCAGGATAAATTTGTTTTCCAGTACTAAGGAAGACTGAGCATAGAAGTATCAACAACTATAATATATATCATATGGAGAGTATTAAGATTTATTGCTGGCTATATATAAACAAGTCTGCCTATTTGTTCTCAAGCGTGGCTCTGAATTAATTTCTTCCTAATTATTATTTATACATAAATAGGTCTAAACCTGGCTGCTACCTACTCTTGAGACTTTAATAATATCCTCATGAGCCACCAAGCAAGATAGCAAAATATCATCAAAACACATTCCAGAGCTGAAGTTGTGTAATTTCTCTTGACACGGATATAGTCTGATGTGAGAGGTACATTGTAGTTATGTCACTTGACTTGCTCTTGACCCATCTGAAGTTACTTGACTTGTTTATTTTTTACTGCCATGATCTTCCCTTGGTTTGTGGCATATTATGGTTTGTATGGTACAGTGTGTGGCCATGCTTTTGGCTGGACCACCCAGACACTAGGTGGATTATATTAAACCATATAATCTTCATTACTGTCAATTAATTGTAAAAGAATGACAGAATTTGCTGCCCATCATGCCATGATTTGTACTGGAACCTGACACTGATGTATAATCATAACCATTCTTAAACTCTTTTTATGGGTTCCTTTCAAAAGTTCATGCATGTACTTGAACAGAATAATTGAAAAATATGAAAGACAGATGGGGGTATTTCCTCACCCAGATTATTCTTTATCTGTGATTGGTCCAAGCATGTCCCACTACTGAGTGGATAACATGTACCTACTAGTCTTGGAATGCTTTGCTTCTGAAAAACAAGGAACTTTAACTTTCTGATCTTCAAGCAGCATATCCCGCTTATCACACTATAGGAGAACTATAAACATAGTTAAAGTTTACATTTACTGTGAGAAACTATAGCAAGTTTTGTATTCCTTCATTCCAGGAAAAGAGGAAGTTTGCCTGTCTTTAACTAATTCATATCTAGCATCAAAACTATTTAATTTAAGGCTGCCAAAATTTCTTTGTGGCATGCTGCACTTTTATACAATGAGATTGTATAAAATGTTTTTGCTGCTGAGTCCTATTAATCAGATACCAACATGTTTCCTTACTTATTTTTTAACCAACTATTGCTTTTCTACAGTTAAAGAAAGTACATACTGTATATTATACTTTTGCTCAGGGAAACTTACAGTATATTTCATACAGTTTTTCTGGGAATCATATGTTATCCAGAAGCAAACCTTCATCAACCTGGATTACATTTTTTATCCTTAACAATTAACACATTTACAGGATTAACTCTCATTAGCTGTGCTGATATAGAAATAATATGGCCGGAAAAGTAGATAGGACATCAGATTTTATTGCTTTATTTAGAAAGAAGAAAGGATGTGTTGGTTTATTACACCATTTTCCCTGTATTTGTCAGTCACCTGCATCCTTACTTCATCTACATACCCTAGTGAAGTAAGATTACCCAGCAAGTAATCCATGTCAATTGTCCCAACACTTCAAGACCTAACTGCACAATCATGGTGTCTGGTGTTTTCTTGTAAGTTTGTTTGTTCCACATCCTTCAAAACCTGAGATATGTCCAAATAGGGCATGAAAGGAGAAGCAGGCAAACCAACTAGAGAAGAGTCCTGAAATTAGCACAAACCCTTGCTGCTGCATGATTGGTGAATGTTTTGCTTGAGCCTGATCATTTGCTGAAAGCTGATGGCAGTAAAACAAAAGAAAAGAATAAGTAACCTGGAAAAGACAATGTAGGCAGCATAGGGGACTGGCAATGTGGACAGCAAATTCTATACCAGCATTATTTTAGCTAACTGGTGGATGAATAGAGAAATTCAATAATCAGGAAAGGCCCGTAGTAGATCACCAAATCTATGTTGGAATTTGTGGCCCTTCCAAAGTTCTTGAGCCAGATCTTTCCAGTAGAAAAGCTTTAAATGGGCAAGGGAAGCTATTGTAAAATTTAAGGTACACACTTCAGAAAAGTTGCAGACTTGTGGGAAAGAAAAGCATCTCAATATAATGTTTATACTTCAAGAAGAAATGATATATCTGGTTCTACAGTTGACATGTGTTTTCTGGTATTAATCTCTATGCAGAAGATGTTCAAAGCAGGCTATGCATAGAGATTACACAGAAAGAGTATAATAGTCCATTGGTTACAGATGTTACAGATTAACAGGGTTGGAAGGGACCCTGTGGGTCATCTAGTCCAAACTCCCCACACACACCCAAGCAGGAGACCCTACACCATTTCTGACAAATGGCAGTCCAATCTCTTCTTGAAAGTCTCAAGTGATGAAGCTCTCACAACTTCCAAAGGCAACTTCTGTTCCATTGGTTGATTGTTCTCACTGTCAGAAAGTTCCTCCTTATTTCTATGTTGAATCTGTCATTGAAAAGGAAACTGAAATGGATCAGTTTCCATCCATTATTCCTTGCTGGCCTTCAGGTGCCTTGGAAATTGCTTGACCCTCTCCTCTCTGTGGCAGCCCTTCAAATATTGGAACCAGGGTGATATTGGAAGCTACAAAACAAGTAAATCAAGCTCCAATACATGGATTAGAGAAAAACCAACATCCCAAATTCCATGTCCTCAAATTCCAGATTCTTGGGACAATCTGTAAGTTCATAGAGGTAGGTAGTAGCTTCAGGATGGATATTAAAACATTAAAAGGTTGTAAATTTAAAAGGGGAAATTTTGTGGAAATAATGGTCCACAATTATTCCATTCCTGAATTGGAATATTGATACTTTTCTGTAAAAAGCTTTCTACTTAAAATCAACCCAACCTGTAACTGGTTGCTTAACAACTGTTCAGAGTTACAATAGACTCAAAAAAAAGTTACTTACAACCTTTCCAAAAAGCCACAATTCCCACAATCATATGATCACATTTAAGTATATGACAACTGACTCACATTTAGAGGGGGTTGCAGTATCCTACAGTCATGTGATAATGTTTTAAACCATTTTTGTTTTAAAAAATGCTTATTGAATAAGCTAAATTCAGAAATAAGGCCATGTGATTCACTTAATAAGCATATGATTCACTTAATGAGCATGGTATATCATTTAATGGACATTGTAAAAAGGCCATAAAATTGAATTCATTCACATGATGACTCAACTTACAACCACAATCACAATTGACCAAAATTCCAGGATCAATTGCTGTTGTAAGTCAAGGACCACTTATGGTGAAAATGATATGACCTTTGTATCTTTTTTCTAGATACCCTCTGACTGATTTCCTAGAAGTTTAGTTAATTTCAAAATCTATTTTATCCCTGTTCAAGATCAACTTATGAGTCTGTATATTCCTGGGTTGCCATCTATTTTTCTGTGTGATTTGCAAACATTTTATTCTAATCAACATCTGAATATCTTAACTATCCTGTTTTTTAACCTATTGACTATTAAGTAAACATTCTGAAAAACATCCTAACTGTATGATTATGGATTTCCCACCCACCCTATATTCTTTTGAGCTGTCTGCCTGAAACAAAACATTTGCCATATATTACATGTTTCTGAATTAAATTAAATTCATTTCTGACAGCTATAGAAATATATAGGAAATTGCTTTCTACATCTTGACTCAGACAACATAATGACCATAGGAGGGCACAAATTTAAAAATGGTCATTGAGCAATGATAAGATCAGACTTGTTTCCAAGACCCATAGATTCATTGTCCTTTCCAACAGTTCAGTACTTTGTTAATAAATAACATCAGATAGGGCTTGCTGCTCTCAAAGATATAATGAAAGAGGTAAAGGGGGAGTGGGAAAATATGTGTGAACACAGACTGAAACACACAAAGATCAACAAAATACTTTGGAAGGAATACAAGATCTAAGCACTGACAAGAACTGGGTCACTGATTCTGAGCCATGGAAAACATGCAGAAGTAAAAATTAAAGTAGCAGAAATATGTTCATATTACTTCATCTGAATATCTAACATGTTCAGACAGCAAAATGCTCTGTCTTCTTGGAAAGTTATTATAGGGAAAGGAAAAGGTTGTCTGAGCCATTGCCACCATCTAACCAATGCTATTTGAAATAAGTTACCATCTGTCTTCATACATGCGGAAAAATGCTTAAAGCCTCATCAGAATGTTCTATTGTATATGGGTTAAGAGAAAACATAATTAAACAAGTTGCTTTTATTTTAAAACAAGTGATGGTGGTCACTTTTTGTCTAAAACAATTATGTCCTACTGAAATGATAAGAAATAAGGGATTGAATTTAGAGTTAATTCACTTTCAAAGCTAATTTGTTAGACAAAACAAATTTGTGCTATAAATGGATACTGATAAATAATAATATCAAGAACCAGGAAAATACGAAGGGTTTTTTTTTGCTGAAGGAAGAAGAAAAGATCAAGATGGCTCCTGCTTCTCTTCCTCTTCACATCAGTAGAATTAGCTAAACTCTGAAATAAGAACTATATAAACTAACTGTAATTTTGGAAATGGACATTATGGAAAGGTGGGAATTTGAAGAACTATGTGAAATTATAAAAAATATGCATAAATCATTAAAATAAAGTCTAAATACAATTTTACAAATAGATATTGAGGAGAACCAGGAAGTGAAGGAAGAAGTGAAGGAAGAAGAGAGGGGATAATGAAGGGGTAGAAACAGTGGAAATTAAAAAGCAGACAAAAACCTCATTGGGTCTGGCAGTGGTATAGGGAAAATTGAAAAGGATGTGTCTCAACAAAAGGAAATAAAAAGCAGACAAAAGATCTCACTGAGTTTGACAGTGGCATAGGGAAAATTGAAGATGGGGGTTACACCCCAACAAAGAGAAATACAAAAGATTGAAGAAGGTGGACATGTCAAAACAAAGAAAAGGGAGGAGACAGGAATAGAGAAGTGTGACAAAAGATTTACTAGGAAAAAAAAGACAATTAGAAATCACTAAATGGGAAATATAAAGCTGAGATATGTGGTTTATTCCTATATATGGTAATAAAACTGAGTTGCTAACTGATTGAATACGATAATGGAAATATAATTAAATAAAGGTTAAAATATATGGAATATGGACAAATATGAAACTATTATGTGGAGAATGTAAAGTAGAGGTATGTGATTCACTTTTATACATGATAATGAAACTGAGTTGCTAACTGATTGAATATGTCAATGGAAGGACAATTAAATATAGGTTAAAATATATGAAATATGGACACATATAGAACTGCTAAGAGGATGAACAAAGTGAGATATGTACTGCTTGTTACTCTATATAGTAGATTAATGGAATTTTAATGAACATTGAACAGTAAGGATTGTTATTTAAATACAATTAAGGGTAAGCTAAGTCAAGATATGGAAAAATGGAAAGGGAATTTGAAATATACTTACAATGGGAAATTATTGAGATTATAAAGACAGAACTACAAATTTGGGGTGTAAGGATGCATAACTATATAAACATAATGATGAGAATAGGATTAGGATTAGGATTAGGATTTATTTCATTTATATGCCGCCCTTTTCCCCGAAGGGGACTCAGGGCGGTTCACAACTCAGTCAAGGGAAAGGAGGTACAAACAGGGGATAAAAAAGACAAACAAACAATACAGAATTTAAAACACACAACAACCATACCATTCGAGAAGGGGGGGCAGAAGCTCTTTAGCTTCTAATAGCTGGGAATTGTAACCAGATCTACATCTCAGCCAAAAATAGGATGGGGGGGGGGGGTTAAAATGCAATTATTATATATGTATCCTTTTTTTCTTTTAAAAAAGGAGGAAGATATATGTTAAAATTAAATATGTATATTGAAAAGGAATTATAAATACCACCAACATAAAATGGAGCTTGCTCAGAGACTGAAATACACCAAGTAAATGAGAAAAAGTGTGAAGTAGAGGAGAGAGGTAAGGGAAGAAGAGAGGGATAGGAGAGGGGGTAGGGGGGAAGAGAAGGAGAGAAAGAAGGAGTGGAAAGAGGAGAGAGGAGAAGGAGAGAGGAAGGGAAAATAGAGAAGAGAAGGATGACAGAGGGAAGAAAGGAAGTAAGGAGGAGGAGGAGGAGAGAGGGAGAAGAAAGTAATGGATAGGACACAAATACAGTGTATGGAGAGTAGAAGAGCCAATAATGATTTTTGGGAGTTGATGGTAAGATAAATTGATGTAAACATTTAACAATATAATGATGCTGGTTATGTAATAGTATACATGTGGTTATTTGTTATGAAAATGAAAAAATAAAAAACTTTATAATACAATTGAGTGGGTCCATGGGTATTTCATGAGAAGAGTACTCCACTCTTTTACTCACAATACAATCCCTTATGCCACCAGGCTTGAAATTTTGGGCTTGGACAATCTGGAACTGTGCTGCCTGCGATCTGATCTATGTATAGTACACAAAATTGTCTGCTACAACATCTGTCCACAACCTCTTCAGCTTCAGCTTCAACCTCAATGATACAATCGATACAAACTCAAGGTAAACCACTCAAACTCATATTTGCAAAAAATATGACTTCAGCAACAGAGTGGTCAATGCCTGGAATGCTCTACCTGACCTCGTTGTTACATCCTCTAACCCTCACAGTTTCAACCTTAAGCTGTCTACCATGGACCTCACCCCATTCCTGAGAGGTCTGTAAAGGGGGTGTGCATAAGTGCACCAATGTGCCTTCTGTCCCTGTCCTACTGTCCCCATTTATTTGTATTCATTTCATTCATATCCATTTTCATACTTATATCTGCTATCTTGTACATGTTTGATGAACTAAATAAATAAAATAAATAAATAAAAATAAGATAATATTCTTCCTATCCTTCTTCAGTAGGTTCAGATTAGGAAAGAATTTACAGTCAACCTAAAATAGGGGCATGATACTTCTAACTTTTTTAGGATATCAGAAAGATGGAGCTGAAAGAATCTGTTTTAATCTACTCAAAACATTGTTTTACTTTTTTATCAGAATATCACTCTTCTATCAAAAGCTTACAATGTAGGTTTAACTGGCTCCTTTTCTTGCTTTTGCTTAATTCTCATATTGTCACATCAGGTTTTTTTCTCCTCGGTTATGATGGCTATATGAAAATTGGTGTTGAGAAGATGTTTAAATCTCTTAGGCAGGCTTTGCAATCACAATGGCTGTGTGTGAAGGAAAAATAATTCTGTTGAGAACATCCATGAACTCTCTGGGGTACCTTTAAGGTGTTAGGGAATTCTACGATGTGTTCCTCGGGGCCTTTGGGATCTCAATGAGCTGAGGTATGAAACTATTTTGGAGTCAATCTGACATATGCACAGAAAATTACAAGACCTGTGGGGAGATGGAATAATTTCCTCATTATTTCCAGTCCCATTAAGAAGGCATTTCTTTATTTTACTTTACTTGCTTCATTTATATGCTGGCCAATCCCAAAGGCTCTAGGTGGCTATCAATTTCATTATAAAATAAAAATGTATTCTCAAAGAAAGAGGAAAAAATAACTCCAAGTATATATTAAAATATCAAACTCAAATGAAAAACCAGAAAATGCACTCACAAAGTCCACCTTCAATCATAATATGCTATATTCCTATGCTAGGCAGAACAGATAAATTTCAATAGTGTTCATAAGACGTAGAAGGAATGGAGGTGACTGAATGTCCACAGAAAGGCAGCGTTCTGGAGCAAGCAATCAAAAATTCTAGGAAGCAGCATCATAAGGAGGGAGCTGGTCCTATTCAATCTGGTCAGATAAGCAGATGAATAGAGGAGAAAGTAGTCACTTGGATGAGCAAATCCAAAACTGTATAGAGCAGCTGTTCTGACCTCCCTCCGGTGAGTCACGCCGACACAAGATTACTGCTAGACAATTTATTCACAGTAAATTAACACACCGACAAGACTTTGGCAGCAACCCAGACTTCCACAGATAAGAAATACACACAAGAGTTGCTCCAGCTTTAGTATAATAGTTGAGTCCTGCAAAAAGCCTCCTCCCAAAGTCTCTTCTTATATACCCTCTTGGGAGGAGACTAATCACAACCACCTGGCCCCAATTATCTTCTCTATCTCCGTAGTTGCTGTTGGCGCTTATCTGCCTATCTTTGCCTGGCGTCCGGGACCAACTCCCTTAGCTCCTCCCCACTGCTCCAGGGCCTGACATCAGGGACCAACTCCCTTTGGCTTTCACTGCTGCTCCATGCCTCAGGTGCCTCCTGGTGGCCAACCAACCTCTCTGGTCCCTGATCAGAGTCTGAACCCTGTCCAGGGTTCTCCACATCTTCCAGAGCTGACTCATAGGGTCCCTCGCTATCGGAGTCTGTTTGCAGCTCCAACAGCTCCTGCTGGGCCACAACAGGCAGCCTTATTGTTATTATCCTTTATTGCACAGTCAATCAGATGTCCAGACTGGATTTGACATTGTTGTCTTATTATTATCATTATTTAAATTGATATGCTGCATGAGTTCTAATGACTATGACAGCCAGAATTTGAATCACATCCATAGGCAACGAACACAGATCCTGAAGCATCAGAACAACTTATGTATATTGAGATATCTCCATCATTATTCAGTCCTCTGTAATTTATATTAGCTACAGTATAGCTTCCGAATGAATGTTCTTCAAGGATAGCGCAACAAAAGGTGCATTTCACTAATCAAAACAGAAGGTAATTAAGGATGAGTGACTGTGAGCAGGACTTCCTAATCTAAGAATGTCCAGCATTGGTGTGCAAGATGTAATTGGTGCACAAGTTGTTCTAATCACAGCTGCCTCCTACTCATTAAGAAACTATGAGTCTACAGGCATGCCTAGACTGCAATCACTTCTGAAAACAGGAACACAATTCTATTCAGGGTCAAAGATTCTCTGGAATTATAAATCCACCAACTCAAAGCCACTTCATCTAGGGGGTGTTCAGTTAAATATGTGCCTCCCCGTCCAGTTAACAGCCTCCAGGCACTTCTAACATATTGTCTATTTGGGGCTAAGATTTATAACTTATCAGTATATTAATGATTAACCCTGATCTCCTCAGCACTGATATCTCTTGGCAAATTTCTCCCACTGCTCTGACTTGAACAACTCTTTAGGAAGAACTACTGCAAAACAGTTTCTCTTTCCCTGCCATCTTTTGGAGATGGTCCAGAAGGATATATGATCAAAAAACATTGAGACATCAAATAGGACCAAGAAGGTCCTCTCCAAAGGTTATCCACAAATAAAATTTAAGTGCAATACCCAGGGCTGAAATCTGGTTGCCAAAGGTCCAAATAATTCAATTCCTCTTGGGCTTCTGGAGTTGCAGAACCATCCCTTCTACAATATTTTCTTACTTAGGGATAGGCCTATAATTATTCAAACCAGATTGAGCCACGGTGTCTTGCACCTTGGATTCGTCAGAAACTCTTTCTGAGGAAACAAATATCCATTTTACAATCCCAAAGATGCTTTTTTCCAAAAGGCAACTGGACTACCTTGGTTTTTTCTTTGAAAACCTTTTACTTCTTATCCTTGTGAATGAGAAGTGAAACGTTTTCAAAGAAAAAAAACCAAGAAAGTTGCCTTTTGGAAAAAGCACTGTTGGGACAATCATGACCTGAATGATTGAGAATCTCCATAGACATCTTTTTTACAAAGAAGCATTGACTACTGCTCAAATCCAGCTTCATACTACCACACAGGAAGCTTTACTCAGGCGTTTGTGACAGAGATTCAAGCAGGAAATGGCAGAGGTTATACTACAAAGACTCCTGTCTACTTCCACAGGAGTCACAAATCACTTTGCAAGGCACACTCATCTTTATTAGCACTGATAAGCAAGAGTTCAAATCTGAACAAATATATTGCGGAATGCTGAGAGAATTATTCACAGCTGCCTTAGCGTTCACCTTTTCCTAAAAACAACTACTTGCCTTAAAGATTCCCAGAACAGTACCCAGAGAATTCAGGAAATTGCATCCTTTTTGTCACTTGAATCACCACTGAATGGGCTTGAACATGAGCCCTCACTAGTTGCCCTGTGAGATTCAAATCTTCTTCCACAACATACCTTGACTACTGTGTCTCCTTGAGCTTCTCAGTAAATCAAGTGGCTGCACCAGATCTATGAGAGGATATAGTGTGTTCCAATGCAATCTAGTCAAGGGCCCTGGTAACCTCATTATTCCAATGGTGACTAGAATCTCCATCAGATTAACATTAATCTGCCCCCAAGCAAAGAACCAAATCACCATGACATGTGCATTGGGTCCTCAATTAATTGGGTCAAGGCTATAGTCAAAGTTAAACTCCAGGCTGCTCCAAATCCCTTGCAATAGGGGAAAAAACACCATCAACCATCCTAAACTATCAATGATAAGCTCCTCACTTAAGGTCCCAACATTGTCCACTCTTAACTGGGAAGTGGGCAGAGTTCACTTTTTCAAATACGCGAAACTTTCCAACCAGGAGTCTAATAATTTTATAGACTTTTTAACACATCCTAACATAAAACCACCACTTGTATTTCCACAAATAGTCCAGTCACAGCACCACTGGAAATAAAAAGTATCAAGGCTAATTCCCTGACTTTAAATTGGCCTCTGCCCATAATATCTCAGACACCAGTCAATACAAATATGTTATAATAAAATTAAATAAATGGGTGAACTTTGGTAACTCAACAGCAAGCGTGTGGTCTTGTTATTCCTAATCTGTTCTCAATTGGAGTAGTACAGTTGAGATGAAACCATTAATATATATTTTTAATGTTACTGTAAATATGACCTCCTGCTTGACTCATTTGGTTTGTGAATCATGAAGCATCTGTTTTTACTACCAAAGCAATATAATATTTGACCAATGTTTTTTTTCTTTTAATTTTGGCAGTTCTGCAAAATAAAATGCTGTTTGATTTTTCTAGAACAATAGCATTTCTAAAATGTTTTTCATATTTAATAGTACAATCCATACCATTCAACTCTATTTAATTCATTTGTTGGATGCAGCCCTGAAGATTCTTTTTAAAGAAGTTTCATTCATTCTAAAAGGTTAGAGAATGGTTTCTAGGGAACATAAAAAGAATAGTATAATAGTTAGAGCAATAAACTAGAGAATTTCAGAGACAAATCTCCATTCAGCCATGAAAATTTCTGAGTGATCCTTGATCAGGCATTCTCCTGAAACCAAACCAATCTTGCAGAATCAACAAGATAAAAGGAGAAATTATGTATGCTGTTTCGAACATGGATTTGACAGTCTAGCCAAGTCATTATATTTCAATCATTAATGACCTATAGGAGTGAATTAAACCTTTATTAAATCTTAGATAGGTGATCTCAGTAGGTTATCAATCAAGAGACCTTTGAATAATTGACTAATTTTTGACCTCTGTGAAATCTTTCCTTCCTTCCTTCCTTCCTTCCTTCCTTCCTTCCTTCCTTCCTTCCTTCCTTTTAGTAGTTATTTTACAGTATTTATAATCTGCTTCAATTCCAAAAGATTTTTTTGAAAGTTAAAAGCAAAAAAAGTAAAAGTAAAAGTAGGAACAATATAGATAAATCAACAATATCTGAGCGCCATCCATAATTAGCCAGGATGAGGGGACTGGCCTTTCTTCAGGGTTTATAAAGAGAAGATGGCAGGTGTATGATCTGTGCTTTACTGTAAGACAGATACAAGGCTCCTCATGAATTTATCCTCTTAGAAAATTAAATCTCTAGCCTAGGTTCACTTTTGTATACAGGACCAGAAATGTCCATGGCAAGCATCTATTTTGTCATGTATCAACTGACCTGTTTTCTATTCACAATGTACATTGTTTGCAACTGATAACTTCAACACTGTTTTTTTCAGCCATTAAGGAGACCAAAGTCACCTCCCTTGATGTCTCACCTAATTTAATTTTTATTATTTTTGTTAGATAAAAATAAATTGGAAGTTGAAACATAAGAACCAGTATTCTGCTTCATCATTATTTATAGAAATATCTCTGAGCACTCTGTAGGTACTAATTTTTAAGTGTTTCTCTAAAGGGGGGGCGGTAAGTACAAATGCTTTCAGGTTTGTGTATTTTATTCACAAATGAGTTATGGAATTTGTACAAAAAATTAACTGCTGCATATGGCCATATAAATTTACTTTATATCCTAAAATGCATTTCTCTGTTATGATTAACAATAACAGCTATATATGATATTTCATAATCTGACCATGACATCTTTCATTGTGAAAGTAAGTGCTCTGTTGTTAAATATGATCCCTATCTGAAAATTTATATTTTACTTTCTCAGGCTGCATTATTCATTCTTATGGATGCATTTTAAGTAGTATTACTTCTCACATGTAATTAGCCTATTGTGGGTCCCTAAGAAATGGAATTTATCTCCATTGTGTCTTGCATGTGAGTTTCCAGGAGACAAGTGATAGCCACTGTGTGACAAAAACATTAGACTCCCAGGGCTTTAATGTGATCCAGCCTGTGTTTTTATGTTTGCTTATGCCGCTCAGCTGGTATTGATACCAAAGCAAGAACTGAGTTTCTGAAGGTTTTATTTAAACACAGTCCAGATTTCAAAAGCCATAAACTAGCCTTTATGAGTTTCTAAACCATTTGTGCTTGAATAATGCCTTGTGTGATGATTCATCTCAATATTCTAGTTGTACATGCAATGTATTGATAGTATTAGACTTTACATCCAGAACAAGTTTAGGCTGTGCAGAATCTAAATGTTATTCAGAACCTGGTACACTCTACAGAAAGTTCACAGACATCAATCAGATAGAATAATTATTTTATTCTGCTCAGGGTAGAACAGAAGATTTGGCTTACAATGGTTCACAGGAATCAATCTACATAACCTGCTCCAGGTAAAAATCCTCAGCCTTTTTGTCTTCATTGTTCATATTTCATGACAAGGGCCATAGTGTTCATTAATCATATTTCTGTGACCGTCCTGAATAATATTCCATTGAATGTCATCTATTTATCAGTATGGCAGACGTTAAAAAGTTGTTATTGGAACAGAAGAAAAGCTATGGTGGGAAGGAGCAGCATCAAAAATATCAAATGTATTCTAGGAAACACTGAAATGCAAGTTCAGCAATAAACATATACCTTTATATTTGATGTATATTATACCATTATCCTGTCAGTAAAGACCTGTCTATACTTTTTTCTCAGCACATACAAACAAAATACTGCCTGAAGACAAAAGAGGTGCTGATGAGGCCATCTCTCAAATGGTATAATTTTGAGTGCTTCTAAAGAGTACTTGACAGACATCACTGCAGAGCATAAATATAACTTGAAAGCAGTCTAAATGTAAATCCAGGTATGCCTGTATCAATGACAGAGTCCACTGAAGACAACTTCAGTGAACGTAAAACAATCTCCTCCACTTATTATGTTAACATTGGGGCAACCATGATATAATCTCACAGATAGTTTGGGCCTAACTATCCAATTGTAAAAATAGTGTGAATTTGCATCAAATGTTATTTCACTTATTCTTAGAGAAGTCTCACACTAACCTATAAAAATGCTGAAATCTCAAGTTGGTGATCTTATGAAATGCTAAGCACTTTCTTTAAACAGGATATGATCCAATTGAAAGATTTTGGTATGCCTCTCATTTGCTGTTGTGTGATTAAAACTTGATTAAAGCTGTCTTGAGGAAAAATACCTATATAATCATTGAACAAACATATCAAAGTGGAGTGGTTGTCTTGGGTGGTTCAGTGTTGTATACACTGAATATTATAACCCTAAGAAACTATCATGGTAAAAATTTGTAGGAAAGCTATAGTATATTTTATGTTTCAGTATGTATATCATAAATGGCGACAGAGAAGCAAAGGCAAAATCCTGAAGGCAAAGCAAAGTTTATGTTGTGTGGTTTGATAGGATAAAAGGCCAATTCCCTTTTTCCACCCACATTTTTTCTTTAATGCATTGCTTATTGAATGTTTCTCACATACTCCTGCATACATACACAAATGCTTGGGAGTTCATTAAATTCCTTTAAGTGTCTCTTTCATCAAATGGAACTCACTTACCTCTTTCCTTAGAGAATTCCCTGCTGTTCTTAATGGATTAATTATAGAGTACATCTGTGCTCTCATCCAGAATTTTGGGCTGGTCTAAAAGAAACATATTGTTTTCTAATAGCTCCAATCTTCTCACAAATCATGTGGCTTTTCCATTGAGCCTTTTTCCTCACAAAATATGCACTGTATTCGTAACTCAAATCAAATCTTGGGATTCAACCCATTCCCAAGGTAGTTTTTTCACTTAGAAAAGTGTCCATGGAGAGTGGAGACTCAACAAATCTGTTAGCAAGAATTCAAATGTATTTTATATATCCAGAGAGTGATACTGGATATTTTATTCATTAACTTTCATTGAATAGTAGGAATTGTAGGTTTTGAGTTTCTGTAAGTTTCAATGAAGCATTAGTCTGTAATATGTTTATTCTTCAGTATGTGTGCATTTGAATAAGACATTTTAAAAATTGATTTTTAAAGAAATCTGAGAAATCAATAACACATCAGCTTATATAAATGTAGTTACCAATGCAAGTACAGTTCCTTTACAGAAAAATATTTGTAGAGAGACGATGAAAGGAAATTTATCAGGTAAAGCCATCAAATAGACTGAAGCAAATTGCTGCTGTAAAAATGCTATACATTTAAGCCTACAAACATGCACACTTTTATTGGGAATATATATTACATAATATAAGAGAAACATTTCTTGAAGTAATTCTGTCACCGCCTCTCCAGAAGTATTGAGCTAAAATGTTCTACACTTCATAAGCAAGTTGGCTCTGAAAGACATTACACATTTAAACAGATTTTCCATTTACAAAATGTTATAGGGAGGGCAACAAAAATGATGCTGTCAACGCACTGGGATTCAGGAATTCACAAAAGTTAAAAAATTGAGACTTAAAATTGCCATGAAAATTATCCTTATAAAAGTCATAGCTTCGGTTTCCTCCGCCACCATCTTCCTCTTGTTATATAAGACAACTAGAACAGCATTTTCTAGAAAGGCATTACTAAAGTAGCAAAAGCAATGTTTATGGAAGGTTGTGTCAAAATGTGCAAGAAAGTGAATAAAGCACCACAAAGGAAGCCCCACACCTTTCATGCATGCTGTGATGTTTCAGGATGTACAAAAGTGATGGCGACTTTTGATCACAATACTGCACTCTCCATCTTGAAGAACTTGATTCCACATGCTAGCAAAGCTTATCTTGTTTGGAATATGCCAAATTGCACATGGGGTCCAAATGATTGCATACACTGCTCATGTTTATTTTTTTTAAAAAAAACTCCATGTAACCGTTGTCAGACCTGGAAGCCAAAAAATGCAAGGGGGTGTTATATGGAGTATGGGTGATATATATATAGCCAAAATAACATTATTTTCTCAGAGAGCCAAGGCCACCTTGCCCGGCAGCTGCAATGAGGTAACTGGGAGACATCTCCAGTTTTGGATGGTGCCTGATTGGACCATGTGATGGACATCTGGGCACTGGGCAGGGACTTGAACTTTCTTTTGGGTGGGGAAAACCTGGAAACTTTCAGATTTGGGTTTTCCCAGATGTGCTAATATGACATCTCTAATAAAACAGAACTTTGAGGAAACTCAAGCCTCAGAATCTTCTTTTGTTGGGGGTGTTACTTGGAACCCTGACAATAGTCTTCTCTCTGACATTCAATATTCTGTGCTGAAGATTTCCTTCTTTTCTGGAAGAATATCAGTTATAAGAGCCCCTTGACTGTAGGCTCTCCTGCAGCTCTTTCAAGGTTGCTGGCACTACCACCACCCAATCTGTCACACTCCCCTGAGCCCAGACCCTGCAGAAGAAGTCTTGGACTGACATATACTTTTATGCACACATTAGCAAAAGAGAGGATTGTGAACTATGAGCCAAATAGTTCTAAGCAGAACACTGTAACATAGAAGCTTTCAGTGAAGGTTTAAAAGAGGATCTGATTTGTCAAAGATAAAACTATACAGCAAATGAACTAGAAAAAAACATACTGTACAAATGGAACAGAGTTGTTTGTTTATTTTTCCTATGTGGATTAAAAACTTTGTATAGGTAAAGTGTATATGGCCAAATTTACTAGCTTGCCTGAAAGAACAGTTTTTGCTCTCTTTTTTTTGAATTTTTATTTTATACACATAAGCACATCAACAGAACACATAAACACATTAACAAAAATAACCACATAACTTAAAAACAACATAGGAACAATAAGTTCCATCGTATATTATACAGCAGTTCCGAATCGGTTTCTTTGCCGTTAGTGTTTTCCCTTCTATACATTTCTATCTTGCGTTCATAATCTCGTTACTCATTATCCTTTTTTTATATACATTTCTTTATTTATTTATACTTAGCTACTTATGATCAAGTATTATTTACTATATTGTGCTTTATATTTTTACTGTCATTTATTCTCTTACATACAGTTATAGGTATACATTCACATAGTTATTCTTTTTCTTTGCTATTCTTATATTATTATTATTCCATTTAAAAGGACATAAGGTATAATTTGGAATGTATTGTTTACCATCCTTCACACCTGCTATGACACCACCTTATTTTCTCTTTCTTTTCTTTTCTCCCTCCCTTCCTTCTCTACTTCCTTCCTTCCTTCCTCCTCTCTCTTCCCCTTCTTCCTTCCCTTACTTCTCCCCTATTCCTACCCTTTGTCTTCTCCTTCCTATCCTCTCACCTTCTCTTTTTCTCTCTTCCTCCCTCCTCTCCTTCTCTTTCTCTCCCTCCCACCCACCTTTTGCTCTTTTCTATAACACTTCTTAGACTACATTGGCACATCTGCACATCTCACAATTTCTTATTCTACTTTTTCATCTTTCAAAAAAACCTACTTCTATTTTTTCCTATTGGTGTATGAGTTGCAATTAATCATTATTTGTTGCATCATTCAATTCTTCTACCATTTGCTGCAAATCATTCAGATTCCCAGTTAATAAAAGGGCATCTACTGCATAAAAAAGTTTCCATGCTTCCACATCCCCAAATAATACAATGAATCAATCATCCATGATATTTCAATTTTTGTAGATTGATCTTATTGCATTCAGCAACTGACCTTCCACTTCATATTTTAATCAGGTTTTTATATAATTTTCTGATATTGTTTGTAAATCACCCAGAGTCACTCAGGTGAGATAGGTGAGACAGCAAATTGATAAATAAATAACAGATTTACATAACACATTCAATAATTCAAGCCTAGTGAATTTAGTTAAAAAATATTCAAAACCTTCATACATTTTTCTGTACATCCTGCTTCCATAAAGCCACATGCTCTTCCAAATGTTGCATATCTTATGCTCTTGTGGTATGAGGTCTACTAATTTTCTTAACAAATTAATCTTCCTGTAGTTTTTGAATTACTCTTGCTGCCTTTCCCTTTCTGCAGGGAAACAATAATATTTTTCCAATGATCAGGTACAGATGCAATCTTTAGATTGTTGATGCTGTTGAAGCTTGATATGTTTGCTGGCAGACATTTCATTACCTAACTAGGTAGCATCATCACTGTATCTGCAAGCAAACAACCAAGCTCCATGGGTGGTTTCAGAAACCAGCACCAGAACTCTCCATTTAATAAGAAGTTAAAATTTTCCAAAGTTTTGGAACAAATGTTAGTCAACTTCTAATTCAAAGAGTCGGCTCCCATTGATATTTTGGAGATTTATTCCTTATCAAAAGAACAAAAGTAGAAAAAAGTTATCCTGGTGTCAATATGACAGAAAGTTTCTAATGAGGCAAAAAAAATCTGTTCAACCTACTCAGGGAGGATGAAGATTAGAAATAGCTGACTTTCTTCTAGGATGTTGTAGTCAATTTTTTTAACAATCTAATTGGATATTCATAAGATCAAAAATTATCATTTTTTTAAAAAAAAACCTGTGTGTGCTTAAATGATACAGATGTTCTTTTCACCATCATGAAAACTGGGGATTTGTAATTATTACTCTTATCTTCCAGACACTGACTGGGGGGCAGAATACATTTATCCCTTTCTACAGACTGTGTGTGAGAGAGATTAATAGCTAGGATTTTCATAAGTATTTACTTTACTTTCTTATCCTGCTAAGAACATTCTGTGGTGCTGTATAAATTAATAAGGTAAGAGCTAACAAAGGTATTCCCTCTAATGTGTTCTTTGAAACTAAGAAAATAACCATAATCTTTTCAATTATTTTCTGAAGCTTCATCTCATATTGGCTATAATACTCCAAATTTCCTTTTGGATGTAATCAAATACCACATCAATGAAATCACAACATGGCAAAAGGGTCTGACCTAGTCCTCTCAGCATGAGATAAGATAATGATGCCTAACCTTTTTGTCGCCACATGCCAAAAGCGACAACCATAATGCAATGTGGGTTGTTAAATAAATAGTCCTAAATCAGGGACTTATGTCAAACTTTTGTTTTCCATTATCACAGTGAAGGTCTTACCACACAGATTCTAAGAACACATTATGACTAGAGGTTTCTAAAGATCTCTCTACCAAAGATACTGAGTCCTATCAGTCTGAAATATATTACAAAAGCTTCTTTAAAACTTTGGAACTTTACCCTGTTCTTAGTCAAAGATACTGTTTTGAAAATAATAAGAAATGTTTGAGAAATGTTATGTTTTTCCCAAAGGGGCTGATTTGTCAACATCACTCTAAGAATGTAGCATCAAATTATCCAAGAAGTCATAAAGAATTAGGTGGCAATTTCTAGAATGTGTGAGCCTCTCTAGCCTTAGATAAAGTCAATGTTTATGTCTCCATCATAAGAAAAGCTGGTATAAAATGAGTAAAAATGGAATTCATAAGATAATACTCTGAAGAGCATAGATGTTAATCCAAGTTTGCCAAAATGAGGAAAGTTCTATGGACCAAAAAAAATGGCTGTGAGATTCTTTGCTATGTCAGGACATGGATGCCAACAACTGAAGGAAGAATAAATTTGACTTTGCATCAGAATTGTAAGAAAAACACCAGACTATCTGTCCATAAACTGAAAATGAAACACAAATGGATTATTGTAAAGCAAGAAATGGTCTAAAATATTAGAAAATAGAGTACAACAGAATTAATAAAGAACAAACTCAATGTTTTGAAAGTTCAACCCCAAGTCTCAAGGAAATGTTGCAGTAGGGCCAATGCAGTGGTGGGTTGCAGGCGGTACGCCCCTGTATGGGCGCATAGGAGCCTGCCCAGAGCCCTGGATACTGTTCTGGTACGGTGCTCCGGAGGGCCTACCCACCCGCCCGAGCTCCTTACCTGTCTTTTAAGGCTTCCATGCTTCTACGCATACAACACCTGGGCAATGTTCCGCTGAGCAGCTGGAGCATCGTGGAGGCGGTAAAATGCATGTGTGCACTGCATGCATCCATGTGACACCACTGGGCCAATTCCAACCGTGCCGATTGGTACAGGATCTGGAACCCACCACTGCACCAATGACTAGAATGACTGGCTTTCTTTATGAAATAAAGCTGTACCAAAGTTTGATATTTACTCTGTCAGAGTTCCTTTATGCAATAGTATGATCCACATGAAGCTCCTTTACTGTGCAATGGTAAATATAAGCAAAATGAAAGGAGAGGGGTTAATCTTTTCCAAAGAAACAATGGCATACAACAAACGTCTGACAGAATGCTGTCCACAATCAATACAAATAATTTCCTACATTATGGTCAGTCATTCTCACAAAATGTGAGGGCTGGGGGGTTACTTTTAACTGGGTTACAAGGATCCAAGGTGCCAGATTTAAATCTTATTACTGTAATCAAAATAAAAGGAAAAATGTGGATCATAAGTGATCATACATAATGTTTTTCTTTGCACAAATATATCTACTGTGTTATTCGAATCTTGTGAGATTTGTTGTAATCAATCAAAAGCAACATTAGAATGAACAACGTAATAAGCAAAGTATGTTATACAGTTAAATTAAAACCTTTTTTTAACAAAGACAAGGATGGTCATGATAAACAAAGAAAATTTATTTAACTATTTGTTTATGTTTAAGCAAAAATACCCACAGGCATAAGGTTGAGTATGGTTTAGCAATCCAACTGAGAATGACTTTGAGAAGTATCTTTCCAATCTTCATGCCTGCTGTGGAAAAGAAATTCCCACCTTTCATCTTCTGCAAGCCAAAGCCTGCAAAATATTGAAGAATGGCCCTTATGCAGTAGCATGTAAGAGCAAGAATTCTAGCAAAACAACTGAGAATTTATATTAAGTGAATCTATCAAAGTACATACTGTATGTATTAATTAGTGCAATTGTGGAAAGATCAAATGATACTACAGCTGAGATCAGCATTTATATTTCTTTACCCATCTTTACTTTTAAAAAGAATTAAATCTCTGATTGAATGCCAAAAAACCTCTTCTGAAGTAATGGCTGCCTTGATTAAGATTTCCCATGTTGGCAAGTCCTAAATCAAGAGACATCAAAGAGGCTTCAAAATAAAGAACAGCTGAAGAAAAATGTATGAGATGACAGAAGGCATAAACAATAATACCATGCATATGTTTAAGTCATCTGAAAGTGATTTTAGTGATGTGTAAAATATTCAGAAATAAACATTTAAATGGCAGCTTAATTCCCCAAGGGAAAAAGTCTGCTTAAACCTTAAATAAATCCTGTTTAGACTAAACCACATCCGTTCTCCCCTTTTGCTTCAAGTGCATATTCCACTTCTCTGATTGGTTCTGCACGAAGAAAGATCTTCTATACCACAACAGATTTTCATTCAATGCATTAAAGGGTTTAGAAAGCCCACACAGGTCTTTTTTTATAAATTTAAGTAAGGCATCTACAGTTATGTTTTGATAAAACTGGAGAGTTTTTACAGATTAATAATAGAAGGAATTCTCAAACAGCTGTTTAGGCCAAACGTTAGATTATTGAAAGTTGCATAAGGAACAGTGAATGCTTATGATGATCCTATACCACTAATTATTAATTTTATTGTTAAATGGCAATGTCTGAAATAGGTATTCTACATACACTGACCTTACTTCACTCTCTCTGTGATCAAGGAAACAACTGTTCCTAATACAGCAGAATTCTCATGTTCATGCAAACACCTGTAGATCTGTTTTTCAATGTGACAAAATCAGTTGTTGACTGTTGAGTTTGGGGATATTCAGGATATTGCAGCTTTTCAACTAAGCATGAATTTAAATGTGTGGTATGATTGAAAAGGTTTGTGCAGAAATAATGATTTACAATAGAAGAAATCTGTGGTTCCCCCAAAACATGCTAGTTTAGAACTCCCAGTAACCATAGTGTCAGGCCTGCAATTATATTCCTTTTAGAATTTTGGCCTGCCACACTTTCTCTTATTTCATTATGCTGTTTCTTTAGTATAGTTGATGGGAGGGGGGAATAGACAGGAGTGAGATTGTGGAATGTATTGTTTTCATTCTTTACTAGAAGCCAAAGTCATCCTTTGTCTCTGTACTTTGACACCTGACCGGAATCAGCTGGGTGTGGATGCCAGTGTGGAAAAAGAAGATTGGACCATGTGATGGATTGTGGGTGTGGGGACAAAATCATGAACTTTTAACTGGGTGGAATTCTGATGTCATTTCCGGTATTGGGATTCCATAGATGCCAACATGTCTGTCTTATTAAATTGGAACCTTAAGGATAGCTCTGTCTTGGACTCTGATTCTGCATGATATTTGGAACGCTGACACATAGCCAGTAAAACCAGCAGCAAAACATTTGTGGGAATGAACAGAGGGCCATAGCTTTCTTATTTCTACAGTAGTAGAAAAGAATGTTGGAATGGACATTTGATATATTTTATGGGCACAACATTGATTGTCATAACTAAACTCTTTAATAAAAAGCCAGAACTTTGGCATGCAATTTTATCTGGTAATAGGACTGCAGCTTTGCTTTCTCCTTTACCATATACCATCTAAAATAAAGTATGTTATTTAATTCCAGTTATTGGATAAATCAAATTAATGAGCTCCATAAGCCTGATTTCTATTTTTGCAAGATCTGTGGAAATAAAGGAAGAGAGTATACAATATGGATATCCAGATAAACATCCATGTGGAACAGCTGGATCACACATTACTTTTAATAGAAGGAAAGTCGTAAATCACTTTTGTCTCAGTGCTGTTTTAACTTTGAATGGTCACTAAACAAATGATCCCTTCCAACTCTGCTATTGTGTTATTATTGTATTGTTATTGTATAGATGTACCTCACTCTTAACCATCTTTACATCTTGGTTATAGAATCTGGTTTAAATACTTACAATGAGAGTTGAGCTGAAATTTCTCAGACATTTTTTTCCTAAGATAATTAATATTGCTATTAAAAAAGCAATTTTATATATTTTCCTATGTCATTTTTTTTAAATGTAGCTTTTATTCCATCTCCAGTTCCCAATAATGCCCTGGAATACTAGATTTATTTATTTTTTTTTAAAAGAAAAGGAAACAAGATAAAGATTTGTTCAATTTGTTGTCCACTCCTTGAGACTGTCTGTCTGTCACATGATCAGAATGCAGGTGTTAATTGGCCCAAAGTCATTCATGGTCAAGTGGAGTTTGAACCTGGCTTTCCCCAATCCAAGTCCAATATTTCAGTCAGACATGGTAATTCTCAATTGTAAGATCAACATGACTAATTTTGTACACATATTATCATGCAAAAAAGTATTTAAAATTATTTTATAAAATCAGACCGGTGCCTTTAGTACCAGTAGATGAAAGATTTTGCCATCTTTTTTTTTAATTGATGTTATTGTGATTTCTTTTATTGTTGTGAGCAACCCATATTCTTTGGGAATCAGGCAGCATACAAGTTAAATTGTGGCTTATTTAGACCTGATTTAGCATTTTTATCTACCTAGTTAGTTCTTTGCAAGGACCTGGGATTAGCAGACATTGTTTGATGGTGGTAAATATATTGTCACAGGATGTATTACCTATTCTAGTTGAAAAAAATGAAGGTGATGTCACTTCAAATACTCAGAAATAAAGCTGGTAATTTTTGTGGGAAATGCAATATAATATGGCAATGTTATTTTTTTGCTTATGAATGAGTGGCCAAACCAGAAAAACTTCAATGGAAGCTTCTTTTCTTTATCTAAAATAATTTTAAAGCATACTTGTTCTACTTGAATGTTCTATTTAAAACATTTAGAACAACATTTCCTCAATTTTATAATTATATAAAAATGGATGTTTCAAAGAAACACCAAACTGTTCTTTTCACATTTGTATGATTTAATGGTTGCTATCACATTTATTTTCAAAGACAGATTTTCACATAAAGTGTCAAAGTTGTGTATCATAACAATGCACCTGTGAACTGTAAGTAATAACCCTGATTAAAGCTAACCTTGAACATACCCATTAAGCAGGCACTATCTGCAGACCCCCTTCCTGTACTTTTGCTCCATGATAAGTAGAAAGTTTGCTAATGGTAGAGCTATTTTTATTCATAATAGCACATAGATTTCATCAGCTCTCAGAAGCCCATGAGCAGAATACAAATGATAGCAAACTGCAAATGTGTAAAATCCAAATAAAGGAATAAGTATTTCTTGTATAACAGCTTTAATTTACTTTTTAGAAGCTCTTTAGACTTTTTAAAATGACCTTGCTATCATTTGGAACTGAAAAACAAAAACATACAAATGGAGGATAGCCAGATGTCTGGGATTATGCTGGACAGTCCAGGTATTTTTTTTTAAATGCCTATCTTCTAACCAGTTTTTGACAAACATGGGTTTGTCCCCCTTTTTCATCTGTTCTGTTTCTCTCTCCTCTGGCAAATGCATCTTGACAGCTAGGATTATTCTGCCTAAACTACAAGCATTTGGACTAAGCAACAAGAAAAAAATAGTGAAGAAACCTGGTGCCATCTGTTGGTTGTCTGGATTTTTACATTCCAGATACGGTGTTCCTGGTTTTAAAGATATGGCCAAAACTCTTGTGTATGACAGATCAAGGGAGGAGCTGAGAGCAAACTGGGAAGATGTTTATATGTGTGAAAGAAAAGGGCATGAGAAAGATGGAGGATGAAAAGAAAGTGATGGGTAGCATCAAAGAAAAGCATTCTGTTTCCTTAGAAGTTGCATGCATTGCCCCCTTAAACAGCTCCTGCCTTGTGCTGATGTTGGCTTGGTTCTAAGTCTATCTAAGAAAATCCTGTTCTGACTGAGATGCTTTGGCAAAAGCTTGCAAGTGTTCAGTCTAGTCAGCAGGTTATCACGTCCTCTTATTGAATAATTCCCTGCTAAATTGTCCCAATAGAAGATTTGTGCCCTCCTAATTTTCTGTCCATGAAATCAATCATTTTCATTCCTGCAGGAGAGTCTTGCTGGTCATAGACATTTATATTTTTATTGCTGTTGCAGATGCAATTAAATAAACCTAGTGATGCAAGATTTCATCAGTTTTCCAACCAGGAGAAGAGATTTATCCCCAGCTATCAAGTCTTCTCTCTTAAGTGATAATGGGGGGGTGGAGAGTGGGGGTAGGAATTGAGATTGTGTTGAGTTTCAAAAAGCCAAAAGCCAAAAGCCCCAGAACAAAATAGCTCTACAAGACTTTAGACATAAAGTATCCATTCTGTCAGAGAAGTTCCTCATTCTGTGAAGCAGCCAATAATCCACAGATTTGTCCAGGATTTTTCAAACTTGACAATTTTAAAATGTGTGGACTTCAACTTCCAGAATTTCCCAGCCAGCATGCACAAATTAGCAAGTAAAGCATACCAACCAAAATAGAAAGGAATGTTTGAGCATACCTGACAAGGAAAAGAGTACTTTAAAACTGCAGTGCAAAAACATACCTGCAGATTGCAGGTACAATGGAAGTAGTGCAAGTCTGCAGCAAATTTTTCATTGCTGGCCTACTCTGGCCATGGATAACTGAGCAACATGGATAAACCCATAGATTGAATATAAAGAAGGTGCATTGTAGAATTTTTACAGAGATCCAAGTCAAATTGTCTAATCAAGAATTCTGGGAGTTGAAGTCCACAGATAGTAAAGTTGCCAAAGTTGAGAAACACTGGGCTAGACACAGCAAAAAGGGAATAAGCTGCTTAGCCAATTTAACCAAAACGCCAAACACTGCCTTAAGCTAATTTAGGATGACTAGAAATAAATAAAAAAAGAGTTGGTCATCTTGTATTCTACACTGAAGGGATCTGTGATGTGAACATAAATACCTTCAGGATAAGCTAAGGAAAAAGTAGGTAATTGTTCAAAATTTTTCTAGACAACATAGAGTTACTAGGTATTGGACATGAATATAAAGGGCATAAACCTAACACTAATTTGGTAGCTAAACATGTAATATTATTATTAAAGTCTTTTTTAAAAAAAAAAAGTTGGAAATGCATTTATTTGGTTTTAAAAAATCATTCCTCATCTTTATCTTCTTTCTTCATATACCTTTGGTTGGTTGCTGCCTGGTTGGACCAATTTGGGTGAATCAGTCGTTGTGATCACTGGCTGGGCCAACCCACCCACCCCCCATACTATCCTTTCCATTTATAACTAACTTTCTGGCTTCTTCCCCCACCGACACTGCCCAGCTGGTTCTGTGCTACACCAGCTGTACTCACAACCAGCGAACCAGTTGTTAAGGTACATGCAGCCCACCTCTGGTGTTATGGAATTCACATACAACATTCCTTTCTTCCCATCTAAGCCTCTGAGCCCAGACTCTCGCCGAGTGTAGGAATCCAAACTAAAGAATCTCTAGCATATGTAGCAGGGGTGAAATCCAGCAGGTTCTGACAGGTTCTGGAGAATTGGTAGCGGAAATTTTGAGTAGTCCAGAAAACCGGCAAATACCTCCTCTGGCGGCCCTAAAGTGGGGAAGGAATGGAGATTTTGCAGTATCCTTCACCTGCCATGCCCACTAAGCCACGCCCATAGAACCGGTAGTTTAAAAAAAATGAATTTCACCACTGGCATATAGTATCTGTTTCATCAATGCATAAAAAGTTAATTGAAAGGACCTGAACCCACAAGTCTTGAACTGCTTTCCTTTCAAATATTTCAAAAGTGCTTTCCCATATGCCTGCTTTCTTCTCAAGATTAAACGACTTACCCGCTTAATACTAAATATGCCCATGGAACTGTAGTTTATGGTTCCTCAACTACCCTTGTTGCCCTTGTTATATAAATCTGTTTTAATTTATCTGAATTGTTTTTTAAAATTATATCTAGAGCTGGACACAATACTTAGTTTGGAGTTTGGTCAAAAGGAGGATCAAGGGGGCAATATAGCTAAACATGTAATATTATTATTAAAGTCTGTTTTTTTTAAAAAAGTTGGAAATGCATTTATTTGGTTTTAAAAAATAATTCCTCATCTTTGTCTTCTTTCTTCATATACCTTTGGTTGGTATATAGCAAGCCACTTCTGAAATCTGCAGGGACTTCTCCAGGCAGCTGCCAGGAATCAACATTATCTCAATGGCACAAAACAACCCCAGACAATGCAGTTTATTGTTTTAAATTGATAGTTTAATGTACTGTTTTCTAAACTTAGAAAAAATATCTACATGGACTCCTTATAAAGAAATATAAAAATTGTATAATAGATCTGCACCATTGCAACAAATCCAGTCATCTATTTCCTTCATAAAATATTCGCCTTTCCCTGCTACCTTAGAAAGTTCTCTCAGACAAGACAACCTCAATGCTATATGCCTTTGTTACACTGAACTGATGGAACAAGTTGAAATACCTTTATAGGAAGCTTATCTTGGAACAGAACAGAATGATAATTAACACTAGCAGCCACTCAGGATACACCATTTTTGGTTTTTCTTTTCCTTCCTACACAAGCCTGCCAGACTAGCTGCAATTAGTAAAAAAAAATACATCTCTAGTGGGTTAAAAGCCCAGCAGTTACATACCAGTAGTTGGACTGACTAAGCGTATTAGGTCAATAAAAATGCAACCTGAACCATCATCCTAGTCCTCTTTTTACTTTTATACTGCCAGAAGAAATTATTATTCAACTAGTTCCTAGGGTGGCTAGGAAAGGGAATTTGAAATTCTGGGTGATGGGTTTTAGGTACTAGATCATTATATGCAATCTTCCTGTTTTATTGTAGCAAACATACATCTTTAAAGTATGCCATACTAGCAATCAAGAAAAAAATAATTAAATCAACTATGCTGCATTGTGAAAATTATATTTCCCACTGTGATGCCTAAAACATTGTTGAACTGTAATCAGGAGAATGTTCAGCCACTAAAAGCTTGTTGGCTGATTCTTCTTCTCAACAAGTCCCAAGGCACAAGGGTGAAGAAAGCCACTTTAACATCTGGGCTAGCAAAACATCTGAAGCATCTTTCCCTGACGTCATTTTTATATTTATTAATTGGAACTGTTCTTTCCAAAGTTCCACTGGTATTAGATGCTGTGCAAAAACACAATTTTGCTCTTATGCTGTTAGTCTCATTTGTTTTGGTAGAGTTTCAGTAGGAGACTTAGTGTGAATGGTGCTCACTGTGAATTTATGAACATCAAAACACTTTGTGGCCAATAGGGAAAGATTAGACTTCTTGACCAGATGCCTACTTTATGATTAATTCATCATTTTAATTATAAGCCCTTTCTGTAGATAAAAGCGCCACTGATTGACACAATTACAGCAACAATGACAAGGGCAAATCTCTTTTCTAATTTAAATAGATGACGCAAACACCCCATTGAGTGTGTACATATGGCCTTCTCTTGTTCTACAATGTGCCCAAATCACATTCTCAGCAAGGACTGCAAAACATGTAGGATAAATGTGGAGGGAATAAGAGAAAGCTTTAGCTATTCAATTAAGCATGAGGAGAATGAATGGGTTATATTCACAAAGCTTTTATTCCAAGATTGGAAGGAATTAAGGAACAGAATCTAACAGGGAAGAAAAAATAAAATTAGCTTTTCAAACAGGCTAACATTTCTCATCCTTGAAGGTGATTTTTGTCAAATCCTGTGCATAGCAGAAGAATCAAGAGCCAAAAGAGTTTTCTTCTTTCCAAGCCCTCTGTTTATCTAACAACCTGATAAAAGCTAATTTAGGTTCTTCCATGAATTACCTCTGTGGTCTCACATGATTATGTACTCAGCAGCAAAATATCCTTGAGAGCCAGTAAAAATAATGGGATTCTTGCTAAGGGCCATTAATATTTCTCAGAGCTGTTCCAGGGATCTCTTCATACTACGAACAGGGTTACTTGGGACCGTGTAAGTGTGAATTAGCTAGAGCAGTTTGGGAATTGTAGAATGCTTTACACCTGATCAGGTGATTCAACTTCTAGCTAAGCTCTGCCTGACAACAACAATTCTCCCTATGGTTTCAGATGCTGTCTTTCTAACCACCTGCTCTCTTTCTAGCCGAAGATTAGATTTCACCTGGGAAAAGCATGTGTGATGCCATCAATTGGGTTCACATATGATATTTAGTCATTATGTGATTTGCCTAGGTTTAGTTTAACATTTGAGTAGTACACTATTTTGGCTTAGTCAATAAATGGATATTAAGCAAACCATAGTTTAATATGATGTATAAACTCAATCACTGAATTACAATCCAATCTTGCAGCTCCAAGAACTCTAAGCAATTGGTTACCTGCACAGTTTTGAACCTTGGAGATAATAGAATTTTTTGGCATTGGCTTTAGATAGCTATGTACTTATATGTAAAATACAATTAACTTGGAGAGAAGCACCACATTGAAAAGAGTGGCATATTTTCAAATAATGTTATGAATAAAATGTGTGAAATCACATACACACATACATGAATATAAAATGTTTTTGAAAAGAAAGAGAAAAAGATTCAGTGAGTTGCAGCAGAGGTACCTGCATCCCTACTCTGGTCAAAGCTATTGCCAAGTTCTCATCTGCCTCATGTCTCTGATGACGTGTGAGGCCTCCTGAGTCTATGGTCCCTAATCTCCCATCCAGAGACATAGGGCTGAGTAAACTGAGCCACAGTGGCACAGTGGATAGAGTGCAGTACTGCAGGCTACTTCTGCTGACTGCTGGCTGACTGCAATTTGGTAGTTCAAATCTCACCAGGCTCAATGTTGACTCAGCCTTCCATCCTTCTGAGGTGGGTAAAATGAGGAGCCAGATTGTTAGGGGCAAGAGGCTGACTCTGTAAACTGCTTAAAGAGGGCTGTAAAAGCACTATGAAACAGTATATATGTCTAAGTGTTATTGCTAAACTATTGGTTTATGAGGACATAACTTCAAGAAAGAGAGGTTAAAGCAAGCTGAAATCTCTAGGGAGATTTCAGAAGAAAGAAATTTAAGAAAATAGTAGCAATTATATCTATAGCAGACTTAAAGCACTTTGGATTTATGCCAAATGTGTCTCTTGCTTTTCATCAAGCCTCCCAATCTAATAGATGATAAACCTTATTTATCAAAATTGATTAAAATAGCCTTTGCAAGCCAGATAGATTACATGGATAAAAAGTATGTTTTAGAAGCTAGCTACTGCAGCATAACAAATGACCATCATGTACGGTGCTGGCTATATCCCTGAGAAGTAAAATGCTATTTAATTTTAGTGCAAAGATAAAGGCTTCCAAGCCTGACTGAACCTCCATGCTATCTGCATAAAGAAGAGCCTAGGGAGTATGAAATAGCTAATAGTCAACTTTATCCTTAGAAGCCTCTTGGGGAATTTGCTAGGGAGATAGTATGTGTGGGTCAAGTTAATGTATTCCAGATATTGAGGGGGGGGGCAGTTTCTTTCAAAGTAAAAGAAAATGAGCTAGAAAAAAAATAACTTGGAAAGCAAAGGTTGCTTGGTTTCCAGCAAATGAAGGAGAAAATAACACTCCCAGAATAGTGGCATTTGAGTTAATACTTTCATTACGCTAAAAGAGAAAATCACATCAAAATCCACCACCAAACAGAAGTCAATAACAAGCCATTGTCAGGGTGAAGAAATACTTTTAAAATCTCAACTTCAGAAGAGAAGAAAAATGAATACACACAGATCCCTTCCCCATCCTCTTTCTTCATAAGCCTGGTTTAAGGTTAAAGGTTTTTGAACTAAAATGTGAAAGGAGGCAGACCGTACATTTAAAATATCTTGCCTTATTCATTACCAAAGATTAGAATTTCACAATAAAACACAATCCCTTCATAACAAAGCTTTGTTAACTCAAGCCAGCTATATGTATACCTGATCTTTATTTCAGATTTAAACAAGCTTATTTGGTGGCACTCCATTGTATGTTATTTTCAACCAAATAAGGAAAAAAGGAAATACATCCATAAATAGTAAAATCAATAAAATACAGGTAGTTCTCGAGTTACAATCATTCATTTAGTGACATTATAATGGCACTGAAAAGTGATTTTGTAACCGTTTTCCACACTTATAAGCATTGCAGCATCCCCAAGGTGATCAAAATTCAGGCGTTTGGCAACTGCTTCATATTTATGACAGCTGCACATGTCCCATGGTCATGTGATTTCCTTTTGCAACCTTCTGATAAGCAAAGTCAATGGAGAAGGCAGATTCACTTAACAACCATACTACTAACTTAACAACTGCAGTGATTCACTTAAGAACTGTGGCAAGAAAGATCATAAATGGGGCAAAACTCACTTAACAACCGCCTTGCTTACTGTAGCTACAGAACTCTTGGGCTCAGTTCTGATCGTATGTCAAGACTACCTGTACCTTATAAAAATCAGTACAAATTAACAAAGCAGAAGCAAATATCAGCATAAAGAAAAGCCATATAAAATCAACTGGGGGACAAATCAACTTGAACTTGATTCTCAATAAGTATTGAGCTCAGAATTTATTAAGGAGAAATACCAAATTGATATAAAACACACTTTTTTTCCCTTGACATCCTCAACTTATGTTTGACGAGAGAGAGAGAGAGAGAGAGAGAGAAAGAGAGAGAGAGAGAGAGAGAGAGGGAGTTAAGTTGAAGGCCAAAAACATTAAAATCAGTGTTTCCCTCAGCAAGCTTTGAGGGCCTCAGTCTCCCTATGTGAAGAATTGCACCCTTTCCATTCCTTTGCAGATAGCACTGCTGTAAATGCTGTGCCCATGCCTCCTAAAAAAATTAACTGTTCCTTAGAACAATTTAAAACATTCAGAAATTAGAAATAAGTGCTGCAGTTGCCAGTTCTAAAAGCAAGGAAGGCATCAAGTTTGGGTGCCTCCATGCTCATAACATCAGAAAGCTGGAATCTCATTGCTTTCTCTTCTCTTCAGGAAAGTTTGCTATGATTGCTGTTTAAATGGGTCACTCTTCTCCATCTGCTTTCTGAATTGTTACTCTTCCATGAAATTTGTTTTTGTGGAAAGTCACATGAACTGTGACCTGAAGTCACCCTGCCAAATCCACTCTCATGCAGTAATATCAATGCAGAATTGCACCACATTATTTCTTTTTAAAGAGTCACACTATTCTGTGAAAACTCTAACCTTGAGAGAAAATTGGCATAATCATTATCAAAGAAAAGTCACAGAGTCATTCTTTTTCATATATATATATTCCAGGCACACACATAATATGTAAGTTGACTCACACATGATTGGCACTGGATTCTATCAGTGGAATTGAAATGGAAGGAGAAAAGTATTAGTGAGCTTTTATTCTAGGCTTGCTCAGTGATTAATGATTGACCATTAAAAGATATTATTTTTGTTCTTTTTTTTATCTAAGTGTATCTCTGGTTTTTTTTTATAACTGTCAGTGCTATATGCTTTGGGAACTAAGCCCAAACAAATTGACTAATCATACCATTTGTACCACCCACCAGAGTATTTGCTCTTAGTGAAGGCAAATAAATAATATTTAGCAATATGAGTCTGCTATCATTAGAAGATGGTGGTTTGGAGAGGCATTCTGACCTGCAGTCAGAGACCAAATGCAATGTCTTTTTACCAAAGTCCAAGAGTCTACTATTTTATCACCACTAAATAAATACTAATTGTGTCTCAATTTTTTATATCAAATAAAAAAACACAACGGTGACAACATATCAAATAAACGACTGTCCCTCTATAATACAAGAGTCTAGTATAAAAGATAACTGGATGGCAGCTACATAGGAAGAGGCTTCAAGTTCTCTTTTAGAGGTGTGATCACAGTGCAGTGGGCAAAGTTCATAGCCAAAGTGGGTAGTTCTGTTTGTTTTTCTGCTATGATCCTTATGCCAACCCAAATTGAAGTACAGATTATAAATCAAACAAGCAGTACAGCTGAAGGGCAGCTTACAAAAGACTCTTCATGCAGCCCATATCTTTAAGATGACCCTGCAATTCACTTTGTGAATAAAAATATTGGTAAAATATAGTTTTATCTTAATTTATCTCTTACCTCAATTATGGACAATTATTCTCTAATTTTGCTGTATTCTTTCTGATTTTGTAATTTGACATGGTACAATTTATATTAATTATGTTGTTATATAATTATAATACACACACACACACACACTGTATTTTTCAGAGTATAAGACGCACCTTTTTCCCTCAGAAAAGAGGCTGATTATACACTGAATACATCATTTTTTGCCTCCCCAAACCCCGTCTCCTTCACCAAAATAGCCATGCAGAGCCTCTAGGAAGCTTTTAGAGGGCTCCTGGGGGCTGGGGAGGTCAGAAATGAGGAAAAAGCAGCCTTTTTTTGCTCAATGTTATCCCCCCCAGCCCCCGCCCCCGAGCACTCTATAAGCTTCCTAAAGGCTATCCATGCCCTTTTTAAATGAAAAACAGGCCATTTTTGCTCATTTTGTGGGGGCACCTCCCCAGGAGCACTCTGCAAGTCCCCTAAAGGTTATTCATGCTTTTTGTGGGGAGAAGCTGGCCCGTTTTTGCAAAAAACAAGCCTTTTTTGGGAGGTTTGCAGAGTGCAAAACCTTTTTTTTTAATTTGCCTCTTCAAAACCTTGGTGCGTCTTATACTCCGGTGCGTCTTATACTCCGAAAAATACAGTGTGTGTGTGTGTGTGTGTGTGTGTGTATGTATATATTACAATTATGGTACAAAAATTAACTTATGAAGGATTTATATAAAGGAAGAAAAGGATGAGCTGACCTCTATTCATGAGTTGAACAGAACTTAGGCACTATCAATCAATCAGAATAGAGTTGGAAGGGATCTTGGAGGCCTTCTAGTCCAATCCCCTGCTCAAGCAGGTAATCCTATACCATTTCAGACAAGTGACTGTCCAGACTCTTCTTAAAAACCTCCAGCGATGAAGCACCTACGGCTTCTGACAGCAAACTGTTCCGTTGGTTAATTGTCCTCCCTGTTAGAAAGTTTCTCCTTAGTTTCAGGTTGCTTCTCTCCTTAATTAGTTTCCATCAATTATTTCTTGTCTGCCTCCTCTTTGTGGCAGCCTCTCAAATACTGGAATTCTGCTATCATGTCTTCCCGAATCCTTTTTTTCTCTAGACTAGCCAGGCCCAAATCCTGTAACCATTCTTCATATGTTTTAGTCTCCAGGCCTTAACTAAAGAAGATCAATGGATCAGTCCCAACATACAGATTTAGTAGCTTCTTTGGTAAAAATAAAAGAAAGGAAGGAAGGAAGGAAGGAAGGAAGGAAGGAAGGGGAAGGGGAAGGGGAAGGGAAGGGAAGGGAAGGGAAGGAAGGAAGGAAGGAAGGAAGGAAGGAAGGAAGGAAGGAAGGAAGGAAGGAAGGAAGGAAGAAGGAAAGAAAGAAAGAAGAGGGCTCTATCCATTCTAGTTCATATATTTTGAACCAATGGCACTTATGTAGTAGACAACATTTTCACGTAACCCAGAAGTACACTTGCTTCTCTGAGGTTTTTGCAAAGCATATTTCAATAAACACCAATTTAAAGTATGCCAAACCACTGGCCATAGGTATTTTCAGCATCTCAGTAACAACCCAGTTTTTCTCAAATAATTTAAGAGATATAGATTTCAGACTTAGTGCTAAATAAGAAAAATACTGTGAATTGTGAAATGAATTGTGAAATATCTGTGGGACTATGACATAGCCCCAATTTAGTGGTTTTCCATTAATGACATTGCAAACTATTATGCATATTACTAAAAGGTCCCAAAGTTATAATCTAGTTATAATATGTTGCAAACAAACAACAGTCTTAGCATTTTCCATGACTTGTTTTATGACTTCTATAATTATATCATGTCACTCATAATCTTCAGATAGACAGATCATATAAGTCTATCAGATTTTTGTCAGAAAAAATTATTCAATGGTTTCAAGGAAGCCTCATAAACTGGTAAAATTTTTGAAATCAGTTTCTCTGCCCTACAGAATACTAGAATGGCAACTATTGGCACAAGTTGTACAATACACAATTTTATTTTCAGACTAGAATGTCATCCATGTCATCCATGCCAATGTTTGCATATTGCTGAAAGACATACAATAAATTACTCTTTAGTTATGCAATATGATCTTGCCAGATCATGCTCCCTAACTAATAGAGACCCGTGAGTAGGAAAATAAGGGCCTTTAATCTTTTTTCTCCTTTACAAGATGTTTGGTCTACAATCTTTTTTGAACATTTTGAGGGATTTATTTTGTTTTGTAAAGCAATTCTGAAGAAAAGAAGACATTTAAAGACACCAAGGAGACAGTGGAGAAAGTGAACTGAAGTCCCAGCTGTTGAGGACTAGTAAATAGAAAACTAGAGTCAGATCCTCTCAAATAGCATTCATCCAGCTGCAGTCTGAGACCCAAAGTTGTAGCCCAGCCATGAAACGATATGACTGCAACTAAGTATGAGATAAGATACTACACATAAATTATACATGTAAGAAATGTATAAAAGGAACACATTTTCTAGTCAGATCAAATGGAATTGCACCCTCTCAGTACAATTCTTTCCTAATAAATTGCAAGAAAAAGATTTCCAATAAATAACCCCTTAAAACCCCATATTTATTTTAAATCATCAGAAAATAGCATTCTGGATATCTCAAAAACTGTTTTCCTAGCTGCAGGTTATTTCCTACTAAAGCTACAATTGTTTGATTTGTTCAAATTAGCAGATCTAGCTGCTAATTTAAGTGTTGAGGTGTACCCCTCAAAAAAAAGTTATACATGGAACCAAGTTCATGTGCCCATGAACTTCCTGTTTGGGGTTTCCTTCTTCACCTGCCCCTTGCAACTCAGGGGCTGAATAACGGCAACAAAATAAAGATGGCACAGACATGACTGCAAGATGGAGATACACAACAGCTGCTATTACTCCTCTACACTCAATCAATATATAAGACAAAAATGAAGATCTGGGAGTCAGTCCTTCACAAAGACAGATAACCAGTTTCTCCAGTTTGCCAATATACTGTAATTGGGAAAAAATATTACTTTAAAACATCAAATATGGTAGCACAAATCTATTTGATCAGCCTGCAGAAGCCACAGATTCTTGTATACCGTTTTTTTTTTAATTTCAGCAGAGCATTAGACAAGCGGACCTAATGGAAAATGAATTATCCAAAATCTTCATCTACAACCGTCTCTGATGAGCATTAGAGAGCATTAGCTTCAATTGCCCCATACTGCTTGTATCTTTGTTCTATTTTATTTTTTTCAGGCTATGATTTTTTTCCCCCACCTGCTACTTGAATACTTTCAACTGGAGATGCCAGAAATTGGTGCAACCTGATACTCAACCCTTGTCGCTTACCTGAACTTTTATCTGAAAATTTCTTTATGTAGTTTTTGCAGCTTTTATGCTTTTTATTTTATCAGATTTCTGTAAAGAGATTATTCTGGGAATATAACTTACCTAATTCTAAGATAGTTTGTCAGAAGAATCCATTAGCAAAGGGCCAATCATTGCAGAATCTGAAATAAATATTTGCGCTCAAAATAATTATGATTTTTAAAGAAAAATGCATAGTCATAAAAAGACGGTATAACATTTGTAAGGTAGCACATAAATTATATATAAAGGTGTTCTGACCCCCTCCTCTGTCCAGTAACGAAAGCCGAGACAAGCTTAATTAGAATGTCCTTTAATAACAAGACCAGAATCTCAGTGGCTGAAAGCCAAGCAAACAAACAGATAAGGATCTTGGCAGCAAGTCCGACAAACCTTGGCAGCAATTCAGACAAACCTTGGCAGCAATCCAGCCTGCCAAGTTAGTTATGTTCACTTTAGTCAATGCGTTGACTTCTGCAAGAGGGGCGTGTCACAAGCAGTCTTTTTTATAGTCTGCAGAGGAGCCTAATGACCACCAGCTGAGCGCAATTACCTCCTGTAATTGGGTAATTGTTCTTGACGCCGAGTAGCTCTTCGATGGCATGCATCCAGGAACAACTCACTGCTGGTTTCTGGATCACTCTCCCTTGTCTCCTCCCCACTGGTCCAAGGCTCAGGCACCACCTGGTGGCCAACCAGTCTCTCTGCGCCTGCTCAGAGTCGGAACACTGTCCAGGGTCCTCCACATCCTCCAGGGCCCGACTCATAGGGCCCCGCGCTGTCGGAGTCTGGTGGCAGCTCCAACGGCTCCTGCTGGGCCACAACATAAAGGTATGCTAGGATCTTTTTTATTTCCTTCCTTCAGTTGCTACTTCTGTTGTGGCTCCTTTTTCATGGTCACAACTAATCTTTTACAGTCCTGCCTATAATGCTATGTTCTGATAGGCGCTGAGTTTTTGTTCCAGCCATTCTGACCTATGCTATGCATGATAATCAAAGCTATCCTCTGTTGACTGGACAATCCAAGATTATTATTTCCTCAAAGCATCAAGGAGGTTTCCTAATACTAGTCTCTATCTCATTAAACCCTAATGCTATAAGTCTGGTTGTGGAAGAAGGGAAGAAACTGTCTTTAAGTCCCAAATCAAGTGTTTCACTCCATCATGCACTCAATAGTAGTGTAGGGAAGATGTAGGAAGGAATGGAAGAAACAGTGTTAAATTATACTTCAACTCAGGAAGAAGTTGGTAAAGAGAAAATAAAAACTTCTTGGACACAAGTAGAATAAAAAGATTGAGATTACCAAAATTCTGTACTTGTACAGATAAAATAAGGCTTAACTAACAGAAAATTAAATATCACAATTTCTGGCTGTTTCAATTGCTGAAACAAAAATCCTTTGCTTGCTTATTTGGATTTTTTCAGCTTCTTTCTGATTCCAACTTTTAATCAAATGCTCAAATGTCAATTTTCTACTTTTCATAACCCCAATACCTAGGTTCTGCTTTGATCAAAATTACTTTTTCTACAGCTGATGTAGAGAAGCAGGGCAAGATCTTACTTTGTATGTGACCAAAGCATGCATATCTGCCTTGAGGAGGTTTACATTCAAAGGGAAGCATATGGATCCCATATCTGGCATGAGGGTCTGGCACTCTGGAATCTTGTGAGAAAAACAAGCAAGTTCAACAGCATTCTCTCTCCTGGTTTAATAGGGTTCCAGATAACAAAAGCTGATCAGTGAAAATGCTCATGTAGCTATTAATATTGCTGATATTCTGCTGGATATATATATATTATATATGGACTCATATATAAAGCAGCTACTCCGTTTGAATAAATGGCTCCACTGGGAAAACCCAATATGGCAAGTTTTGTGACTGCATTAATGTAGAAGTTGCCCTAATTTCTAGCAGTGACTGAAATAATAATTCTTCCGTGGAGCAACTCCAGTCCATTACTACTACAACACAGTCCTTTCAATAGTTCCAAGAAGACTCCTATACTCAGGTGACCCTGATGATACAGATAAACCTCCAGGTGGCCTCAACAACTCTCTGAAAGAATGCAAATGACCAACTGTCTGTAAGGAATATAAATCCTTCCATTCCCCACCATCCAGTCTGAGCTGAAGAAGTTTCTTGGATGAGAAGCAAAATGTCTTCAAGGAAAAACCATTAGAAAGGAGGAGATATAAAAGAGAGGAAATGTTAATGTGGAGAGAATTTGATGATGAAGATGTTATGTACTATTGTAATTGTATGAATATATAGTTATATTATTAATAGTATTATAATGAATATTATAACAAATATGTGGATTTTGATTGTTTAAAATCAGATCTCACACTGTTCGGTGAAAATGGAAAGTAATAAAAATAAAATAAATAAAATATGAAAAGAAAAAGGAAAACCAGAAAGTCCAGTTGCCTCTTGAAAAAGCACCTTTGGGGCAACCATGATCTGGATAACTGAGAATCTCCATAGACATCCAGTCCATTACAGTACAGTCATCATAACCAATGAAACCAGTCTGAAACATAGCAATAAAATTAATTAAATAGAAGTAGTTATTCTTTTTAAAGCTGGACTACACTTCTGTTTGTTGGGGTTTTTTTGTTTTTGTTTTAAAATTAAATTTATATGCTGCCTACCTCACTCTCAAAGTGACTTTTATTTCTTTGTGAGATTTTTTTTTCCCAACCTTTGAAGTATATGGAGAACACAGTATTTCCATAATGATGTGCCCGGAGTAAGCCAGGCCAAACAGCTTGGCTCATTGCAGGGGTAGATATGGAGTCTCAAGTAGTAAAATAGGTCTACTTGCTTATTTACTTGATTTCTTGGTTTGAGGCAAATTGTTCCAAAACAGAATCCTTCAGATATGTTGAACTAAAAATCCCATCACACACAGTCAACAGATGTCAGGTGCTGTGTAAAATCTCTTTTCTTTGAATATTATAACAAATATGTGGATTTTGATTGTTTAAAACCCAGATCTCACACTGTTCGGAGAAAATGGAAAGTAATATAAATAAAATAAATAAAATATGAAAAGAAAAAGGAAAACCAGAAAGTCCAGTTGCCTCTTGAAAAAACACCTTTGGGGCAACCATGATCTGGATAACTGAGAACCTCCATAGACATTCAATCCAAAATCCCCTTTCAACTTGCATTACATGTGCTTTGAACCAGACAGCTTGATATAAAATCTCTATTCCCTTTTGACTGATTTAATTTGCATCGCCCTTTTGGCTTCTAGTCTCCAGAACCCTGAGCCACCTTTTGGGAGAACTGAGAAAAAGCTGTTGCTCTCATTACTTTCAATCCAGAGGTGGGTTGCTCCCGGTTCAGCCTGGATCGGGCGAACTGGTAGTAGTGGCGGCGGGAGGCTCCACTCACCCACCCGCCAGGCCACCCAGACGCTTCTGCACATGTGCAGAAGCGTCATGCGCAGGAGCGTGCCCGAACTTGTAGTAAAAAAAATTAGGAACTCATCACTGATTCAGTCCATTGCATTTGTTCATGGTTTGTTGCTATGTCACATTACTGTAATGTTAAACATGTTTTTTGTTGTTGCTTTTGTTTTTCTGAAAATTAATAGATTTAGTAGTGATTTCATCACTGATCAGCAGATATAAGTTGATGATAGGATTGGGCTGTGAAATGTTGAAAAGGTGCAATTTATAGCATTTTTTAAAAATGATTTAGTTCTGTGGGCCTTTTTCCAGTTGTACCAAACAACAAGACAAACATGTCCTGGCAAGTATTCTCACTTGCTTTCATCTTTTCTCCAACCCCAAGTGAGACAGATTTAAACTGTACCGATGTGTTTTCCCTGGCAACCCCCACAGGCAGTCGCAAACCTGGATGACCATAACCAGAAAGAAATCAGTGACAGAGTCAAGAGAGGCAGAAGAGGATCAGCCATTGGCACAACAGATGTCAAGCTAATGTAGTTTCTGCCGACTCAGGATGATCTCTGGTCATCTCAAACACAGGGAAAGACCAGAGATAAAAGCAGTTTTAAAAGTCTTTAATATGGAAATATAGGGGAATCAAAACAGCTTTAAAAATTACAATGTGGATGATTTTTAACCTCACTGTAAACAGAATCCCCTTTATAAAAGTCTAGAATTACAAAAAAAGAAAGAAAGAAAGAAAGAAAGAAAGAAAGAAAGAAAGAAAGAAAGAAAGAAAGAAAGAAAGAAGAAAAGAATTTAGACTGACTTCTGGCGACTACACAGATATGCCCATTTAGGTTTTTATAGCAGCCATATAGAACTCTCATTGTCTTTTAGAATATTTTAAAGGTATTTCTTGTTGGTCTCCTCTCCAAGTTTTAACAGGTCTCAGGCTTCTTAATTTTTTTAAAAAAATATAAATGCTGCCATCTGCTGGGTAAATTGCAAATAATAGTTATATTTTGAACAGAACAATGTTAGTGGCATTTTATTTAAATACCTAGGTAAAATATGTCCTTCGATATATTGGTATACATCATATCAAGAGATGTGCTACCCTTGTTCTTTTGAATGAAGATTTATTTGGTGCAAAATCTATTTCAGAAGTTATTATTTCATCTAATTCTGACAATAGCTAGCAAGCCAAAAGAAGATCTTGGCTAGAATCATGTTTTGTTTATTTTGATTTGTTAACACATCTGAAACTAAAGGTATGAAAAGAAAATCTCTTTGCTCCCCTCCCCCAAACCTAGAGTATTGTTTTGCATTTTTGTTCTGGTGTTGGGGAAAAGTGAAATCACAGAATGATGATGAATTTTGTATTGGAAGAAAAGTTTATTTAAGCCCGCATGAAATTATGCAGAGCAAGATGGGAGAGTTCTCTGAAACTTCAAGGATAACTAATATTAGCCTCATCATATTGAATACAGCTCATCTGCCTGAAATCCACAAAACTGTCTGCTACAACGTCCTACCTGTCAATGACTACTTCAGCTTCAACCACAAGAATACAAGGGCAAACAATAGATACAAACTCAAGGCAAACCACTCCAAACTTGATTGCAGGAAATATGACTTCAGTAACAGAGTGGTCAATGCCTGGAATGTTGTACCTGACTTTGTTGTTACATCCTCAAACCGTCCCAGCTTCAACCTTAAACTGTCTACCGTGGACCTCACCCCTTTCCTAAGAGGTCCATAAAGGGGGCATGCATAAGCACACCAGCAGGCTTAACATCCCTGTCCTGCTGTGCCCATTTATTTGTACTCATTTCCTTTGTTCATGTCCATGTTTATATTTGTACCTGCTATTTTGCACATGTTTGACAAACTAATAGATACAAATACAAATATTGAAATCCCAAAGATTTACTTTTTGTTGATAGATGCTGCAACAATCAGAGTTCTTCTGTCCTTGATGCTTCGGTTTTTCCAGCTGACATTTCTTGCTTTCTGCCTCTCTAAACTTCCCCTTCTACCTTCACTTTTGTAATCCCAGACTTTATAATAAATCAATAGACAGGAAAATAAAATCCTTGTTGGAGCAGAGACTGTATTTTGCTGGTATAAAAACTTAAAATTCCCCACCTGCCACTCGACCAGCAAAATGCCTGGATTCATTTCTGCCCTCAATTGCAGATTATGTAAAGCTATTTAAATCCTGACTGACAGCATTTATCAAGACAGCTGTTGAACTGAGCCACTGTTGGTAAGAGAAATGGGGAAAGGAAGGGTGGAGGGAACAAAATACACCTCTCTGATATTCTCCTCAGGACAAAAACAGATGCTACTTTTATCCAGATAGAAGCAGCAGAAATGCCAACATAGAAATTGTGTGATTATATATAAAAGAGCTATTTATTAAGGTATTTTCCACATACTTTTGCCTGCTTCTGCTTCTAGATATCAGTGGCCTCCATCAGTGAATACAAATGCAACAGCTGGAATGGAGGTAGTGGAAATCACCCTCTCTCATTCTCATCTATGTGGCATGTTTTTATATCTTTTGAGTTGGAGATTAACTAGCACACCACCGTTGTTTTCAGTGAATCAAATAACTATGGTGGGGGGTTTTTCTGTCCAAGGTTATTTAAACATCAAGTTCTAGCACAGGGAACATAAAAAATAAAATAGTTACAGCTTTAGCAATGAAGAATGAATTGGTTATATGTCAGCTGTTCCCAATCTAGTGCCCTTTTAAAGCTGATGCTATTATCCTCCAACCAACAGGGCCACCAAGCTTTGAAACAGACTGAAATTCAAGGTACTGATCTCATAATATTTCAATATTCACATTCTCTAATAACAACTATGGCCATCAAAATTAGCAGCAATAGCAATAGCAGTTAGACTTATATACCACTTCATAGGGCTTTCAGCCCTCTCTATGCGGTTTACAGAGTCAACATATTGCCCCCACAGTCTGGGTCCTCATTTCACCCACCTCGGAAGGATGGAAGGCTGAGTCAACCTTGAGCCGGTGAGATTTGAACCGCTGAACTGCAGATAGCAGTCAGCTGAAGCGGCCTGCAGTGCTGCACCCTAACCACTGCGCCACCTCAGCTCTTTGCTTTGGGAAAAGACATGACAACTCTTCTTCAGTATATAAACCAGTGTTCCTCAACATCAGCATCCTAAAGACATGAGGACTTTCAATTATGGGGGTTGAAGTCCACACAATTTAAAATCACTGAGGTTGAGAAACATTGATCTAAACCCTTCATACCACTGACCTGCAATACATCATATTCATATCTTCACTGCCCGCTTAAAATTTATCTTCCAACTCAGGTAAGGAAGACAAATTTTAAATGGAAGATAATAATTAGTTTAAATAACACTATCATTTCGCTTGCCTCTTTTCCCACATAGTTCTTCTATTCCTCAGAGGTGGGGGGGGGGTAACTGTTTTACCATATGTGCCATTCTGGGCATTTGCTACCAAGGTCAAAGTGTTTAGTACATATGACTTCTAAGTCATTGAGTCCTAGCCAATTTACAGTCCAATGAAACATGAGTTAGTCATCCCTCTAAATGTTTTAGTCAGTAAGATCAAAAAGTTTTAACTACCAAATTTTGCCCATTTAAACAGCAATATTTCTTATTCACCTGATTAAATTAGGAGCACGCAGCTTGTATATTTATATTCTGTAACATTAAAATGACTGATATAACTGAATTATAACAGAAATAATGGCGTGGAACTAAAATGTGTGGTATCTTCATGCCAAATTTGTGGTTTCCTTATCTGCTGTTGAGTTGATTATATAAAGGTTTAAAGGTTTAAAGGTTTATTTAGTTGGTATGCCGCCCTATTCCCGAGAGACTCAGGGCGGCTAACAATCTGAAGGGGAAGGGAAGTACAAAATAAAAAGACAAACAATTTAAAAATACAGCAACAGTCGTAATCTCAGATGGGGCTGGAAAATTCAACAGCCCCAGGCCTGCCGGAACAGCCAGGTCTTAGTTGCTTTGCGGAAAGCTGGGAGAGTAGTGAGGATCCGGATCTCAACAGGGAGATCGTTCCAGAGGGCCGGAGGAGCCACAGAGAAGGCCCTCCCCCGAGGAGTTGCCAGCCGACATTGGCCGGCAGATGGAATTCGGAGGAGGCCTAGTCTGTGGGATCTAATAGGTCTTTGGGAGGTAATTGGCAGGAGGCGGTCTCTCAAGTACCCAGGTCCAATACCATGTAGGGCTTTAAAAGTAACGACTAGTACCTTGAAGCATGTCCGGAGACCAATGGCAGCCAGTGCAGCTCGCGGAGGATAGGTGTGACGTGGGTGTACCAAGGTGCACCCACAATCGCTCGCGCAGCTGCATTCTGGACAAGCTGAAGTCTTCGAACACTCTTCAAGGGCAGCCCCATGTAGAGCGTGTTACAGTAGTCCAGTCTTGAGGTCACGAGGGCGTGAGTATCCAAAGGGCCTCCCGGTCCAGGTAGGGTCGCAATTGGTGCACCAGGCGAACCTGGGCAAAGGTCCCCCTGGTCACAGCTGACAAATGATGTTCTAAAGTCAGCCGTGGGTCCAGGAGGACTCCTAAATTGCTAACCCTCTCTGAGGGGCGTATAATTTCACCCCCCAGGCTAAGAGATGGAATAGCTGGACCATCTTTGGGAGGGAGCATCAATAGCCACTCGGTCTTGTCAGGATTGAGTGCAAGATTGTTCATTCCCATCCAGACCCTAACAGCCTCCAGGCACTGGCACATCACTTCTACTGCTTCACTGAGTTGGCACGGGGCGGACAGATACAACTATGTATCATCCTCATATTGGTGATATTTAATCCCGTGCCGGCGTATGATCTCACCCAGCGGCTTCATGTAGATGTTAAATAGGAGGGGGGACAGGACCGAACCCTGCGGCCAACACCGACTGTGGCCTGTCCGAGAGGTAGGAGGAGATCCACCAAAGAACGGTGCCTCCCACCCCCACCTCCCGCAACCGTTGCAGAAGGATACCATGGTCGATGGTATTGAAGGCTGCTGAGAGGTCAAGGAGCACTAGGATGGAGGAGTGACCCCTATCCCTGGCTCTCCAGAGATCATAGATCAGCGCGACCAAAGCAGTTTCTGTGCTGTAGCCAGGCCTGAATCCCGAATGAAAGGAATCCAGATAATCGGTTTCATCCAAGGACCGCCGGAGTTGAAAGGCCACCACTTTCTCAACAAACTTCCCTACGAAGGGAAGGTTAGAGACTGGACGATAGTTACTCAAGATGGCTGGATCCAGAGAAGGTTTCTTCAGGAGGGGGTCTCACCACCGTTTCCTTTAAGAGGAGCGGAAAGGATCCCTCCCGGAGAGAGGTGTTAACTATCGTCTGGATCCAGCCACGTGTCATCTCCCTGCTGGTCAAGACCAGCCAGGAGGGGCACGGGTCCAGTATACAGGTGGAGGCACTCACTGCTCCCATGGCCTTGTCCACTTCCTCAGGAGCGACAAGTTGAAACTCACTCCATAAGCTCCGCTCAAGATCTTCCCCCAGTACCTTGGCTGGTACCGTGCAATTGGAGTCCAGATTTGTCCGAATCCGAGCGACTTTATCCACTAGAAACTGAACAAATTCCTCAGCTCTACCTTGTAAAGGGTCATCCGCGTCCCTCCCTTTCAAGAGGAAGCGGGTTATTCTAAACAAGGCGGCTGGGCGCGATTCAGGGGATGCAATAACAGCGGCAAAATGCGAACATTTCGCCGCCTGTATTGCCACGAGATAGGCTCTGATATAGGCTCTCATCAGTGCTCGGTCTGACTCAGATTTACTGGCCCTCCAGCGGCACTCTAGGCATCACTTTTGGCGCTTCATCTCCCGGAGTTCCTCGGTAAACCAAGGAGCTCTCCTGGATCCGCTACCTCGGAGAGGCCACAAAGGCGCAATCCGGTTTAGAGCCTCCATCGCCACTCTATTCCAAGCAGTGACTAAGGACTCCACCGGACTGTGGACGAGAGCGTCAGGTATTTCTCCAAGCGCCGTCTGAAATCCCATAGGGTCCATCAGGCGCCTGGGGCGGAACCATTTAATCGGTCCCTCCTCCCTACAGTGGGGGATTGGTTTCTGAAAGTCAAGCCTCAGTAGGAAGTGATCAGACCATGACAAGGGCAATATCTTAATACCCCTCAACTCTAGATCATGTCTCCACTGCTCCGAGAGGAATACGAGGTCAAGTGTGTGACCTGCTGAGTGAGTCGAACCCCAGATTACCTGGGTCAAGTCCATGGCCGTCATGGAAGCCATGAACTCCTGGAGGAACTAATGACCCTCGGATGATGACAGCCACTCCCCCACCTCTTCTCTGGGGTCGCAGCTGATGACACACCTGAAACCCTTCTGGGCACATTTCAGTGAGGGGGACTCCTCCCTCTGGGCCCAGCCAGGTTTCAGTAATACATGCCAGGTCTGCCCCCTCGTCTAATATTAGGTCCCGGACGAGGGGAGCCTTGTGAACCACAGACCTGGCATTTAGCAACAGCAGCCTGAGACCAGGGCCCTGACAACTCTCGCCATCTGGCCTTGGAGTGGAACTAATAGGGCCAGAAAGAGGGATCACTGTGATGTAGCGGACGTTCCTTCCCTGGTAATGGCTAGCCCTAAAGTACCCGCCATACCTGCCCCTCCCCATCATGACCCTAATGTTCCGGCCCATCCCCGTTCCCGTAGACCCCGATCCCCCTCCATAGCCTCCGCTCCCTCCGGCAGGCCATTTAAATCAAGCATTCTAGGACTGGAGGTAGGCCTGGGCCCCCTAACACTTCTGCAAGAGCACTCAGTGTAGGAGGCATCAGGCTGTAATCCCAGTCCTTTCAAACATAAACATCCGTTCACCCAAGCAGTCCCCACATAGCAATTAAAAACACAGAATACAGTGATAATAGGTTAATAAAAAGTGGTATCATTCATTCAATCGCATACATATCACATAGACTCACCATACGAGTTCAAAATTGCAAAATTCGTACAAGGCTTGTACTAATATGAGAGAGGATGTCTTAATGTTCTTAATCTTCTCCTCTGCAGAGTCCAGCAAAGAGGGCAAGGTCCAAAAGTCTGAAGTGATTGGAAGATTAATGTCAGTTGGGGGGAGGTACAGAGCAGGCTCCCTGCCCACGTCCTCTTTGTCCCTTGCTTTTTCTTTCTCCAAAGATTGAGGCGCAGAATAGTAGGAGGGATAATATACGGGAGTCTCAGCGAGGCCGGAAGTGGGTTCAAGAATCCCAGCTCAATCCAAAATGGTGGTCCTGAGGACGAAGGCAGGGGCGGGGATGGTCGGAAGGCAAAGTAAGCGTGGATAGCAGCAGGAGCAGCAGCGAGAGCCAGAAGGCTGGTCATGGTGGTCAAGGCCAAAGCAGCAGTTGCGGGAAGATCAGAGCTCCCCCAGCAGCTGGGCCGCGGCGTCTTCCAAACAGCTGAGCCACGGCGTTCTCAAGCCGGCATCAGCGAGCCAGTGGCACAATGGCGGTCGCGGCTGTCAGGGCAGCAGTCACGGGAGTGTCGGGGCTCTCTCAGACCAGCTGGGCCGCAGCGCCTTCCGAGCGGCGTCGGCGTCTTTCACGAATGGCAGCCTTGGAGAGCAATATCTCTCCAGTTCACTGCCAGCACCAGGTCCCCGAAAAATCGCTCGTACCTTGGCCTCTCCCCGGCTCAATTTCTGAGCACAATTTCTCCTCTTTACAGGCTGTTTTTCTTTTACGGGGCCAGAGCGGTGAGCTCGGTAGACATGTTCCTCGCACATGCGCAGTAGTAGGTATAAAACTATAGTAGTATATAAGGAAAGATAAATCATTTTCCCTTTCTTGCTCACATACATCATCCAAATTCTCATTTTTTTTTTTGCAAAGATTTCTTTTCAAGATTCTGTCTTTCTTGCAATCCTGGCATAGTTGTTTCTTTGTTGGGGTCTCTTGAAAGGCTGACAAGAAGAATCTAAAGAACACATGGTAAAACATATGGATTCCTGGGTGAAAATCAAGGTGCTGATGGCTACATATGAAATTCAAGGTGCTGATGGCTATATACAAAGCCCTGCATGGCACATAGCCTAGATACTTGTGGAGCTATCTATCTCCAATTATCTTTGTCCCGAAATATCTGATATGATTCTATAATCTATGTTACAATAACTAAATAATTTCATTTTAGAGGATCCAGGAGCCATGCTTATCGCTGTTTTAGACATAGATTCATTCCAATCTTGGAAGTACTTTCTTGTATTGAAAAATCTTCTTGGTTGTTTTTTCATTTAATAAGGATGCCGTCAATGTCACCATGACTCCTGAAATAAGAGTGGGGTGTGATCTGATCACATTGCCCTGTTACATATAGATTTAAATTCTGTTAGTTTACTGCAGGTGGTAAACATAGCATCTTGACTGCATCAACATTGTGCCAATTCCCACCATTATAACTACCAGGACTGTAATATTGCACGATGTGAATAAATAGTGTTCATCATACATCTTTCAAACAAATTGGAGCCATGGGAGTTCTAACAGTGTTTGGAAATTCTTGGTTTTAGCAAATCTTACAAACCTTATACAATCACACTACAAACAGCTGGCAAAACTGCTAATCCATGAGGCATTTTAGGTGTCAAGAATGATGCAGCTCAATCTCACCTCCTAACAGTTTATTAAAGTATTGTAGTCAGGAGTATCATCTTTTTTTTATACCGCACAGCTTGGAATGTGCTTTGATATACTTGTTTATTGTTAGCATCTCACACAATGCCAAAAGTATGAAATTTGAAGGTTGTAATGCCAACAGAAGGAAATGACCATCAACTTTTACCTTCTGTGTCTTAAGAAAAAGAAAAAATAACACCTCTTTCAGTTTCCTGTTTTCTCACCTATAAAATACCAAAGTTCTTTTTTAACTTAATCTGCTGACACTCAGCAAGTATCAACAAGACTAGCAGTGAAAGGGAGAGACTATGAACTGGGCTGTGTTGCAAGACTTCTGCTTCTTGCTTAATTTCTTCATATTTTCCTTCCCCACTTCTTGACTGTTTGTTGTTTCAGTATCTGCCAAGTTCAGAGAGAGTTCAGGTTCATCATTTGACTAGAAATTGCTTGTAAATTTAGGATTTTGTTTCAGGAAAAAGGTGGCCAGTCACTGCACCGTATAAGTGGTTATTTAAGTCCTAGGCAACATGAGACCACCCCACCCCACTCTTAATTTTCTTTGTAAGCAAACCCCATGTAACTTTTAAACCCGAATGAATAAATGAGGGAGAACAAATTTGGATCATTAAAAAATATGTCAAAAATAGGAATAGCTAAAAATACACTGTATTTTACTACTATACTGTTTGGCAAAATTCAGCAATCTTTTCAAGTTAGAATGTTTCCTTGGTTCCACCACAAAACCGCGGTAGACTAAAGCGCGTGTGACTAAAATGCGGTGACAAAACCGCACTGTCAAAACCGCGCGACAACAGCGCGCAGACAACAGCGCGCTGACAGAAGCGCGCTGTAACATAACCCTAAAAATAACCCTAAACCTAACCCTAAACCTAACGCTAAACCTACCCTAAACCTACCCTAAACCTAACCCTAAACCTAACCCTAAACCTAACCCTAAACCTTACCTTAAGTTAAATCGCGCTTCTGTCAGCGCGCTGTTGTGGGTACGCTGTTGTGGGCACACTTTTGACATCGCGGTTTTAGCGCCGCGGTGTTGTCGGTGCGCTTTTGACATTCGCGGTTATGTCGTGCCACGTGTTTCCTTTCCCCTAATAGTGGAAATAATCTTTTTTTAATTAAGTATTTTATGCCCCCAGGGTCATTTTCATGTGAGATAGGCAGCTATACAAATATGATAAATGCAAAAATAAATAAATATATCCATGTCAATGATGTATGTAGATATGGAATAGGCATCAATCATGTACTTGCATCTGTCACCTTGACTTTTTTTACCACCATCACAAAGTCTTAAATGGGCAACGAACTATAAGTTTGTTGGACAAAAGAAAATCAAATTCCTATTAAGAAAGAACTATCTCAGAGTATCAAAATGTACTACAAAGTTAGATTTTAAAAATAAGACATACAAAATTAAGCTTCACCTAGAGCACAATCTATCTCAAGTGATTCTGAAGCAAACAAAACAAAATCAAATGCAAACCAGAAGCTAAATCCTTAACCAAGTGAATTCAGCACACATGACAGTTCAATGTACAAAACATATTTCCATAACTTCTGCCAGCATATGTGTTAGGACAAAGGTTGACCCTTTATTGCTTTTGGCACAAGCAGCCTGGTGATCTAGATAGCATGACTAGGAGGGCAAATCTTCTCCAATTGCAATAGGAGAAGAGAGATATAATCACTGAACTGACCATTACATATGAGACTTCAGCCAAGAGAGATAATACGGAAACTTATTCATTTCATCAGCTTTTCATCACCTTCCCAACTGATTTCTTCTTTGCCTGAACTGCATCCCTTTCTCTATCCCTCCCTTCCTCCCTCCCCCCTTATCTCCATACAAACACACCTCTCCTTCCATATCATGGAAGATAAAGGATAAAGGATGATTAGATATGCACAACCAGTATCTCTTTTGGTTCAGTATGCTTTCATTGATTGCCTATGAGCTGAAGATAAAAGCCAAACTTTTATAAACAAATAAATTTTAAAAAATACATATCAAATGAAAGCTCCCCAAGTAGTACATTCCCATTATAACATTTTCTCATACAGCAATAACAGAGGAAATTTTGATTACTAGAGTAGTTTATTTGTATATATGCCTGCAAAATGATTTTTACAGAACTAATACTGTTAAGAGAATTTGGAAAGGCAAAAGGTGCCAAATTTTTTCCAGATCAAGAGAAGTGGAAAAGGCACACAGAACAAATAAATAAAATAGATGGGGACAAATTTGATTTACCATTTTATGTCAAATACAACAGACTATATAGGCATAAGACCAATAAAGGAAAATATTTGTACTCGGGGCTGCAATGAAGGGCTCTTTGTGCTCTCTGAGCTTGGTTGTTTTCTTGCAGACATTTCATTACCCGAATTAGGTAACATCATCAGTGCTTAGAAGTGCTGAGAATGGTAATGTAACATCTACAAGAAAACAACCAAGCTCAGAAAAAATCAAGGATCCCTCATTAGCATAAGAATTATAAAACAAGATATGTCTTAAATCAGCCACTGCTTAGTCTAAATGGGGTGAATTATAACCCCAGCTATTTGCAGAGTAATGGGATCTGAACTCCAACAATTTGAAGTGTATTACAATGGGAAGACTGCCTTATAGATATATGAAATTGACTTTAAGATTTCTGAAGGTATTTATTGTCAGGTGAACAATATATGAGGAATAATGAGAAAAGACACTGCCTATGTACATGCAGAAAAATGCTGCTTCTTTGATCCAAAGACATTGTACTAGGGCACTCTCTGGCCAGCATTTAGAGGACAATGTTCTGTCCCAAGCCTCTACAATATATATGGACGCAGACTTGGCTCTCTGCCACAACTAAGGAGGGAGATAAGCAACCCCTTGGCTGGAAGCCCAGAAACCTATCTCTATGAAACAAGGCTTGAACTCACGAAAGTCTCCCAATCTTTCTCTACGGCTGGATCAGTAAATTGTTGTTTCCTGCAAAATTCCCCTCCTGTCACCCCACCTATAAGCTCTCCGGGAGGGGTCAATCAGTAGCCACCTGTTCCTATTTCCTTCTGTGACCCTTTTTCCAAAGCTGCTCCCTCCTCCTTGCAGCCCTATGCATATGTACATCAGGGACAGCCTCCCTCTGTTCTTCCTCACTGCTCCCTGACTCAGACACCACCTGGTGTCCAACAGCCCTCTCTAGTCCCTGCTCTGACTCCAAACACCCCGTAGAGTCTTCCTCAGCCTCCAGGGCAGTCCCATAGTGTTCATCGCTGTCAGATTCCACCAACAGCTCAGCCGGCCACTGTTGGGCCACAACAGACAGATTTTCCAACTCACCACAGTTCTCAATCAGATTGTTTAAGTCTAGCTATCAGAGTCAATTAGTTACAAGATGGGCAGTAAATCAATTTATTAATATTTAATAACATTTAATAAATAAGTATCAAGATGTGATTGAAAAAAATTACTGGGACTGCAAATTCTTTTTTCATGTCTGAGAGAAGTGATCTTGACATAGTTGGATGACAATATTTCTCCCATTTTTCAAGACACCTTCCTAGATTTAAAGTTATTTAGAAATATACACAGCCATTATGAAATGTGTGGATGAATCACTGCATTTTGAGGAACCAGTTGCGGGGCACTCCATCTTACGCAAACCCTACACAAAATATCTGTCTGACATAAGTCCCTCTTACTTCCTGCCATATTTTGATTACATTGCAAGATAGCCCAATGTGAATGTAAAAAGCAAAGAAGCATTTGAAGTATACATCAGTTTCTACATTTTTACTTGTTTTTAACATGGTGCAAAACTCCTAATATCCCGAGAAAGAAATGAAGGCTGGCACCCAAGTGAAATAGCAATAGCATTTACTGCTCCATAGTGCTTTACAGCACTCTCTATGTGACTTACAATATCATCATATTGCCCCCAACAATCTGGGTTCTCATTCGGAAGGTTGTGTCAACCTTGAGCCAGTTAGAATTGAAGACCTGGCTTTGGACAGAGCTAGTTTGCAATACTGCATTCTAACCACTGCGCTATCATGGCTCTGCATCCAACTCCCTGAAATTCATTTTTTCCTATTGTCAATGCTGACAATTATTATAGATGAGGGCTTCAGCAGTTTTATGTCCTAAAAACAACAAGAAAAGAGATGTGAACAGTTACATGCCCTATTCATCCTAGCAGAGTGAATATGTCATTATTCATAATTTCCCTCTAGTCTTCGGTACCAGCATAATTCAGCATGGACTGCTGGAAACACCATGGATAGCCTACATAGCATATGAATGATCTTAAATCCAGATGGAGCAAAACAAATTCAAATTAAATCCTCCTAATCAGGTTATTTTTCTCAAGGAACATTGTGATGATCTAGTTACAAACAATTTTGGTTGTAATTATAAATGGAATCACACTAACCTTGACAGAGTTGATCTGTGACTTCAAGGTCATTCTGGACTCTTGACTCTTGCTTAAACAACAGATGGAATATGTGGCCATAAGAACCTTTGTCCAGTACCAGCCACCTCAACCAAGATGCTCTGGCAATAATTCATTCCTAATTGAATAGTTGCCTTTTGCAATACACTTTACATGAGTTAACTTTTGGAAATGAATTAGTCCCAACTGCTGGTGAGATAATCCTACCACTGCAAAGTAATACTGATTTTGAGAACACTATACTGATTTTCTATTACTATTAAGTCCAACTGAATATGCAGGCCAATATTTATAAAGCCTTATTATGGTACAATAGCTACGGTGGTGGGATTCAATTTTTTTTACTACCAGTTCTGTGGGTGTGGCTTGGTGGGCATGGCTTGGTGGGCATAGCAGGGAAAGGATACTGTAAAATCTCCATTCCCTCCCAATCAGCTGGGACTTGGGAGGCAGAGAATAGATGGGGCGGGGCCAGCCAGAGGTGATATTTGCCAGTTCTCTGAACTACTCAAAAGTTCTGCTACTGGTTCTCCAGAACTGGTCAGAACCTGCTGAATACCACCTTTGAGTAACTTGTTATATCAGTACATAGTTGAGAGAGTGATTGATCCAGGTATCTTGTGAAGACTTGTTAATAAATTTCTCTGGGTTCTCCAGGAACTTGAATAAGATGACAATCCCTCTCTGTGACAGTCTCCAAATTATGGAAATATGTTACTGCCTGGGACTCAGCTAGTTCATATATATAAGAAGTGTGTAGAAACATTCCTTTTTCAACAGGCTTTGAGAAATGATCATGCTTCAAAATGTTTGCCCAATTTGCAGTCCCTGAAAACTGCTTCAATACAAGACAGTTGAGGTAGTCTATCAACTCCTTCTGTTCTTCCCATATCAGAATGTTTCTGTCTTTCTGCTGTGCAGCACAGAAACTTTGAGGCCATTTGCTTTCTACTTTACTGACTGCAGAATATTGGGGAAAGGGCAAAATACTGAAGCAAGCATTTTTTCCACCCACCTTTTCTGCTAGGCTAAAAAATCTTTTGTTGACAGTTGAGAGCTAGCCTAGGCTTCTGCTCTTTCTGAATTGGCTCCATGCAGATTAAGGGCCAATAGGCCAATATGCATCACCAAGATGGATTATAGTACACACAGCTCTCAGCAGTAGACATTGATTTCTAAGGATTTCAATTAAGTGCAAACTTCTAGTTTTATTGAATAAAGTTCTAAACTGCTTAATACTATTTTAACAACTATTTATACCTATTTGAATTAGGTTGTACCCTTAGAGTGAAGGTTGCAATTGAAAGTTTGTTGTGAAAATTATTTAGATTGGAAGATGTAATTGGTTCCACTCACAGATTATGAAAACCTGAGTGGTCCTATGTGAGTATTCCAGTAAAATCTCCCTCCCACCAACATCATTCAAATGTGGTTGTTTGTCTGCATTTTCTGCACTGTGCACATTCAGAAATGTACCCTAGAATACATGGAAAGCTACACATGCATAACTGTGTGTGCTATATCTTTCTTCTGCAGATGTTGTTGGAGCAATACGACAGAAGAGATTTTAATTTGAAATGTCACACACTAAACATTCAAGACAATGCAACACCTGAGTGGGAATAAATATAGAGACTTTATTTGGTGTCCCATGGCCCATGAAATGTCCTTCAAAGGCACATGGTTTTAGCTGTATCAATTACATCCTTTGAGTTTAAGTCAGATGGTTGTATCAAGAAGGACACTGGCTTTTAAATTACTGGTTTCATCCTTGATGTTTTAGACCAGCGATATCAAACTGGATTTCTTTGAGGGCCAGATCAGCATTGTAGTTTTCCTCCGCAGGCTGGCTGGTGGTGGGGGAGACAGGACGGACACCTCTTGCAGCACCCAGCCGGCTAAAAATGGGGCATGGGGGGCATTCACAGCCCCTGCACCCCATTTTTGGCCTGGACAGCCTCCTGCAGCACCCTGCTCCCCCCACCACACCCTGTTTTGGCTGGCAAGTTGCTGCAGGAGGCCATCCAGGCTGAAAATGGGGTGTAGGGGGGTCTGCACACCCCATTTTGGTTGCCAGAGGCTCCGCGCAGGGCGGTCCTTTGCTATTTCCAGGCTGGCCCCACAGGCCAGATTTGAGCGCCCTGCAGGCCGGATCTGTCCCCTGGGCCTTGAGTTTGATTCCCTTGTTTTAGACTGTTAATGTTTGTTTTTACGTTGGGTATATATATGGTGCCCATTAGTTCTTTTTGGGCTCAGATCCCAATATATAGTTGATAGCAATCTTATAGAAAGTCAGGCAGCCTTGACCTAGAATAAATATCCTTATAGTGTAAATATATAAGCATTATCAAATGCATGTAGTTTTATGCACATTCTAAAGTGTTTACAAGCAATAGATCTGTACAAATCAGTATATATCACATGTATTTAGTGTTACATATATTCCACTTTATATTTTTAAAAAGAAAATCTAGTTCTACAAATGGACTATGAATATGTGCTTCCTCATATTATACGGCTTTGATTTTGGTATGAAACCTAAGTAAGTATCCATAAATTAGGAAGATCATTTCTGTATGGAAACCAACATACCCTGATATGTTTGCAATGTTCAGTAATGGAAAGTTTTTTATATATACAGTACAAGTACAATGCATGTAAAGCTCCTGGGATCCATTTTGCTACCATAGTTCAAACCAGTTCAGAAGATCAAAATGTTTCATTCAAAAATTTACCTATGACAGATATGCAAGAATGTTGTATTTAAAACATCCCACAGCTTCATTTCCCTGCTCCTTTAGCAATTTTACTACTATACCACTTATTCATGTGTTCTATCATTCTTTGCTTCCAGTTTCTCACTGCAAGTGGCAATTAAGAGTCTATGGCTTCTTGTGCTATTTCGGTTGTGCTTCTCAAAGGAGCTATTATGTGGCCTGCACAGAGAAGCACAAGTCTGGTTTTGTTTGAGTCAGCATGTCTGCTGTAGGAAAACCCTACAAAACTCTCCCAGTGCAGCCAACCTCATTTTGTTTTTGTTAGGAAAGGTCAAGGCAGCACTGGAGTAAACTGGGAAAACAAACCACAACTGAATTTTGTATTTTCTCCTTTAGTTAAACTTACTTGTTCCTTTATAGTAGAGTTCTCCAACCTGATCCATTTCCATATATTGGTTTGTGCATTTCTGCATTTTACTTAATGAAAAATAGCCTTGTGGCATACTCTATAACAGTGTTTTTCAACCTTGGTAACTTGAAGATGTCCAGACTTCAACTCCCAGAATTCCCCAGCCAGCAAATGCTGGCTGGGGAATTCTGGGAGTTGAAGTCCGGACATCTTCAAGTTGCCAAGGTTGAGAAACACTGCTCTATAATATATTATATTTCTATAACATCTATATATTGGTCTCTGCAAAATTATAGAAGCTGAAATTCAACACAGCAGCCAGGAAAGTTCCCCTAAAGGTAACACCGTTCAGTGTATTTTTCCATATTATGTTTGTTTGCAGGGGCTTAACGTAAGCTACCAGAAGCTTTAATTCATTTCCAAATTAATCTTTAATGAAAGCTTAAGTGTATTCCTTGGCTTCCTTTCTTTTTTTTAATTCTTCTGAGGCTGGATTGAGAGAACTCTCCCATGGATAGCTTTACATTAGTCCTGTTATGTGAACATAACAAGCAAACACTAGATGGATCTTTTCAGGGCCAAGCAGTAGACCAGACAAGAGATCTATTTTGATGGAATGTCCTATGGAGAAAAGCAGATCTTGGAATGTTATTGTTTGTAAGAGGACAAAATAGCATCTGGGTTTATGCTAAATCCAGAGTGATTGAAAAATGCTCAGCAACTGGAAGCCAAGTAAATCATAGTTGGTGTATAACATGCTTGAAATCAAGCCAGTTCAAAATCAGTTAGTAATATCCTCTTCATCAAGTTGGTTAGAAGGGAGTAATGGCTGCATCTTGTTTCATAACTCCTAAATCAAGAACTATCTAAGAGCACAGAAGATATTGGTTAGAAATGTCAAATTGGGTTTCTTGGCTTTTTACCAACAATATTCTTTCTGTTAAAAAGCCATCAAATTACATAGATATAATTGTGAATAAATTCTCAGTGGCTTCCTGCTGGATCTGCTGTCTCAGCCCCTTTGTATACCACATTCCCACAATGCATTAGAATTTACCACTGATTCTGGATGACTCATTGCCATGAAGACGTGATAACCAGCAGCAGCTGTGTCACTGGCCAGATTTTCATATGAAGCTGGAAACAGGGTCATATTTCCCAAAGCTCTGATTCAAAATATGTACAAAGTTTATTTCACCATCTGAAGTACAGTCATGTTCAGTATGTTGAGAAACAAGAAAAAAGCAATGTACAGTAATATCCTGTAACCTCACACTGTAATCAGAATCCAGTTGGAACTGTAATCCAATATGGCCTTTGATTGTACTGGATTAAATTGGAGATCCATCTTTTCCAGGGATAAACAACATGTAGATATTTTGGACTGGTATTCACATCAACACTAGCTTATATAGTAAGAGATGATTGCAATTTTATTCCAATTGCCTATAGGCAACCAGAAGAGTTAAACCCTGATTTAGTCCATTATCTTTCTTTTCATAGAAGACATCCAATTGTTCTAATTGGCCACAAGGATTGTCATATTCTTACTGTTTACATTTGCTCAACAAAATAACCATAGACATTCACAGAAAAAGCAAAGGATAGAAGTGATGAAATGTGCATTGTAACATCACAACCCTAACCTACCCCTCATATGTTTGCAAATTATGTTGTAGTGCAGATATGAAAGAGCAAAGCTCATGGTATGACATTACAATGTATTTTTCACCATTTTGACTTCACTGCAGTGATGAACGGATGCTTATGTTCAAAGGTGTTGAAATAAATTATAAAATAAAAGCAAAGACACATGCCTTTTGAAATGTATTATGGGTCAGCTTGATATTTGATGTCTGGGATTGATCAGAGTTTAATTCATATTTTAGATTCTTGAAAATCAAACCCCAAAGATCTTATTTCAGAACAACTCCAAACTTGCAAAAATGATTCCTCCAGCTTAACAAAAGAATCTGTTTGAACAGAGACAGATGATGAGCAGAATTCAAAGCAGAATACCAAAGTAATATGAATAAACAAAAGTTCTTCAGACAATGGATACTGACTGAATGTAAAATAAGACGAGACTTGAAAAGCATATTGAATGGTGAAAAAGGGCAGAATATAAGCAGGAACATTTTTTGTACCAGATTTATCCATCAACCAAGCAAAATAGGTGGAACAAAATAAATGAAGATTTCTTCAGATGACAAGGTGCTAGGTCATACTTCATGCAAATAAATTTAGGCATCAGAAATAGCAGTACAGTACATCCTCCAAATCTAAATAATTTTAATTTCATTAATAAGAGAGATGTTCTTTATATACAACACAGATTTCAAAGCATGCTGCTCAGCACCTTGTTGCTTAACAAAGAGAGTGTCATTTAACAAATGTTGGATAATAAGAGAGTTTTGATTTCTCTCATTGGCCCAGAACAAAAGTGGACAACCTGAGACCCTGGGATTAAATTTATTCTTAAAATATCCCTTGTGCAGCTAGATATTTCATTTCTTGCCAATTAGGGCAAAACAGAAACACTATTGCATACCTGAATACCGGAGTTTGCATATTAACTATTTTTAATTTTAATTAAGCAAAGGAAATGAAAATTAATATTTGGCCTGGCACCATCCCTTACTTTTTGGAGTGTAGTTCCAAATCATGTAACTTAAAGTCCAAGCACTGTCTTTAGCAAGAAAAGTTTGTGCCCATGGTTTAGCTGGGACAGAACTGACAGCTTCTTCACTACATATACCGTACTTTATATGTCTATATATTTAATTGACCACACTTTTTAGGATAGCAGGCTTGCTTGATACATATCTACCAACTTTTCTTCTCTTTCTTTTTTCTTGATGCTATTTAACAACCAGTTGAGGCAACATTTTTTGTTAATGTGCCTGAAACTGATCAGCATCTAGACTTGAAGTGTTGCTTCATTTGTGGCCTGGAGTTGTTTTCGAAGCATTTTGAACCCCTTTCATAAGTTTCTTTAAATCAGTGATGCTGCATGGAAAATCACATCTGTTCCAGGCTGCAAAATTTGAAACTTGATCTGAGACAATTTTGAGTAAACTGCCTGATAGGAATCACTATGTACTCAAGCAGATTGTAACAAAGCCTGTGCTATCGCACATAATCCTGATGAAACAAGTTGTAGTTTAGGGCTTCTTAAAGTGTCTCCGGGAAATGTAATAATTGCATTTCTGTGAAGTTGGGAAATAACATTAATCAACAACTTTTTTCCTTAAGCGATGAGTCTTTGGAAAAGAAAAATCAGAAGATATCAATAAGAGCCAAGCAGAACAGTACAAATAATGTATTTTATACAGTCATCATGGTGTAATACAGGAGTGTCCAAACTTGGGAACTTTAAGATTTGTGGACTTCAATTCCCAGAATTCCCCAGCCTGGGGAATTTTGGGAGTTGAAGTCCACATGTCTTAAGGTTCCCTAGTTTAGACACCCCTAGTGTAATAGTTAAGGTACTAGATTGGTACCCAGGAAGAGCAGGTTGAAATCTCCTCTTGATCACAAATCTTAAATAAATATTTGGGACTGATATTAACTCATAGAGTTATTGTTGGGAGGATAAAGAAAAGGTTGTCCTACTACACTGCCTAAAGCCCTAATGGAAAACTGAAACAGAACCTGTTTCTAAATATGAAATCCTACACTGAGTCACATTGAATGAGGTAGGATCATATAAAAGACAAAAATATTTTGATTTTTCTGTTTAATGTTGATGCATGGCTAGGGGATTTGGGAAAGGGGTGTAGTTTATTCTTCCTTTGATTGATTCAGTGTTGCATTTTATTTCTTCTGTGTGAGGTTGTTTTTCATTTTAAGAATCTGGCTTTGAAAAACTCAGATCAGCTGAAGACTCATGATGTGTAGATAAGTATCAATTATCAGCAGAAAACATTAAGCAACCCTTACTTGTTGATTCCCTAGAACAAATGCTACCACTCCTAAATAAGCATGTGGATTAGAATTTTCTGTTTACTATGAGACTCCTAATTCCATTTTAAACACCAGCTAATTTTTGAAAATACTGTGAATCATTTCTGGAATCACCCAGTCGGAAGCCAGGCAAATAACCACTGCCTGAATGTTTAAATTTGTCTTCCTAGCTTACCTTTGAAGACAAGAAATACAAAAAACAAAAATCAGGCTATTGGTTTACCTTTATGTATAAAGAACTTAAAAGAATAGATCAGCAGCCATCTAAATTTATGTCAATGTACACATTTTAGGTGCTATTGAGCATGAGACATCATAATGCCCCATTTCTTCCTGTGACTATATCATTCATCTTTCAGATGATCGCTATTTCTCTTTAAACCCTTTGGTATCCAATTTAAAGCATAGCTAAGACTGATGTTTTCAGATCTGTTTGGATGTCAGGACACTGTGAATAAGGGTAAATATATGAGAATGGAGCTCAAAGAAGAGCAAGCATTTCTTCTTTCTGGTAAATAGCTGGGCCCACAGAAAAGTCATCCAATTTGTAACTGCATGGTTTTCTATCAGCCACCTCAGTTTTAGGCTTAAATATACATCCCTTCCCATCTTTATAAAAAAGAAAATAAATTGCTAGTGATCTTTTTTAATCTTTCAGTGCCCGTTGTAGTAGTAAGCCTTCATTGTTTTCCAAAAGCATATTGCTCTCTTAGCAACAATTTGACATTCACTTGCTCATGCCAAAAAGCTTCTATAGAAGAGTCCTAGGGATAGGGCAGGGAGGGTTTAAGACAGAGGTGGTATTCAGCCAGTTCTAACCAGTTCTGGAAAACCGGTAGCAGACATTGTGAGTAGTTCAGAGAACCGGAAAATACGACCTCTGGCTGGCCCCGCCCCAATCTATTCACTGCCTCCTGAGTCCCAGCTGATCAACTGGGCCTTCTTTTGTTGCCCTGCACAGGAGAACAGAGCTGGAAAGCAGGTTAGTAAGGTGGGGAGGGAATGGCGATTTTGCAGTATCCTTCCCAGAGGCGGGTTGCTGCCGGTTTGGCCAAACTGGTAGTGGAATTCAGGCCTGGGTCGCAGAACCGGCAGTAACCCAAGCCTGTCATGCCCCCAAACCGGTTTCCTCGCTGCTGCTTGGCCACCACCATTTTGGATTTTGGTGACTGTGTGTGCACAGTTCACTGTAAATTGTTATGAGCATTGAAGTGTGCATGCGGCATAGCATGTGTCTGGTGCACGCGCTGGTTGCGAACTGGCAGTAATGCCAGCAGCAACCCACCCCTGATCCTCCCCCTACCATGCCCACCAAACCATGCCCACGAAGCCACACCCACAGAACTGGTAGTAAAAAATATTGAATCCCACCACTGGTTTAAGACTAAGATCAAAACTCAGCAAAGAAAATAAAGAATAACTTTTCAAGTATAAAACAGTGGTAGCATGCTGTTCTTAAAATAGAATTTGCTGGTTTGAAATAGCATTTCTCTATCCCTGACTATAATGTAACTACCAAAGGGATATATCAAAATTGCTTGCAGTTCTCTGATTTCAATATCAGATCCACTCAAGTACAAGAACTATTCCCTCATTTGGAAGACATCATTTCTGGGGAAAGAATTTATGTGCAAGTGGAGAGTTGATATTTTTAGCTATTTATGATATTGAGATTGCATTATTCTCAACAATCACAATTGCGAATATCTGGCACCCTGTGTATATGGCCCCTATACAGAGGTTAACAGATGAGCAGCCATGGTTGTCTATTGCAGCACAACAATCTTTCAGGTGCCATAATACTTTTCATTATTCTTATATGCAATTCGGTTCACAATAGCCTTTCCTCATGTAGGATCACTAAACCTGCAAACATAATTACAGGAAGGTATTTGGCCTTCTGACCTGGTGGCATATCTTAACTCTCAATATTTCATTAAAATAAAAGTTAATCTGGATTGTACCTAAAGAGTGCAAATTGAGTCCACCCGGGAAGCTATTCACAGGTAATCTTCCTTTAGCAACTGCCTCAAACAATTATCATTTGCAATTACGATAATGATAAAAAAGTAACTTTGCATTCAATGCACACATTTACAATTTTCATAGTGTCTACCGCTTAGTGACATTCAGCATTACTTGAGTTAGTATATGTTGTCCTGTGCCTCACTGATTTTTTCTTCTTCACCTTCTCTCACAGAATAGAGAGATTGCTTAAACAACATTCCTGTTCCTGATGTGCTTTCTATGCAGTGGATCCCTAAATAGCACTAACTCAGTTCTGTGATCTTAAACAGTTGATTGGAAGCTGCCACCAGCTGTTTATGTTCAAGGATACATGTTTTTGGACATATGTAAATCCTTTTATACAATTTTGACCAGAATAAGGTGGTGGCTGTTCGCAGACACTCTTCAGTATTGCTGTCTGTACATTAATAGAATCTATTTTACAAAATTGCTGACATAGCGTTCATTGAGAATTATATACCCACAGAATCGAAGGAACCTGTGAATGGTGTGGTATGGGGAAATAGAGACAGCCCACCAGGAAAGTTCTTGATTTAAAACTTGCTGACAGATGCTATGTCCATACCACACATAGTCATAAACAACTTTGCCCCTTTGAAACCGAACCACTGCACAGCCCTAATAATGATTAGGTATAGTATGTTGCCTATCTTGTTTATTTTTGCTTCAACAAGCCACTTTGCCAAAAGTTGAGGTGTCTTCTGGATATCTGAAGGTATTTGAAGCACCTGCTCTGATGTGGCTTGGCTTTGCTGAGCTGTCACTTTGCAAGGCAGCCTCAAAGGGGGCCTTCAATCAGGGCTCTGTTCCACACAAAATCCCCTGTGTGGCTTCCCTAGCTCAGTTTTCCAGCAGTAGAAAAAATACCTTTTTATCCTCTACTGCCTTTTAATTCAGATGTTTGCATTTGTTCTGCAAAGTTAATTGTGAATACATTTTTTGTTCTTGATGTTTAGTGGCCATTTTAATAGGTGCTTTAATTGTTTGTTTATAGTTGTTTGCTAGGCTGTGTGAGGCCGATGTTCTTAGTTTATATTTTTAGATATAATTTATATAATTTAGTACATTTTCCACTTTGGAAAATTTACATTTAAAGGAAATATTTACATTCCCAAATAAACACTTTTTTAGGCCCACACATTTTTTAATGCATACACTATATATTCAGTCAATGACTCTATATAATAATAAATGCATATTTATAAAACAACTCATGGGATTTGCAATGCTAGGATAACAGATTATGGAAACCAGGTCTGAATGGCAATTAGGTATATAGAACATTCTGTATCTGTGGATCACTTTCAGTTCTGATTCACATAAATGTATGTTTTTCGTTTAAATTTTGAAAGGAAATCCAACAATTTGTATTGTTGAAGAGTATATGTTTCTAAACAGAAAAGCAATAATAAATATAATAAAAAGCAATTCATTGTTTTAAACTGTAAATATTATTGATCAGATATGGTAATTAAATGTAATTAATGTAACAGGTTTTTACTGAGGGATAACAAAATCTCCGCAGCAAATTTTATATCATGGATTACAGAAAAGTGCCTGGAGCCTGAGGTAAAGATTTCATTACAGAAATAAAAATAAATTATAATGTGAAATATCTGGGAATCTATACATGGTGATGAAAATTGAAGCGGAGATGTCCTAACAGTGTTGCAGTTTCATTGTATCAATTGAATTCATGCTTTTTATATGATTTTTTTAAATGAAGGAAACTACCATCCATGGTGCCTTGCCATAGAACACAAAATAACCCACGGATTTCATCCAAACCATTTTAAAACGCAAGCACCAAGAAAAACGAGATTGTAGCTTAAATGTGAAATTTGCATCAGAAACAGTGCCACTGCAGGCTGTTTTCAAAGGATCTAGTACCATTTCCCTGAAATCCGAGTGATCTAGTGCTAGTATATGAAAACGCTTTAGGAAATTGGCTGCTACTTCAGACCCTAGCTCAAAGCAATCACCTCAGGCAAGGGATTTTATGGTTTCTATAGAGTTTCTGCTTCTTTGGTTTTAAAAAAAATGAATGCCACTTCAATAGCAATTGATACCATTTTGCCTTTCCCCATAAATGTAAACATATGTTAGAGAGCCACAGATAAGTTTTCAGCTCTTTATAGGTTTGGATTGAAAGTTGAATTAATAAAGTAGAGATGACATGTAGAAGAAACTTCAAAGTTGTAGAAGCAAACTAAATGATAGAGTAAAATGTATAGTGAATATTGCCTCAGTTTCTTTTCTCTCTCTCTCTTGATCTTCTCATTATTCTTGTCCAAAAATGGAACTCTGTCCAGATTGAGACCACTTGATAGGGGAATCATAATCCTTCCCAGCTCATTTGTGTTTAAAAATGTATCTCCCAGCTCCATGGTGCCTATGCAGTTATTCAATCCCTATTTATGCTTTGTTAGTTGTTGTTTTTTTAGGCTACAAAAAAGTTAGGGGTTTTTTTCTATCCATTGGCACATTCTGTGATTCAATAAATTAACCATTAATGTTTTGGGGTTTGCTTGTTTTTTAAAGCAGCGTGCAGCAACTGCCAAAAAACCCAACACAGTTCTAGGCTGCATAAACAGAGGGATAGAATCAAGATCACATGAAGTGTTAATACCACTTTATAATGCCTTGGTAAGGCCACACTTGGAATACTGCATCCAGTTTTGGTCGCCACGATGTAGAAAAGATGTGGAGACTCTGGAAAGAGTGCAGAGAAGAGCAACAAAGATGATTAGGGGACTGGAGGCTAAAACATATGAAAAATGGTTGCAGGAACTGGGTATGTCTCGTTTAATAGAAAGAAGGACTAGGCAGACATGACAGCAGTGTTCCAATATCTCAGGGGTTGCAACAAAGAAGAGGGAGTCAAACTATTCTCCAAAGCACCTGAGGGTAGAACAAGAAGCAATGGGTGAAAACTAATCAAGGAGAGAAGCAACTTAGAACTGAGGAGAAATTTCCTAACAGTTAGAACAATTAATCAGTGGAACAACTTGCCTCCAGAAGTTGTGAATGCTCCAACACTAGAAGTTTTTAAGATGTTGGATAACCATTTGTCTGAAGTGGTGTAGGGTTTCCTGCCTAAGCAAAGGATTGGACTAGAAGACCTCCAAGGTCCCTTCCAACTCTGTTATTCTATTCTATTTTAATTATGAAATAACAACAGTACAAAGGGCACTGCCATGCATCATTTCTGTATCATCTAGTTGGCCCTTTAAAGTTATCATATAAAAATCATAATTTAATTAATCATCAGAGATTTTTCTGTATGGGCTTCTTAAATGAAGCAAATGAATGATACCTCATAAGCTGAAATATGAAACAGGACACAGTATCATTATGCAATACACTGGAGAAACAATATAGTGGCTAACAGTCAGTAGTTCCACAAGGGGAATGATAGTGGCAGCAGCACTTCTTCTTTAGACTCCACTGCTAAGAGCTGCTAACAGCCTAAAGGAACTCTTGTCAGATTGACTCTCCCCTCTCAGAAACTAGACTTCCCCCATTTTACAACTCACAGCTTGGAGCTGAGATATTGTGGGCATTCTTTAAATAAATATATCAAATATATTCTCTATCTATCTATCTATCTATCTATCTATCTATCTATCATCTATCTATCTATCTATCTATCTATCTATCTATCTATCTATTATCTAGCTAGCTATCTTGCTATCATCTTTCTTTTTTCCAGAAATACCAGATAGAGATTTAAAATATGAATATGAAACTATAAAGAATCAAACTATACCTTGGAAGGAAAGCAATTGATTACTTACTAGGAAGAGAAAAATGTTTTGCCCCAGGTTCTTCAATAGCATTTTCTAGCCTGAAACCTTTTCATTGTGCTAGAAACTTCTATTCTATCCTGGGAAATATGGAAGTTGTACTGCAACTAGCTGGAGGGCACTAGGCTGGATGAAGCTTCTTCTGAAGCAAGTAGGATAAAAAAACTTTAATACATCCTAAGTCTTCTGAAGAATAAACAGATGTAATTAAATTACATTTCAAAATGAATGATTGCAACTGTATTATTTGGACAAAACCACTTACAAGTCTGAACATCTGAAGCAATTTTTCATCTTGAACCAATCATCAGGCAAAATCCTCTACCTGACAGAGGACTAATCAAATTCAGTTATCTCAGCTAGCATAATTAAAGCTCAGTTTAAATCTTAGCTACCATATGCCATTAAAATGATATTATTTTGGTGTAACAGTAGATTGGTCACAAAGCTTGAAATCTTCAGGTTTCCTCCCAATCGTGATATATACGTACCGCCCAAATTTACGTTGCTGGCTTTAAGACTTTACATGAATAAAGGGTCATCCCAAAGTAAGAACTTTTAAAAAGTTACAGCCAAATATGACAACCTCTGTGTCAGGCTTGCAGCCAGTTTAATTTTGGGTGTCATTTGGAACCCTGTCACTCTGTACACACCAACATTTGACAAGCTTCAGTAGGATGTATAAATTGCATTATATATTGTGACCTTCTAACTAGATTGGCTGAACAAGGGCCATAATCAGGCATTGGCATGCGGAACATAAAGCTGGAAGAGGGTGATGCCATACAAAAGCGTGATCCCAATCATTCTCCATCCTTCATATATTCAGGGGAAGAGAGACATCTTCTTGTTTTTGCTTATCCCAGCTCTCCATATGATCCTGGATGCAAAAAAAGTAGCTTCCCAGATAGCACAGATAGCTATACCTGTGGTAATGTAAGTGCAATCAGTTCTTTCAGGAACTTTTGTTACACTGATTCCATCCCATTCCATAACACAACTGATTTCAATAGTGGATTGAGAGACAACAGCTGAACTCCTTGGTGTTCATGTTTTGCAAACAGGCCTGTAGAATCTGTTTGACTCAATTTGCTATTTAATATCTATATGTATGTAACCTATTATATGTGCATATTAATCAACTACTAGGAACTCTTGGAGTTAATCCACCTCCCCAAAATGCTCTTTGTAGCAAACAAACAGGTACATTTGTAACAACTGGGTCACCACAATCACGTTGACACAGATACCAAGGCTAGTAAGATAACCTGTCAGCTTCAACAGATGGGCAACACAAATACTTCATTTTAAATTTTATAAATTGTTGTTACAATATTTTTATGATGTGTGAGTAATTTATGGTTAGATTCATAGTCTAAGATTACTAAAAACTTAATAATTTAAATCCTAACCAAGGACCTAGGAATTGTTAAGGTATGCTTAAGAATTATTATTTCGCACGTACATCAAGCCTTTATATAACATTTTTGTTATTCCTAAATACAAGAATGCTTTACCTACATCACAGACTTCTGGTCCTTGAAGTTCTGGAGAACAGATGGGATGTGAACAAAGAACAAATAATTGACTGAATTTCGACCCCACTGGAACATACTAATTTTGATCTTTAAAACATTTTATGACAGAACCAGGATACTCAAAAAAGCATATGAACCCATTCATACTTTCTCATCATCAGTGAATGAAATTCTTTACTCACAGGAAAACGCATGCATTTTCCCATCAAATAGAGGAGAGCTGGCCAGTGTTGTAGAGATCTCCATTAGTAGCAGGTGAAATACACCGAATAATTTTCACTACAGCACTAAGACATCCTAAAGACTGGCTTAGGGTTGTAACCCCATTTTCTTTTTAGCAGGTTGGGGCAGTAAGAAAACTGCCTTTAAAGAAGGTCACTTGAATGAATCAGTAAAATTAATATTCCCACCCCCACCACCATCTTCATGACTTGTGCAGGTTAAGCATCTGGAGTGATATGGAAACAGATGCAACAGGTACATGCATACAAATGAGTGTGGCATTTTTTACAGACATGTGTAACCCTGCCCAGGAAATGCTACTGAAAATGTCTGGGGTAATAAATAACAGATAAAAACCTTCAAGCAGTAATAAAGAGAATGGAAGCCCAGGCTGTGATGCCTGGCAGGAGAGAAGAGTTTTTAATAAGTGCTCCTAGTTTTGCCTGCAAAACATCAGAAGGTATGAGACAACTGTTATTTGTCTCAGCCCATCCCTTCCCTATTTGGTAAACCAAAGCCATTCTTTTTAGTGCCAGAATGAACATATATACATGAAGGTTAGTAAAAATGAAAATAATGAAGATGTTTTAAAGAACTGGCATCTGCTCATAGAGATTCTGCAAAGCCAATGAAATGGTAAATGCAATTGATGAATTATTCATTGTGAATTACTCATTTCTCATGCCAAGCTACTTTGATCTAACTAGCATTTTCATTGGATAGCCTTTATAAGCTTTATCCCTAGTTGCTTCTATTCCTTCCAAAGTCCATAAAATAGCATTCGGGCAGTTTTTTTGGCATGAATATTCACAATGTATTAATATTAGTTATTGATTCATAATGTAGTATATAATGGATTTTTAAGACATAATGACAAGGTATATACTCTACTATTTTAAGCAAGAGAGGTTTTTCCTATCTTGAAGCCCCTTGAAGAGGTTCAGCATGTTTGCTCCAAAGTAAATCGTACTCTCTATAATTAGCTTATTCTCAGATAAGTATGTTTGCAGTCTTAATTGTTCAAAGGCATTTTTGCATGCTGGTGATATTTCTTGAGGCAAAGGGATAAGCGTTGATGTACCCCTGCTGAACTCTGAAAACAAATACAATGAACTACATTGTTTGGACTCTACAAAATTGACCAATGAGACTTGTGTAGCTAGATTTTCCTGCTAGGACTGAATCTCAACCTGGAGGACCTGGTCTCAGATGTAAATATTTTTAAAGGGATTCGCTTTAAAATAAGAGACATACTAAGTATTATTCTTATAATGTAAAATACCAAAGCAGTTTACTTCTTGATGACAGTGGCTCTTGAGCCACAAAATACTAATAATCTGCTCCCCATCATTCATAAACACACATATATATTGTGTATAATTTCTGCTTACTTGGAAGAGTGTAAGCAGCCACGTGAGAGATTTCCTGAAATCAATTTCTAACATAGTTTCTGTCAAATCAACTAGTCTGTGATTTTAATCAATAATTTGTCATGTAAAGAAGGGTCCACAATCAGCCTTCAAATCACTGTTCTCTGATGTGACTTTTCAGTTGTTAAATTGTTAATAGCAAAAGGAACAGTGTTTTGAGATACTTCAAAGACTAACACATTAAAAAGAAGATAAGTTGAAAAAATGTTTGTAAAAGTTGTGGTCTTTTTTTTTTTTTTACAAATCAGAGGTATTACAGTAAAAAAAGATTATAGCAATGTTTTCTTACAGGCTGTGCCCCAGTCAGAGTTGGTCACCATGTGCTTATTTTAAAGCAAACAGGATATGTGGCAACATAACGTATCTTTTTCCTTTTATTTGGTTTAGTTCATGAAGAGCCCAGGTGGCACAGTGATTAGAGTACAGTACTGCAGGCTACTTCAAATGACTGCTAGCTGCAGTTCAGCAGTTCAACAGTTCAACAGTTCAAATCCCACCTGCTCAAGGTTGGCTCAGCCTTCCATCTTTCCAAGGTGGGTAAAATGAGGAGCCAGATTGTTGGAGGCAATATGCTGTCTCTGTAAACCACTTAGAGAGGGCTGTAAAAGCACTATGAACCGATATATAAGTCTAAATGCTATTGCTATTGCTATCCAAGTACATTGCACTGGTTATGATATGAGGTTGAGGGGCCATAACCTGTTTCAGCATTTTCTCTAATTGAGATAAATCTTAATGGCTAATAGCAACTGTGAGTAGATCTAAAATAGCTGGAGCCAAACAAATAACATTCCAACTTAGCTTATGTAGGAGATTAATATTTGTCTTTACACAAGTAAGTCATCAGATAGACCAATACATTCTATTCCTTGCAGTTCCCCACCTGAATTCCCCAATAGGTTGGGACTAAAGTCCCAGAATTCTCAGCTGGCATGGATATTTGCCATTCTGGCTTAGAACTGGGGAAATTGCAAGCTCAGTACAACTGCAAGATGAAGTAAGTTGTTTTAGACAACTTAAAGATTTTGTCCACACATTCCAATTTTTCATCAAAGCTTTATGAATTGTGTTCGTATCTTGAACTCTAAATCCGAAATAACCAAAAGATGCTCCATCTTTCCTAACCTGATCCTTCCACAAAAGGGTGTAATCTTTGAAAAAGTTAATTTCTTATGAAATAGTTAAGGAGACAGTCAAATGAAGAGTATGGCCTTTTGAAAACAATATAGCTGGACAGAAACAAACTTGGGAAATTGACTAAGATCTTGAATTAGTGATGAATTAGTGACTGGATCAATTTAAAAAACAGAAAATTACTAACAATAGAAGGTTATAATTTGGAACTGGGTTGGCACACCTTCATCTGGGATGGGAAAGACAAAATTCATAGCTATTTCCAAAAACATTTAATTAGAAAAGCTCTACTACAAATATGGCTAAAAATCAAAACAAAACACTACAACAAAATCCCAATCTGGCTATCCACCATGGAAGCTCTGATATACCCGAACATATTGGACATAAACAAGATAATAAGATATAAAGATATATTAGATGACCAAGAAAGATTTAAAACAAGGCAAGAATTGAAAGACGAGGGAATGGATGTAGGCTGGTGGCCCTATTTACAAATACAGGCAAGGTATAAAAAAGACAGGGAAAGGGATGGATTTTATAAGGAGCCACAAGAGCTGGATAGAATTCTACAGGCAACTGAAGAAAAATTGATTAAAAAAAACATATCACTATTTATTAAAATTCAAAATGGACGAAGAAACTGTGAAAGAAATGATGATAAAATGGGCGATAAATTTTGGGTATAGTATAGAATTGGGGGAATGGGAAAAAATTTGGGAAATAAATTACAAATTAACAATGGCAATGGCATATAGAGAGAACATGTACAAGATGTTCTACAGATGGCACCTTCCACCAGCGAGAATTGCGAAATGTTCCCAGAATGTTCACCTATCTGCTGGAAATGCAACCAACAACATGGAACATACTACCATATGTGGTGGACGTGCACATCTGTGGAAAAGAATTGGAAAAAAATAAAAGATTGGCTAGAGGAGATTACTAAATTGCACTAAAACCTGAATTATTTTTGTTAGGAATTATAAAAGGAAATTATGGGAAAAAATAGATACTTAATTCTACACATAATTACGGCAGCAAGAATTACATTCGCTCAAAACTGGAAAAATAATTATACACCAGCAGATGAAAATGTAATAAAAAATATATTAGAATGTGCAGAGATGGATAGGCTCACGAAAGAACTAAAAGAGAAAGGAGAATCTGAATACTACTCTGTATAGGATTTATTGTACAATTGGCTAGAGGAAAGGGAGGGGAAGCAGGAAAGCAAAAAAAAAAAAGGGAAGGAAGATTAACAAGTCAATAGACAACTACAAAAACGGAAAATGATTAAAAGATAGAAATATGAGATAGACTATACCAAATAAATATTATACAAAATGACTTCAATGTAGTAAAAACTGCTATATATAGAATATATAGAATATTATATATAGAATGAAAAAATATATTAAATAATGTAAATGCACAAATATATAAAGTTATAGTTATAAAAGATTTATTTGTATAGATAAAAGAATCACAACAGATATGTAAAAAATGTAATGTGTTGCAAGGATGCGAAGTTTGTACAAACAAAATAAAATATTTTTTACAAAGAATTAGTGATGAATTTTTCTTCAATTTCATTGCTTTTTTGTTGTCAAATGTTAAATGTCATTTAATGTTCTTATTAAACTTTGAAGCATTTCTACAAATAGTCAGACATCTGGCATTGACTGTGTTAAGAGCCCTTGATATCTTGTCTGAATTTCTATAAGGAAAATAGTAATCTTAGAATTCAGGATGGCATGTTAAAAGCTTAAAAACATTTCCTGTAAATGGTTCCACGGAAATTCATCCTACTGCAGCATTCATGTATAATTTTGCATGCACACTCAAACCCAAGTCTATTTTGATTTCAAGCATAAATTTGCAAGTTAATTTATCAGCTCTTTGGATGCTTTGGCTGCATCCAAATCAACCATTTTTCCAAATAATTTTAAATCATCCTTATGGCGTAAATGTGAATTTTTTTACTCCTTTTTAAAGCAATTCATATCCAAGTTTGTCTTGTTCAAAACTCTTGTCAATGGAATCAGTGATTATACAAAAAATAAAGGTGATAATGAGTCATCTTTAAAAATTCCACATTTAATGTCAGCTCCTCCTAACTCTTCCCTATTAGCCATCACCTTTTTTGCCAAAATTTCATTGAAGTATTCATAAATTACAGAATACAGAATAACGTAAAAGACCTTGGAGATCTTCTAGTCCAACCTCCTGCTCAGGCAGGAAACCTTATACCATTTCAGACAAATGGTTGTCCAGTCTCTTCTTAAAAACTTAAAAAACAGTGTTGGAGCAATCAGTATTCTGATTGCAAAATGTTTCTGCAGATTCAAAAACTTTCAAGAGATTTCTCTATCTTTATTCAGCAGCTGCATGACCTCTGGGCATGAATTATTCAATTATAAAGTGGTTCTATTGGTTTCCTTGTTTCAGCAAATGTATTCAGAAGTTTTAAATCATTTGAGCCAGTACATCTGAACCTAAATAGTTCATATTAATACACCGAAGAGCAAACATTGTGGAATTTATTGATCATGATATCCAACAATTTTAAATTATTTAAAATGAATCTAAGGCTACAAAATTCATGATTCTAGGAAACAATTCCAAGGCCTATTCACTGACAAATCAATATGAATACCTCACTTTTTAATACATACCTACAAATGATGAAAAATACATTAAAATCATTGAATGGATGAACATAAACTGCTAGTTCAAGAGTAGAAAAGGGTTGATGTCAAACAGACAGCCTTTGACACTTAACCCCTTTCATTTGTGCTCCTGAAAACACTGGTACCTTTGTGCTATTGTATCACTTCTAAAGCTTAAGAATGAAAAGATCTTCCAGAGATCTTTGGCAAATAGGCAAAGAATTTCCAGGACCCCCAAGAATTTCCTGGACTCCAGTTTCAGATGCACCAGAACCAGGTCTACACTAAGTGCCATTAATTTTCTTGTACTAAAATGAAAAGAGATGGGGATGGAGATGGGGATGGGGATGGAGATGATGATGATGATGATGATCATGATGGTGGTGGTGGTGGAAGAGGAGATGATGATGATGATGATGATGATGATGATGATGATGATGATGATGGGGAAAGATTTTTAAAAGCTACAAGTCTTCCCTTCCATTCGGTTCTCTGGCACAGTTGTAATGTTACCTTGTAAATATGAAAGGGCAGGGTTTCCATTATGATACCACAATGCGCATTTTGTTATTCTGGCATATTGTAACTACTTGTAGATCCTTTGCCCTCTTGAAGGTTTGCTCTGTAGACATTTGAATTTAGACATAAGCTGAGAATTTGCCTCAATGCTGTGTGCTTCCTCCCTGGCTAATTCGCTGCTCCTTAACTGTGTAGATCCAATAAACAGAGCAGACATAAATATATTTATATTTAGATAATGAAAGAAAACCAAGTTTTGAGAGGGGGGGAGAGCAAGCCAATCCTGTCTAAAACCACTTGTTCCATCCACAGCAAAAATAATTTCCTGTATTTTTCAGTACATTAAAGTATGAACCCAATGGAAATATTTTCATTGCCTGTTAATTAATGCCCCTAAAGTAATAGCACATAGAGAATGTCTAAAATAATAATAATGAAAACTTATAGATCAAAACAAGCTGAAAGATCATCTATTGGATGAGCAAAGAAGGAAAGGGAGGAAGCCCTATTCTCTTATGTTTTCAGTAATGTTTTTATAGCTTTTCCTAGTCCAGAACTCTCCAGATATGCTGTCATCAACTCCAGGTAGCTTAGAGCTGTGCTGCCTGAATAAGATAGGAGTTAAAGTCCATCTGGGAATCCAAATATCAGAACAAACTTAGCAAGAAGGCAGCACTTGAAAAAAAAACTAAGCTATTAAAGGGAGCTGTCTTACCGTCTGTCTTACATAAGGATTCTGAAGCTAAATTCATTACATTTCTTGTGCCCTCTGCTGACCAAATACTGCAATAGCATTTAGAGTATGCTCTATCCAGTGGTCTCCAACCTTGGCAACTTTAAAACTTGTGGACTTCAACTCCCAGAGTTCCTCAGCTAGCAAAGCTGGCTGAGGAACTCTGGGAGTTGAAGTCCACAGGTCTTAAAGTTGCCAAGGTTGGAGACCACTGCGTTACTATAGAGTCTATAGCATCGTTTTGAGGGTAGGAGTTGAAACAATTTATGTCCAGGATGCGAAGGGTCTGTACATTTTTTCATGGCCCTCTTTTTTACTTGTGCAGTATACAGTTCCTCAATGGAAGGCAGGTTGGCAATAATTGTTTTTTCTCTGCGGTTCTGATTATCCTCTGAAGTCTGTGTCTATCTTGTTGGGTTGCAGAACCAAACCAGACAGTTATAAAGGTGCAGATGACAGACTCATTGATTCATCAGTAGAACTGTATCATCAACTCCTTGGGTAGTTTGAGCTTTATGTGTTGGCGCAGAAAGGACACTCTTTGTTGTGCTTTTTTGATGATGTTTTTGATGTTAGGTGTCCATTTTAGGTCTTGAGATATGATAGAACCTAGAAATTTGAAGGTCTCTACTGTTCATACTATGTTGTCTAGTATTGTAAGAGGTGGTAGTATGGTAGGGTTTCTTCTAAATTCTACCACCATTTCTACGGTTTTGAGTGTGTTCAGTTCCAGATTGTTCCGGTTGTACTATGAGGCTAGTTGTTCAACCTCCCATCTGTATGCCGTTTCATTGTTGTCTCGAATGAGACCAATCACTGTTGTATCATCTGCAAACTACAGTAGTTTAACAGATGGATCATTTGAGATGCAGCCATTGATACATGGGGAGGAGAAGTGGAGAGAGCACACAGCCCTGGGGGACTCCTATGCTAATTGTACAGGTATCTGATGTGATTTTGCCTAGCTTTACCTGCTGCTTCCTGTCTGTTACGACCCTTGCGTAGGTCTTCGGAGATTCAAGATTTTGTAGGATGTAGTGCAGAGCCATATTAACAGCATCATCCATTTGCTTGGTATGGAAATTGCAAGGTGATCTAACAGCAGATCTGTGATGGTTTTCAAGTGGGACATTAGCCTTTCAAAGGTTTTCATAACTACAGATGTTTGGTTTGGTTTGGTTTGGTTTATTAGCATTTGTAGGCCGCCCTTTTCCCTGAGGGGACTCAGGGCGGCTCACAGAAAACCAGGGAGAGGGGAATACAATATTAAGACAACAACATATAATAAAAATAGTAAGCAACATTCATTCATCATTCGGGCGGGGTAGCAATTCTTATCCCCAGGCCTGACGGGCGAGCCAGTTCTTCAAGGCTATGCGGAAGGCCTGGACGGTGGAGAGGGTACGAATCTCCACGGGGAGCTCGTTCCAAAGGGTCGGGGCTACTGCTGAGAAGGCCCTCCTCCTTGTAGTTGCCAGCCGACACTGGCTGGCCGATGGAATGCGGAGGAGGCCTAATCTATGGGATCTTATAGGTCGTAGGGAGGTAATTGGCAGAAGGCGGTCTCTCAAGTATCCAGATCCACTGCCATGTAGGGCTTTATGGATGATTAATAGCATGTTAGAGCAACTGGTCTGTAGTCATTCAGTTCCTTGATGGAGGGTTTCTTCAGCACTGAAATGATAGTGGAGCGTTTGAAGCAAGAAGTAACATGGCACATCTCTAGTGATTTGTTGAAGATTTGGGTGAAGATGGGGGCCAATTGGTCAGCAAAGACTTTTAAGCAAGAAGGAGTTATTTTGTGTGGGCCTGGTGCTTTTCCTGGCTTCTGTCTGTGAAATAGATATTGCACTTCCTTTTCTGTGATCACCAGGGGTTGAAACCATTAGAGAGCATTTCACCAAGGCAGCCATCGTCGATGCCATCTTGGGAAATTATTTAGCAAATTATTTAGCAAAATAATAATAAAATAATAACAATAACAACCCCCAGTAGTGATCCCACTGATTATTGGCACACTGGGTGCCATACCAACGATCCTTGGGCAGCACTTAGAAAATCTAAACATTGATAAAATTTCCATCTGTCAATTAGGCCACACTGCTTGGATCCACACATACAATATACTACACTGATACATTACAACATTCTAGATTCTTGGAAAGAACTCAGTGTGAATGAAGGCCAACACTAGCTAAAAAACTGGGGGCTGTGATTTCACAATATTTTGTATAATAATAGGTAATAATAATCCAAGAAACAGTTCTATCTAATCAAATAAATTCAACTGTCAATACAAGCATTTGTCGGATCAAGTGAGGGAGAAAGTAATTTGTTAAATTATTTCACTGCCAATTTGAATTAAATATTCAGAAAATACCATAGTTTTCGGAGTATAAGATGCTCCAGAGTATAAGATGCACCTTAGGTTTTGGGGAGGAAAATAAGAACAAAAAATTCTGCCTCTGCCTACCAGCATCCATTGGTATTCATCTGGCTAGAGTCCTTAGCAAACAGCCTGGTCAGCTTCAGCACATTAGCCTGATTCAGCATGAGTAGCTGATTGACCGATGGATCGGCTTCCCGGAATACCCCCAATCAGCTGTTCCCAGAGATGAACTTTAGCAACAGGTTTGTTGGTTGTGATTGCCACCGATCACCAGCCAAAAACGCAATGTGCAGAGGTCAAAAACGGGCTGTGCAGAGGCATAAAATGCAATGCGCCGAGGCGGCGATCTGTGGCGATGTGCTCTGGCGATCCCTGCAGCCTTGAATGGGTCTCAAATGGAGCATTCAAAGGATGAAAACATGAGGCACAGAGGCCAAAAATGCAAGGCACGGAGGGGGGGATGGTCTGTGGCAATCCCTGCAGCCTGGAACAAGTTTAAAACATGACGAGCATGGGCCAAGAGGTGGGGGCAGGCAGGTGGGTGGGACTATATTCTGTATATAAGATGCACTCAAATTTTCACCCTTTTAGTGGGGGAAATGCATATTATACTTCAAAAAATACAATACTTTAAATTGTAAAAGAAATGCAACACTTACAGATGTCCAAGGCTGTACAGGAAATTTTATATATGTGTTATATTTTTCTGAGCTGTTTATTTATTAATAGGAATCTATTGTTTTCATCTTTATCTATTTTTTTCCAGGGAATTCTAGAAAATATTTTATTTAAATAAGATTCTAGTTGAGAACTTTGGTCATGGAACATATTAGAAAAATAAAAAATGAATGACCTTCAGAATATCTTTCCTTGAAGGTTTTAAAGCAAAAGATGAAAACTATTGTTTTGGAAGATTTTTTCCTTAGCTCTTATTCTATGGAAATAGGTGACAATCTGTTTGAAATATAGCATGTTTGGCCTGCAGTAGTATATCCTGAAAGGAATGAAATCTGGCAAAATGGCATGTTTTATAAGACCTACATGTTTAATAGTGGGGATATCATGTTAATCTTGCACAGTACAGTACTTATACTCTTATCTGTGAACTGAGAAGCCAGACGTTCTCCGAAGGTGTTGGTAGAGACAGAGTTGAAACTTCTTTATAATGCCTTGGTAAGGCCAGACTTGGAATACTGCATTCAGTTTTGGTCGCCACAATGTAAAAAAGATGTGGAGACTCTAGAAAGAGTGCAGAGAAGAGCAACAAAGATGATTAGGGAACTGGAGACTAAAACATGTGAAGAACGGTTGCAGGAACTGGGTATGTCTAGTTTAAGAGAAAGAAGGACTAGGGGAGACATGATAGCAGTATTCCAATATCTCAGGGATTGCCACAAAGAAGAGGGAGTCAAACTATTCTCCAAGGCACCTGAGGGTAGAACAAGAAGCAATGGGTGGAAACTAATCAAGGAGAGAAGCAATTGAGAACTGAGGAGAAATTTCCTGGCAGTTAGAACAATTAATCAGTGGAACAGCTTGCCTCCAGAAGTTGTGAATGCCCCAACACTGGAAGTCTTTAAGAAGATGTTGGATAGCTATTTGTCTGAAATGGTATAGGGTTTCCTGCCTAGGCAGGGGGTTGGACTAGAAAACCTCCAAGGTCCCTTCCAACTCTGCTATTGTATTGTATTCTAGGAAGCATGTATTATATAGTTCAGGCAAGTCTTTAAAACAAGAGAAGCCATATCTCAGAACAATATTTCTCTGTGTATTTAAATTAGGAAAGATGATAATTTTAAAAACAATTATAACCTGACCATGCTGGGAATTAGCTACAACAATCTCCATAAGTTCCTCTTTTTCTATTATCTTTTACATACACCACCTTATGTTTCATTAATGCTTAGTGGTTTAATAACTTATATCTATTAAAATATATAAACCACTGTTCGTGGCTTAATGTGACATGTGAAGGTGAATAATTATGACTTATTCAATAAGCCATAGTTAAGCAAACTATAGCATGGTTTAATGTGTAAATTCTAGATTGTTTAACTTAATTTTTCCGGTTTCTACCGTGCTGTTGATTCACATTCAGTTCTTAAGCAACTCTTATTCCAACTTTTTTCACAACTATTGTTCTTTTTCATGAAGCTATCATTTCCCTCCAAGGGCATCTGAATTTTGTTTTCTATATGAAGAACATTCTAAATCAATGTTTCCCAACCTCAGCAACTTAAAATGTGTGAACTTCAACTCCCAGAATTCCCCAGCCAGCATGAGTTGAAATTCACACATCTTAAAGTTGCTGAGTTTGAGTAACACTGTTCTAAATGAATGCAATCCATGGGGGAAAATATTCTGCAGGTATTATTTTTCAAACTGTGGGTCAGGACCTCAGATTGTGTTCGTGAGCTATTTAGAGAGAGTGGTCATAATTCTTTTAAAACCTGAATGATATAATGGTATAAACCAGATTTAGTTACACAATATATCCTTTTCCTTACTTCAGGGTTTTTATTTTATTTCTTTTCTTTTTTAATTTATTTATTGGCTTACTATTTCTTACATTTTTTTCTTACACAAAAACAGGATAGTGGAATGAGTACATAGATGTAAATGAAAAATGTGTATTGTGGACCCCATCAGTTAAAGAATTCTGACTGGCAGGGTCCAAGAAGAGAGCCTTCTCTGCCATTGCCCCCACTCTCTGGAACATTCTTACCGCCAGAGACGAGGGGGGGGCATTCTCTCCCAGCCTTTCAGAAAGATGTAAAAACAGGATTATGCTGCCTTGCTTTGGCTTACAAAGAAATATGCAGCTGTGGGACTGGTTAGTGCACTGGAAGCCCTTCTCCCCACCGTTTAATTAACTGTTAACGTTGAATCTTAATTATCCTTGCCTCTTTTTAAAATTTTATATGCTCTTTTATGCTTTAATATTTTATTTGTACACCACTCAGAGTTCCTCTATGAGGGAGATGGGCAGTTCAAAATTAGAGAGAGAGAGAGAGAGAGAGAGATAAATGATAGATAGATAGATAGATAGATAGATAGATAGATAGATAGATAGATAGATAGATGATAGGTAGGTAGGTAGGTAGGTAGGTAGGTAGGTAGGTAGGTAGGTAGATAGATAGATAGATAGATAGATAGATAGATAGATAGATAGATAGATAGATAGATAGTCAGTCTAATCATTTTAAGTTTTGCAATTTCAGCCCATTTCTTTAATCTAGCCCATTTTGAATTTTATTTCTGCTACCATGTATTCAGCCCACTTCTGTGACATCTCAGATTTAACAACCATTCCCTCTTATTCACCAAAATAAATAATAAAAATATTGAGGAATAGAGGAATAATTAATGAAAATAGTTTATAGCCACCTTTTATCCCATTAGTTGCCACACCACCCAATGCAAAGCTGGTTCACTGACAAAAGGGCGAATGACAAAACGGTGCCCAACTAACCCGCGTCGCTGACGTAATCAACAGGGCGACAACAGCGCGGAGACAGAAGCGCACTGTAAAAGTAACCCTAAACCTAAACTTAACGCCTAACCCTAAACCTAACCCTAAACCTAACCCTTAACCTAACCCTAAACCTAACCCTTAACCTAACCCTAACCCTAACCCTAAACCTAACCCTAAACCTAACCCTTAACCTAACCCTAAACCTAACCCTTACCTTAAGTTAAATCGGCTTTCTTTCGACGTGCTATTGTAAAGTGCCCTTCTTTCTCCGCGCTGGCTGTTGTCACCGCGTTGATGATGTCAGCTACGCAGTTTAGTCGGGTGCGGTTTTGACGTTCGCCCTTTTGTCAGCTCACGTGCAAAGCTAACTATCTAACTAGTCAGAATGCCAAGGGGTATATTATCAAATGTTCTGCTGAAATCAAAATATATAATATCAATAGCTTTATTGCAATCTATTAAAGAAGCTACTGTTGGAAGAAATATCCATCTGGTTCAGTTCGAAGATGGGAGAAAGACACTGAAAACATGGAAGCAGATTGGAAAGATGGTTTAATGATGAAGCAGAACAACCAAGCACATGGGTTTCTGGTGCAGCTGACCAGATGGAGTTGAGAGTGAGATATTTTTATACCTTCTCTTGGGCTTTGCAATTGAGTTTCCTGTTCCTGTGCAAGAACATGTATTCTATTAGCTGTTGTTAGGCTCTCATGGAGCCATGTGGGGTCATGTTTGTCTGAGTCAACTTTGGTTGAAGTTTGCTAGGTGATGCAATGTCCTTAGGAGATTGTGCAATGCAGTGAGCTCTGCTGCTAGATAATCCTATTATGTCCTGGAGGGTCATGTCTTAATCCCATCACCCTGGAGCTGAAGGTCTTTTGTCTTGTAGATAGGCTGGCCCAGTCCTGCTGGGCCTATTAAGAAATACTTAGGGGCTACTTTCTGTCTTTAAAAACATGTTTCTCCTTTAGGGAAATATAATATTCTGGCTTTTTAAATATTTCTCAAAATATTTCATTTTTCTAGGAGAGGTGCAGCTTCCCACTACACTACCAATCAAAAACCTGGTATAAAGTTAGTTGATCAAAACCTATTGAAAAATCCATCCTGGTTTTTTTGCAAATTACTGTACTGTTTTCACAAACTGATCTTTTTGTGATTAGAGCTAACATTTTGCATGGTATCATTGTCAACCTAACTCATCTATATATAATTCTCTGAATCCTATTTATTCTCATTTTGAAAATTACAGATAAATATTTGCTTTCCTCTAATCATGAGACATTTCACTTATTCTCCTGTGTGGGTTTTTTTTTCAAAGAATATACATACATTTTAGCCCAGGTATTAGCCAGTTGCTTCATTGTTGTGCCAATAAATTTTGTCGGGAAGATTGAAATCATTCAGATTAAATCCATGTAGCATTAGTGAAACACAGCTGCTTAGAGGGGGTGTGGGTACTCTTGCCGCACCTGTTGAAGATAAAGAAACTATGCCTTTACTGTGCTTGCATGGAAGCTGCTATCAGCCCTAGAAAGGATCTGTTTGACCTAAGGAGGTACTAACAGGCTGTAACACAGTTGCTACGCCCTGTAAACATTACTTTTACATTTGTTTAACTCAAATGCATACTTGGCTCTACTTTTAAGGAATGCCAGCAAGCGCAGCTAGCATGCCCATACTCCTTCCAAAATGCCTTTTATAGTACTTCCTATAAATATAGGAATTCTATCTTGAGACAAGATAATGTAAATGTAAACATGTGCTAGTTTTCCTGACTCAAGGAGGCGATGCTCATCTCCATTTCAAAGCCGAAGAGCCAGTACTGTCCAAAGACATCTCCATGGTCATGTGGCTGGCATGACTAAATGCCAAAGGTGCACAGAACACTGTTACCTTCCCACCAAAGTGGTCCCTATTTTTCTACTTGCCTTTTTAATGTGCTTTTGAACTGGTAAGTTAGCAGATGCTGGAACAAGTAACAGGAGCTTACTTCATTATGCGGTGCTAGGGATTTGAACCGTCAAACTGCTGACCTTTCTGATCGACAAGCTCAGCATCTTAACCACTGAGCTACTGCATCTCTCGAGACAGGATAGAACCTTGCAAAATACTGCTTCATAATTCTTAGGGGGCTAGGCAGAAATCTTCCAATATGACTTTCTGATAGAGCTGAAAGACATTATACAAAATCTATTTCAAAGCAGCAGCAGCTCCCATCTCTCTCAAGCAGTCCAAAATCTGCTGGGGTCCATTGTGTCATCAGCAATGGAGGGATCCAGCGTTGCACCCCAACATCTGTCTCCTGCAGAGATTAGCTACCAGAGCAAAGCCATCTTCATGCCAAGCTAGGCCTGAAATCAGACAGGAAGGAATCTAAATAACCCAGTTCACTAAGAGCTTTTGCCATGTGAATCCAGTGCATCTGGAAAGCATTAGGCTGGAGAAAGCTGCTTCACCACATGTATGACATGGTTTTTAGGAGTTGTATTACAGAGCTGGAAGAAAGGTCGCCCATCCATTCCGAAAGTATGGATTTGTTGAAGTAAACTGGGGAAGGAAGTATTATGGAAATGACAGGGCAGAGGATTTTCAGGCAGAGGGTGAAGCTTTTATTTTCAGCTGTCAATGTCTTTAAATCTTAAAAGTGTTAAAAAATCACATAACCACAACTCGGAACTCCCAGGATGAAGCGAGGAACACAAAAGGACACTAGGATTTGCATGGAATTTGTAGGGCAGAGGTTTGTAGGACAGATTACTCTGTACCTCCCTGAAAATGGTAGGTCTCAAAGGCACATGAAAAGAAAATAAACAGAGTATATGTGATAAGTGGTGTCTAGGTAGACAAAAACAGGCATGATGGCAATCATGGCAATGCAATTAAGGTCCTGCCCCTTTGCACATGCCTGCTGTTCCAGGTTAAAAGGAATTTAAAGATTTAAAGGACTTCTCTTCTAAATAGGTCACAGCAAGAAGTAATTAATCTCACTAATAGCCTTTGGTTATTAATTTAGGCAGGACAAAAAAATATCTTGCTTCATAAGAATATTTCAGAAATCAGCACTAGATCATATATCAAATGCAGTTTCACAGTAATAGGTTAATAGTTAATAAGAACCTCAAAGCCAGAGTATTTTGATATAAGAAAACAGATTTAAATAATGGTTTAATGGTAGTACTTAACTGGGAACCTTTTGGAGCTGCTTCCCAAAGTCTCTCACTTGGTGCCAATATTGATCTCAAACAGGGTCCCATAGCACCAGCAACAAGCTACCTACAATGTTATGTTTTATGGAGAACCATTCTTTGTTGCAAAAAAAAAACCAAGGATAAAAGATTAAAAGATTAAAAGGGGGGTTTAAAGAACACGAGGCAGATCCAGAAGAAGATGGAGAGGCAACATCAAAGATATAATACAACAATATCAGTTAACAATGTTGAGGCCACGAGAAGAGCAAGAATCACAACTTCGTATCTCCCTTAATACTTGAAGCAATTGAATGAGAATGAGAAGAAAAAGGGAAAGGAAAAGATGATTCTTTGTTGCAGATTAATGCATTCTCAGAAACTACAACTTGAAGCAAAGACTGGTTCAAACAAAAATATAGGGAAATCTCTGGGTATAGATATGTCAGGTATTAAAAGAGAAGATAAATGCTAGGAGAAAATGCATATGCATTAATTTTACAGATGCATATATACAAGACTCGCCCTTTACAAACTGCTCTAGAAAGATGCCATGATAGGTGATACTGAAGATTGTGAGAGTTCTAGTAGGACCAGAAGGGCTGCATTGCCCTCCCTCCTGTAGAACCTGACTAGCTCATTCACCAACATGAACAGCACTGTCTCCATCCTGGTTTTTAGGTCTGAATTCTGACTGAAAGAGGTCCAAATAATCCATTTCCTGTGTATTCTGTTGCTGGATTCCTGCCAATTCTTATTAATCTTTCAATAACATTCCTTAGAACAAAACAGTTGGAGACTGAGATATGTTTCTCAAATATGATTGCGTGCAGAAAGGCCATGTTTATTATGTATTTGCTATTTGTTTTTTGCTTGTTTCATTTGTGTAGCTGCCCCTCTCACATAAGTGATCTTGGGTGGTTTACAATAAAATACATAATATGATTTGGAAAACAATAGCAACTTAGCTTCATATACAACCATCAATAAAGCTAAGACACTCCTCAGGCTCGGGCCTGGGCACAAAACCAAGTGTATAGGACCTTGCAAAAGGGTTGGGGCTAATCTAATCTCAAATGGAATTATGTTACACAGGGCAGGATATACCACAACTTCTCTCAAGACAACCAGCAATGATCAAATGCAGAGATAGGAGCACAGCATCATTTCTTCACAGGCCAACAGGAATCCCAGGAAATATGGCAAGTTACTGTCCCAGACATTCCATCCGAACATATAGCCAGGGGAAATCAAGGATCTGGGGAATCTGAATGAGTTGGTCAACAAAACGATGTGCAAAATGGACGCAGTATGGCCAAGCAGGACATCTACTTTGTCTCTTCCTAACAAAAACTCAGCAACCCTGACCAATGTCACTGTAATGGGAGAAGATGTCAAAATACTCATTTTCTCTTTCTGCCATTGTATATACCAAATCTTCTCCACTAACACTTCAGCCTTTCAGACATCGCTTCTGCCACTTCGTCTTCCAAAGTTTCTCAGCAAACCAAGATTAACAGAGAGAAGCCCCTGGGGAGTAATAAGATCAAGAGTCCAGGTGGCCCCTTGTTGGTGGTGGCTAACCAGACAATCAATGAAACTGCTTATCAAATTGCTGTGAAAATCCCCAAGTACCTGCTAAAATCCATCCAGATGACAGATCACCCAAGTCCCTACAGAAGTCCCAAGAAGCAGCCAGGAGCAGGATACGATTTGGCCATGGCTAGACATTATTAATATTGGCATATTCTATCTCAACTGGAAAAAAAGAGTTGACATCAATATTAACCTGCTCTCCTAAAACCAGAAAAAATGCCAATAATAAATGTTAAACAGGAAGAGCTAATTAGAGTAATTAATATAAGGGACTGCAAAGCTTGAAAACTCAAAACCAATGAACCTTTGAATTGTAATGTAATACACCACCTAAGGGTGCAGCTTGAATCAAGATGTTTTTTTCTGTATTGCAAGTGTGCTATACCATTAATATCTTTGTTTTCAAAGCAATAACATTCAGGAGATTATGGTTGATTATCCATATGGACTAATGCTGGAATCCATCTGGTAGCTCTTCTGGGAAATCTTCAGTAGTATCTTTACCATCATTTTGTATTTTACTTTAAATTATTATTTTTTAAATCCACCAGAGGTTAATTCTTTTTGGCAACTGTTACATTACTTGGAGGTATTTCTCAGCAGTTGATGTAGCAGCTGAGAAGTATTTCAAGGAAAATTTTTGATCTAGTACCTTTCTTTGAAGAGTCATGTTGGTATATGTTCCAAGCAGCTTGTCTAAGAAGAAATTGGCAGTCTTTCAAGCCAGTCATCTTAGGAGCTGTAATGTTAGACTTGTAAAGAGCTTCAGTTATATAAAATTGCCCTTTGGTGTAAGTTTCCTGTGCTGTTTTTACAAAGGTGAGAGTTCATCAGTTTAATGTATTTGTCAATGTATCTATCTTTGCAAAGTTATTGCAGCAGCACTAATTGGTGGTTTGTTGTTGTTGTTGTTGTTTGGGTACTATGGCTTCCTGAGACAAAACACAGCCTCTTCATACAGTAACCCTACATATTAAATGCAGTCAAAATTAGATTAAGTAACAATAAAAGATTCTAATGAATCCTAGGTTATTTTTCTCCAAGGTCAGATAGTCCTTTTTTGCTGACTGCCTTGTTTAATGACCAAAGTTACAAAAGAGTAAAAAACAGTTTTTTGACCAATCTTTTTATTTATGATTGACAGCATCCGGCTGTGGTCTGATGACCATTTGTTACTTCACAACAAGCGTTTGACAAGCTGTGTTAATGGAAAATGTGGAAATAAAATCATAAGATGTGGTCACATGATGTCTCACTTAATGACCAAATGGGAAGTAACACTGTAAACCAGTGGTGAGATTCAAAAATGTTTACTTCCGGTTCTGTGGGTGTGGCTTGGTGGGCGTGGCATAGCTTGGTGGGGTGGCTTGGTGGGCATGGCAGGGGAAGGATACTGTAAAATCTCCCTTCCCACCTCACTCCAGGGGAAGATTCTGCAAAATTCCCATTCCCTCCTGATTAGCTGGGACTCGGGAGGGAGAGAATAGACGGGGGCAGGGCCAGTCACAGGTGGTATTTACCAGTTCTCTGAACTACTCAAAATTTCCACTACCAGTTCTCCAGAACTGGTCAGAACCTACTGAATACCACCTCTGCTGTAAACCCATCATGGTCGTTGGATTTTCTGCTTAGCGACTATGACACTTTGCATTAGAATTGCCAGAGCCAACTGTAGTTAAGTGATAGAATAATCACTGTATTATGATTCTTAGAGCAACATCGTATTGTTCCTTAACAGGAACATAGCCTTTGCCTACGTGAACTCCAAGAAACAGGATGAATTCAAATTGGATGTACATTAAATAAAATATATTTAGATTATAATCATCAATATCTAAAACTGTATAATCAAGCATATAAGTGGGTTGTTACAAACAAACTTGTAATGTAGATTAATAATCCAGTTCAGAAATAGAAAAGTATTGTTTGAAACTCCACAGTCAGCCAGAGATGGTTGACCAAAGTATTAGGCACTTTGCTTACCCTTTGAAGGCAATTGTAGCTCCAAAAGATAGACTACCAGTAGCAATTGTAATTTGTAAACCTCACCCTGAAGGATATAGTCCTACAGTGACAATGCAACTAAATATATAGATGTGTTTTGTAAGATTATATACTCATATTTGCAGAATTTTTACTTTTTTCTTCAGTTGAAAAGAATAATACTTATAGTAGTAGTCATTTTATAAATAAAATAAAGAACCTAGTGTTTTGCAGCTAATGGTATTCATTGTAGCCCATTTTGGAAGAAATATCCATCTGGTTCAGTTCCAAACTGGGAGGAAGACACTGGAAACATAGATGCTGACAGGAAAAATGGATTAATGTTGAAGCAAAACTACCAAGCACTTGTTCTCTGGCACAGCTGACCACATGGAGTTGAGGGAGGGGGGTTATAACTTCTCTTGGGCTTTGAATCTCCTGTTCCTGTGCAAGAACATGTATTCTATTGGCTATCGTCAGATTCCCATGGGGTCATGTTTGTCTGAACTCCCAAGCTTGGTTGAAGTTTTCTGGGTGATGCAATGTCCTTAGGAGATTGTGCATGTGGTACGCTCTGCTGGTAGATGAGTTAATCCTATTTTGTTCTGGAGGGTCATGTCTTAATCCCATCACCCCGGAGCTGGAGATCTTCTGTCTTGTAGATAGGTTGGCCCAGTCTTTCTTAATGGGCACCAAATATCTACTGGGGGCAGGGAGCTGCTTTCTGTCTTTAAAACATGTTTCTTCTTTTATCATCCAGGGAAATATAATATTGTGGCTTTTTTAATATTTCTCAAAATATTTCATTCTTCTGAGTGAGGGGTGGGTGCTAACTTTGTAAACTATGCTCCTGAGTCACTAGCACAATTTCTTTAATTTTTGTAGGGTTTCTGTGGTGCTCCTCCATGGGCCATGGTATTGTCCAAATGTCTTCTCTGATGATGACAGAAAAAAGCTTCAGCCAAAACTGGATTCTTTCCTCTATCTTCTGCTGGCCTCTACAACTGGTTATTTCCAACCTAGCACAGGGATACACAATTAAATTTCAAGGGGGGGAATAAAAATAAAGAGATGGAGAGATTCAAATCTGCCTTTGCCATCATTTCTGCCCTACCAGCCTGCAGCTGTTTGGCTTTGAATTCCAACTCTGAAGCATTCTGGCAGAACATGAGAATTGCTCTGCGCAGATTTTTACTTAATTGACAGATTTGGGTGGAGGAGAGTGTCTGTGTGTCTGCAATTTTGAACATTTTGCTTGCTTAGGCTATCACAGATGTCAGAAAGTGGTTCACATCCAAGGATCACCTCTAACTGTTTATTCTCGTAATCCAAGTTCATGTAAATTATTCATATTCATGTTCAGGGGATCAAGAAACTAATTATAGTTTTACAATAGTAATATCCCTGAATTTAGATTGAGAAACTACCCTGCAATCCTCAAGTGCCATTAAGGTTGTCAACCCACCAAGTACTATAACGTGAGCTACCTCCTCTTCGTCTTCCTTCTTCTTCATCTGTAGGAAAGGGGGTTGTCCCATGTCCTAGGAAGCACTTTCTCTCCCCTTCCACTCCCCTCCCCATTGGTTGGTAAGTGGATTGCCTTTCTGCTTCAGGCAGCATTACATCCACTTGTCAAACAGAGGAATCGTTTGATGCTCAAAACTGTCCAGGCCTCCACTGGTCCTGGAGTTCATAATCTGTCCCTGGAATGGAGCTGCTCAGTAAAATATGTTGGCAAAGATTTTTTCTCTCTCTCTATTCCACACCTTGGAATCAAAATGTCATACACTAACAAAACATTTGCAAGTGCATTCAACTAACACAGATTTTATTTTTCTGTGTGCAACCAGGCTTTGAACTGGAAGTGCATCCACTGAAAATCAGGTTCCATTTTCTTCAGAGTTGCATCTAATTGTGCAAATAACCAACAGCAGGTCAGGGAGAGCACTAGTTATCTGCAGATTTATTTAAAAGTAAAAAGTGCTTTCTAATATTTAACATCTGTTTCAGCTGTATTATCAATAACTTGAAGTCCTAGTGGACAACCATTTAAATATGAGCCAGCAGTGTGCAGCAACTGCCAAAAAAGCCAACACAGTTCTAGGCTGCATAAATAGAGGGATAGAATCAAGATCATGTGAAGTGTTAATACCACTTCATAATGCCTTGGTAAGGCCACATTTGGAATACTGCATTCAGTTCTGGTCGCCACGATGTAGAAAAGATGTGGAGACTCTGGAAAGAGTGCAGAGAAGAGCAACAAAAATGATTAGGGGACTAGATACTAAAACATATGAAGAACGGTTGCAGGAACTGGGTATGTCTAGTTTAAGAGAAAGAAGGACTAGGAGAGACATGATAGCAGTGTTCCAATATCTCAGGAGTGCCACAAAGAGGAGGGAGTCAAACTGTTCTCCAAGGCACCTAAGGGTAGAACAAGAAGCAATGGGTGGAAACTAATCAAGGAGAGAAGCAACTTAGAACTGAGGAGAAATTTCCTGACAGTTAGAACAATTAATCAGTGGAACAGCTTGCCTTCAGAAGTTGTGAATGCCCCAACACTGGAAGTCTTTAAGAAGATGTTGGATAACCATTTGTCTGAAACGGTATAGGGTTTCCTGCCTAGGTAGGGGGTGGACTAGAAGACCTCCAAGATCCCTTCCAACTCTACTATTGTATTGTATTATTGTATTGAAGGATGAGGTTTGGTATATAATGATGAAAATCACTGAAACAATTGTTGTTTCCACACTATTTGGGCATTGCAATACTAAAAAAAAGTACAAGCAAAATGCTCAGATTTATAGACTGAAAAGTGTTTTTCATAATGTCTGAATAGCAGACCACAAACTGGTTTGCTGAAGAGGTTTCCTAACATTCTAAACAATTTTACCAAGGAATGAATGTTTACTTCTAAAAAAAGATAGGCTGAATGGATGTGTGGTGGTAGTGCCTGAGGATTGGAGTGGCTGAGACAGAAGCCTAGCAGAAACAATAAGACGGTGAGAAACATTCTCTGGGTTTCTCAAGAGGAAGTAGGATACAATTCTAGATGTGTTTCCTAGGGAGCAAGCCCTGCAAAAATTCACTTTTTGAATAGGATTGTGTTTCATGTGCACTATGAAGTACTCAAGTTTTATTCTTATTACAGTTCAGAGTCTTGGAAGTGGAGTAATTAGTTATTATATTCTTTTACTTTCTCCTAGTGCCAGGATTCATTGAAATCATTCAAATGTACCATAGGGATCTGGATGCATATCAGAATCAGAGTAGAGCTGGAGGGGACCTTTGAGGTCTTCTATTCAGCCCTCTGCTCAAGCAGATCCTATACCATTTCAGACAAGTGACTGTCCAGACTTCTCTTTAAAACCTCCAGTAATGAAGCACCCACAACTTCTGACGGCAAGGTGTTCCACTGGTTAATTGTCCTCACTGTTAGGAAGTTTCTCCTTAATTCCAAGTTGCTTCTCTCCTTGAGTAATTTCCATCCATTGTTTCTTGTCCTCTCCTCTGGTGTTTTGGAAAACAAATTTATTCCTCTCTGTAGCAGCCTCTCAAATACTGAAATACTGCTGTGCTGTCACCCCTAGTCCTTCTTTTCTCTAGACCAGTCAAATCCTGCAACCGTTCTTCATATGCTTTAATATATCTGAGATATATCACATATATATCTGAGATCACAGAGCCGCAACGTGCCCCTGGAAGTTGCCACTAAATGAAACATGTTATTGTGATAGGGAACTGGAAACTACATAGTCTTGTCTTACTTAAGAAAAACAAATAAAAATGAGGTAACCTTTATATCTACATCTTATGCATTGGAAGGATGATCTGGAAATAAATGACCTATATGTTGTGGTTTGGTGAATATAAGCACATTTCTATCCATTTAAGGAAGCTAAGCAAAAGTCTGCTTTGTATTTCAACCTTCTTACTGGGATACAACAAATTATCCATTAGTCAGCAAGTTATCACTTGCAACACAGCTGTTTAAAGGCCATAAAATACTTTAGGCTATAAGTTATTTCAACAAGATACCAAAATCCCTGTTTGGCTTGTGCATATGCAGGCATGCATGTACATGCACACAACACCCTTACTACCCCCCTCTGATATACAAAAATGTACACAAAAACTCATTTAACTCTTGCTTTCTTTTTCTTCAAAGGTTTGACAAAACCTTTTATTTCTGAAGATTATGTTTGCTGAAAATGGTAAAGCAAATGACACTGTTTATACTATCCAAAAGAGGCCATGAGCTATTACAGTTGTACTTTTGGGCTCTGAGTATTTTCACTGAACTGCATTTATGTCATCTAACTCTCTTGTTAGTCCACCAAAAGGAACATGAGGTTGCAAAAGTAAACAGGGCTTTGCAAGTTTCTTTGAAGATTTGTAATCAGGATTCTTGGATTCTTGCTAATTACCAGATAATGTGCAGTTAAGTGTTTGTAACTACCTTATTTCTTTTACAACCCTTTAGTAATTGTGTGTTTATTGTGAAGGAAATAGGATAGGATATGCATCCATTTTATGTACCTATAATCACCAAGGCCTCCCACAGGGGACTAATGTGAACACAAAAAAAAGAAATTGTTTAAATTGTGGGAGACCACCTAAGGGCATAACTATGGGAGGGGCATTTTGGCGCATCAAGAACTGTCTTCTAGAATCCAATCAAGGACTTGGCAACCAGCATTGTATCCAGGAGGAAAAATGGCATCACATATAGCTGTATAATCTGGGTGGGCCCATTCACATTGCCCTTATTTCATTTAGACTTCAAAATAGTATATTACGTACACAGTAAATGAGTATTATGCACAATGTGTTTTTGGTCATATGACAAGTGCAATTATGAATTCTCTAGATGAGAATTCAAAAGTCGTTCCAGGTTTGTAAAAATGATAGAAATACATAACAGTTAAATAATGTGAAGGGACTGCATTGCAATATGTTTTTTGGACAATTAGTGCTTTTTTGAAAATCCATATATCGTGAATCTTTTAAGAAATTCTGACTACCATTTTTTAACAAATGAATATAGGAAAGAGAAGTACAGTAATACCATAGTTGTTTAATTCCTTTATATACATTTGGACAAATAGTACAAGTTACCAAAAGTAGGATTTCAGAGATAATACTGTACTGTATGATCTATAGAGCCAGTCATTGTCCTCTATGAGGCTTTACCAGAGTATTTTCCTGCTGGTGATCCAACTCCTTTTTATTCATTTCTTTATTTGTTTAAAACATTTATATAGCTCTCCATCTTGAACCAAATTCTGAGGGCTCACTACCTCAAAATAAAAAAGATATGTCAATAATGCATAAAATAAAAATGATATATACCAATAATGAACATAAAAAAACATAAAAAAGATCTGTCAGTACAACTAAATTTTTCCATGCAGCCCACAAATTCACCCCATGCCAATCTGTCCCTATTCGAGTGATCAGGGAGAAACAAAGTCTTAAGTGCTTTCTGGAAACACATAAAGGAGTGGGGGACAGCCATATCTTAAGAGAAAACATGCTCAAATTGGGCAGAGGCTACCATGGAAAAGGGCATTCTTCCTAGGTCCTATAAGATGGCATCATTTAAATGAAGGGACCAGGAGGGTGCCTATTCTACCAAATCTGGTGAGATGAGCAGATGTCCCGTTAAAGGCAGTCCTGCAAATAATGTTTCAGTTGACCACAAATCTCAGTTAAAGAATTGGCATGTTATGAGGTAATATGTATTTGCCTATTAACTGAGGTTTACCAGCTTGGTATGCCCCGTGAAGGTTTTTTTTTCTAGAAAGGTTTTCTAGTAAAAAAGAAAGTATCACTACATAAAGATATTTATGATGCTATCTGTAATGAGCATTGATCCTTTTTTGGTTACTTGTTTTTTTAAAAAGGCACATTAGAAAAGGTGATTGTGAAGGGGCCAGGACATGCTTTCCAAGATGTTGTGTTGCCATCTAGGGGCCATTATACCATGCTGTATGCCTTTCCAACAGGAAAAGAGCAATCACAACAGATTTTAAAATACACATTTCTATTCCCTTCTTTGCTCTAGTTCTTATTTACTGGTAATCAGGAAATATGAAAGGAATTGTTAAAAGTTCAACAATCCAGTTACATTGGCCTCTATCTGTTTGTTTTCCCACACAACACTCAGGTACACGTGAAAGTTTGAAAGAAAGATAATTTTCTTTCTTTAGCTCTCCCACTATTTATAGAACCTCTTTTCTGGCCATTGCTACCATAGCATTCCATCTTCTCTCTGCTGGGCTTATGGAAGTTTGGAAAGAAAGCATTAAAACAAATATAGTCCTTAGCACATACCCAGTGGATTTTGTATATCAAAATCCACTGGGTATGGATACCCATAGAAAAATGGAAGGTGCAATAGATGACTCCTTTGAATATTACTTCAAGTCTGGGAAAAGAATCAGAGATTCATTTCCTAGATGCAAAGAGGCCAGCCCGTGCTGTAGCATAAGGCTGCTTTCAATCATCTCCCCCTACTTACAACAGCACCAAAGCCACACATCTGTAAAGAGATGTAATGCTTAAGAGGAAGTTCTAAGTTCTTTGGCTTCCATGTGCAGCCACAATGGGAGATCCCATAACAATGCCAAACTTGGATTATATTTGGAGAACTGCTCGCTAACTCCCTGTGGTATTATCTGGCCACAAATCCTGGCCAACATGGACCGGAAAAGACTACCGGTAGCACTACTCCATCCATTATCACACATTTCTTCTAATACCTACCAGCAGCCTCCAGCACCTACTGGCCAAAGCTCTGGAAATGTGAGTTGTTCCAATGGGTGATCTCTGAGCCACACTGAAATTCTGAATGCGCAGAAGCGTTTTCTTTAGTACATCAAGTGCATGTGCGCGGACTGAGCGAACCGGCAGTAGCAGCAGCCGGAATCCACCCCTGGAAGCATAGCAGGAAAAGGATTTGGGGAGAAAGGTTTGCAGGATCTCTTAGCTCCACGTTAGATGAAGAATGGTAAGACCATATTTGTTAAGGGAGGGTGGTACTAAAAAGATAAATTAGTCTCTAGCCATTCCCCCAGATCTTAAATATTGTCTGAATATTTATCAATGGTGAGAAACTTACAGCAGGCTCGCTATATATAGCTGAAATGCATTTCTTTTACTGGTCATGGCTGACTTAGGTTTCAGAGAACTGATGTTTGAGAATTGCTGAAGACCCTCATGTTTCCTACTATAGTATGTTGTAGGTCTTACTCACCAGGTTTTATCCAGCCTGGATTTTTGTTGTTCTTCTCTTGGGCTTGAATAAACATTTTGGAAGTTCACATCTGGAGACAAGACTGGTACATTTTCAAATAACTTTAGAAAATTAAATAGCATATCTAATGAAATCTATATATTTGAATACTATGTGTAAGGTAGGCAAATTAAATCATTATCTGAGCTGCTACATCAGGGTCAAATCAATGTAAAATCAATGCCTGAGCCAGTTTGGTGTAGGGGTTAAGGCATCAAAAACTGGAAAACTGTGAGGTCTAGTCCTACTTTAGGCATGAAGCCAGCTAGGTGACCTTAGGTCTCTCATAGGCCTGGTACATAGGCAATGACAAACCCCAGGGTTGAATCCTACCGGTTCGGACTGGTAGTGGTTTGGCGGCCTGGGTTGCTGGAACTGGCAGCGACCCAGGCCTGCCACGCTCCCAAAACACCAACTTGTTTTTTGCTTCTACGCATGCACAGAGCAATTTTTATTGCACTGTGCATGTTTATAAAGCATGCATCAAGTGCACGCGGTTCAGCCACAGGCTAACCGGCAGTAGTGACTGCCGAAACTCACCCCTGACAAACCTCTTCTGAAAATCTTGCCAAGAAACGGTAGAACATGTTGGGGCAGTTGCTGGAAGTCAACACTGACTCAAAGGTGAGGGAGGAGTCACACATACATACATACACATATACATACTGAGCTGAGAAATACATTTTCTGCTTAGTGCTTCAGTTGAAACAGAGCAAGAGCATTGAAGTCTAATCTCACAGGACTAAAGCAATTTTTGTATTGGTTAACTATTATATTAATCATCAATTTCTGTGTGAATAACCCACCTGTGTTTTTAACAACTGAACAGACCCAAAAACATGACACACAATTAAAACCATTCATGTCTTCAAACATGAGAAATGATCAATTCAATATCTGGCTGTACAGTGCAAGTAGACTTGTAATAGCACTTTGTTTCAACAAAACATATGCTTGTCATCTTTAAGCATCAGCTCCCAGAGAAGAGCATTTACACTCCAAAATAATCAGACAATGCCATCTGCTGTTTTGGAAAGAATAAAATAATTGTCACCATTATGTTATTATACATTGCATATGTGGGGATGAAAGACAGATAGAATAACAGAGTTGGAAGGGACCTTGTAGTCATCCAGTCCAGGGGTTGCCAACATTTCAGACCTCAGGGACCACTAAATTCATAATTTAAAATCCCGCAGACCACTAATATGATTTTTAAAAGATAAATAGTATTTAGCGCAATATAAATAATGGAAATAATTTTTCTTTGGACCACCAAAATTTCATCGTGAACCACCAGCAGTCTGCAGAACACCGGTTGGTTACTGCTGGCCTAGTCCAACACTCTTCTCAAGCAGGAGACCCTATACCAATGGTGGAGAATCTATGGCACACACGCTAGAGGGGGCACTCAGAGCCCTCTCTGTGGGCACATTAGCTGCTAGACCAGTGGTTCCCAAACGTTTTCAGTCCACTGCCCCCTTGGTGCTACAAACTGATCCTCAGTGCCCCCCACCCAGTGGTGGAATTCAATTTTTTACTACTGATTCTCTGGACGTGGCTTAGTGGGCATGGCTGGGGGGGGGGGTCATGTGACTGGGTGATTTGCATGACAGAAGGAAGATAGTTACAGTAAAATTCAAAACTGTAACAATTAATTGCACATTTATTCAAAATCCAATTTAAAAACCTTTTTAGTTAATGTTAATTCAACAAAATTGTTGAACATGATCCAGTGATACCAGGTTTTCAAAGTCTGATAGTTATTTATCAAGAACCTTGGTAACTAGTAACTTAGTAAACGCAGTAAAATTTAGTAATTTACTGTTCAGTAAATTCTTAATGTGATGGATGGGCTTGATGAAGTGATAACAGTTTCCCAATGTCTGTTTTTAAGTCACTTAGCAGGAGTCTTAAATCACCACATTCAGTAATCTGGAGTCAGTTTCTTTGCTTGGAGAGAAGTTGGATGACCACACTGAAGCCACGTTACACCAAATACAATGTTGTAAATGCAGCAAGGAGCTTCTTAACCACTGTCCATAGTGCAGGATAGCAATCAGAAATTTCTTTCTGTAACCAAAACTCTTGGTACGATTTCTTAAACTTTGGCTTCAGCTCTATGTCATTTTACAGCTCTATGAGTTGTTCCTCCACTACCCCATCTTCCTTAGTATCTGAAAATGGATTTATTACCCAATCTGGAATTTCCATCAAAAAAAGATCCTGATATCACTCAGACATCTAAGTCTTAGAATGTCAGAGAAACAACTTTAGCTGGATAGTCACATCCCTGCAATAATATCATTGTAATTTTCAGTTTCATTAATTGCCACAATATCAACACTAGCTTTGCTACTAACCCCTTCCAAACCATCTGCATAGTCTTTAAGATTTAGTGGTGTAAATATCAAAAACAGTTGACTCACATCACACATCTAAGCAAAATTGAAGTACAATCTATTTTTCCTTTTTTTTAAAAAAATCTCAATTTTAATATTTGTATTACTGTTTTCATCCAGTTCCTATCCAAAAATGGCAAGAAACTCTGGTGTCATTTTTTTAAGCAACCATGGACAGATAATTGCTCATAATTGCCTTAATATTATTGGCCAAGTTTCTTATTGGCTATGCTAACCAAAAGGTGCTCTGGTCATTGTTAACCCTGCTGCAAAATTTATGTGTGCACATATCAACACATACAAAGGCATACAATATAATCTTATCTCCTTCAGATTGACAATTATTTTGCCCGACACAGACATTCTGCCTTTAAATGCTTAAATGATTTCAATGGCTAAACTTCTGCTCGCCAAACCAACTATTCAAAACCAGTAATTCTGCAAGGAGAGAGGATGGGAATGGGGATATTTCAAAAACTAAACGCATATCCTAAAAGAAAATCCACCCGCGACCAGCTTTTATAAGCTTTAGAATAAATGAGTTGGAAGGGACCTTGGGGTCTTCTGGTCCAGCCCCTGCTCAAGCAGGAGAACCTGTACCAGAGGTCTTCGAACTTGACAACTTTAAGACTTGTGGACTTCAACTCCCAGAATTTTCCAGACAGCTATGGACTTCAACTCCCAGCTATGCTGGCTGGAGAATTGTGGGAGTTGAAGTCCACAAGTTTTAAAGTTGCCAAATTTTTGGATTCCTGACCTATACTATAGTAGTATATACATATAGTATACTATACCTAGATCAAAGAAAGCTCCTGTGAGTTTAACAACACCCATATTTCCAAGGCTAGAAACGGAAGATTGCAATGCGAGCTCCCTCTTGCTGGTAATCCAAACCTCCCTAACCAAAATCCAAACCACCAAAAGGGAGCGACCGCACTTCCGCTCATCACACCCTCCCCCCAGTTACTTTTACCCAGCAGTGTCTCCATGCAAAGGAAAAGGATGGCACAAAATATGTGAACATTTTTTAAACCAGTGGCAAAGAGCTCTCTCGCAAGCTCAACTAGAATTCGATTGGTGGGTTTTTTTTCCCCCCAACAACACCGTGCACGATCTCCCCGCCCACTGACCATTTAAAAAAAATCTTTTCACAAGCCAAGCCGGTCGGTTAAGACACCGGAGGTGTTGGGGGATGGGCGATTGAAGTGGCACGCACCCCTCTTCTGGGAGGAAGGCGGTGATTGGAGGGGAGGGTGGTGATGTTGCTTAAAGGGAAACCCGTAGCTATTTCCAGGTTTGTTTGGGTAATTTCGTCCTTCTGCCTGCGCCAATGGGCTTTAAACAGTCCATCTTTTGCTTGGCAAGTTTCTCCTTTCCATCTGAGAATTAGCTAAGGGGAAGCTACCAACCTAGAGGTGACGCCCTCTGCAGCAACAGAATTCCTACATTATATTTTTTATAATGCCATTACAAAAAAAAACTGTTACCACCTTCTTTGATAGACTGCAATCTGTTCAGCCAGCAGTATTTGGATTCAAGACAATGGGGCTATACTCTTATAGTTCTCTGTCTTGTGTTGTCTTATGCTAAATATTTGACATTGCACATGGTGTTAAATAATACACATGTCCAAATCTATTCAAAAGCATCAATTAGGGGAGACAGTTAAACATTTTCCTGATTATTCACATGATACATAAGAAATAGCAAAACCTTTTCCTCTATGAGTCAAGACCTGTGAAAAATTGCTTCCAAATTTAAGGAGTATATCACCCAAATAAGGGTGGAGAGAATCCAAAATAAAATGCAATCTTTTTCTTCCAGGTACACCTAAAAATTAAGTGTATTATCGTGCAGAACAGAAGTGCTTGTTATACCATAAGCAGGATCAACAGACTAAAACAAATATAAATGTGAAATGATTTTTATTTCTGATTGAGATAACACAACTTCCCCCTAGGTATTGACCTAGTTTCCCTGCCCTTCTGTTTTTTTCATAATAATCTCAAACCTCACTTCTAATAACTTCTTCCAAGTTTTCTTCTCATGTGATATATAATCTAATCTCCCAGACTTCCTTATGACACTTCCTAGTATTATTTTAGTTTCCCTATCCCTCAGTTCATGCTCCTCTAGTATCCTCATTTTTCTAGCTACTATGTTGTCATCACAATAGGCTCTGGGCCTAACAGGAGTTTTTATTGCTACAAGACTGGGCTATGCACAATCACATTAATGAATTAATTCTTGCAGTAGAATCAGTTATAGCCCCCCAACCCAATTTTTCTAGTCCCCCATACTTCTAAAGTTCATGTTGCCAAAATTTGGTGATAAATCGTTTATTTTAATGGTGTGATTTAGTTTAAATTGACAGATATATAGACAGGAAGGCCATCACTGCATAGGGCAAAGCCATCACCAGAGGGGCTCCCACAATTAATTCAGTTGTCTTATCCACAGTAAAGTGGTTGTTAGAATGACACCTAAGCAGAGAATAAGGAAAATGACTTTGATGGAGATATGCAGGTTCTGATGTCTAGGCAGCAGGTGATAAAGCATTTTTAGAGTCCATACTTTCCAGGTAATATTCAAAAGTTACTTAGATAGACAAACACCTTTCTATTTGCTGAACCAAATGAAGGAGTAGGTGATACAACACAATCAGACTTGCACTATTTTGTTATTCTCACCAATTGCAATGAAATTAGTTGTAGACATCCTGTGTAATTGATTCATGGTCCTCTCTAACTCTGGTCCGACAGTAGGCAGCAGCTGCAGTAGCCAGCTTGAAAGAGCAAAACCCAAAAGTCTCCTGGTTAACCCTTCCTTTGGGGTAAATACTTCCTTTGCTACCTTTCCTTATTCCTGGAAGGATAAGCCAATACTAAAGCTGAAACTGACTGTAGACAGGACAATGATCCTCTGGCATCTACCAAATTTGTTCTTGATGTAATCATCTTGAGCTTTGAGGAGCAGAGATGTAATATGTGCTCTTCTAGGAGCAAACATCTGACTCTGGGTTATAATTTAAACAATTGAGAGAATCACTCCTAACATTAAAACAACAGCGTTTTTTCAATAGTGCCTTTCTTACATTTGCTGAAGAAGAATAAACATTCTGATAAAATTAGAACAATTTCAATGCACTGTTCTGTTGTGACAGTAGTAAGAAAATAATTGAAAATGCAAGTTGTAAATATGTTTTATATTATATTAATATATTCTTCCATTAATGGACTACTATGCTATACTAAAAGGGGGAAATACCCATTTCATTATAGTCCTCTAGACAAAGATTCAACTTCTGATTTTATTGAATCCTAATTTTACTGAGTTCAGTTAAAATTGTAAGCATTTAATTTGTATAAAGAATCTTGGCAAGTTATTCGATTTTAAATATTGTTACATTATTAAAAGAAAGTCAAATATATTTGGGAATAAAACATAAATGGCAGATTTACTGTACTTATCTCTTTTTTGGAGAATATTTGGGGGGGGCTACATTAAAAAAGGATGATTATATATTTAAATCACTAGAAAGGGGCCTCTTTCTTTCATCATCTGAAAATATATCTGAAAAACCTCTTCAATTATGTTTCTAAGCATATATAAACTTAAGAGTAAAGAATAATAAATGCATACAATCCAGTTTTAATTTTCATAGTTACTCTAAATGTGTAGGTGCCGTATTTTCATTTACCTTTAGCTTTTCATAGCTGCCTTGAAGAGATGCCAAATTAGTTTTTAACTCTACAGAGATGAATATCTAAACACAAAGCAAGAGGAGTCAATTCTTAAAATAATAAAAAAGCATTGATTCTGCTGTTATATCACTGTACATAACTGTAGTTGATTATATTGTATCTGGCAGCTAAGACAGTATTTTCTTACTTTTTTAAAAAATAAGTTTTTGTATTTTCACATCTCCAGGAGTGAAAAGAGCCTGGTTCCAGGCCGCCACAGAATTAGCTATAGAGTTCCACAAGGATAGGCCAGGAAGGAGAGAGGTAGGCAAGGACAAAGACTGCAACAGATGCATCATATCAGAGTTGCCCCGAAAACCCCGCAACCCACAGCAGTTTCCATGAGGCAACCTCCATCCACTATTGTATCACAAATGGTTTGATAGGCTTAGTTATCATCGGGTCAGAACCCTCCCCCCAGTCGCTGCCACTGCACTGACTGTAATTTTTAGCTCCCCAAATGCTGTCTCCATGGTAAGGGCTGCATGTCAGCTCCGGCCAGCCCAGAGGCCTGGAGCTGCCATTCAGGGGAGAAAACCAGGCCAGCTTCCAAGACTCACCAGGTTTCCCTCCTCCACAAGCAGTCCAGCTGAGTAATCTACAAAGCTATTGATAACTGACTGAAAACAATCCATGATTAATTGCAGGGTGGTTTTTGTTCTGGGTCATGAGGGGATGGGTGTACGCAGGCGTGGGGTGCAATTTATCCTAATTACCAAGTAACTATAAAAGGTGGTGGGAAGCACAGGGTGGCAGCTCTGAAAATTTATTCATTGCCTTAGTGCTTTGTTGGTCAGTTCATGCAGGACGAAGAATACAAACTGCATTTACAAACCGTTTCTGTGTTTGGCTGTTTTCATTAACCCTTCGGAACCTGATAGAAGTCCCCAAAGTCTCACAAGGGCCCTTATGCTTTGTGACTCCAGAATCCTCCCCCAATCAATTTCAACAGAATTGCTAAAAACCACAATATGGTTTCTGCTGTTTTAAGACAGAAAATATATTTTTAAAGAATAAATATGCAAATAAACACAGACAAGACTCCCTAATTTTCTAACTGTCAGGAAATTTCTCCTCAGTTCTAAATTGCTTCTCTCCTTGTAATACTGGAAATATTAGGAATGTTTAGCTCAGAGAACTGAGAATATGGATAATCCATTGGACATATACTGTATGTAACTTGGGTCCAATCATCTAAAAAGCTATCATGTAGAAAAATAGACAGATTTTTCACAATTGCTCCAGAATACAGGACAAGAAAAATGAATTGTTTAAATTACATGGATAATAGTTTAGTTGGATATTGGGGGTGGGGATCTTAAACATGGAACAAATTGTCTGGATTCTACTTGGCTGAAGGTCTTTAAAGATTGGCTAGCTAACTCTGTATTCTTGTATACTTGTATTGGGCAAAGTATATTAAGTGTATTAAGAATTAAATATATTCAAACCCCTACATTTATGATAATAAAATAATAAACGGAACTCCTGAAGGCCCTAATAGAACATCTTAAGTGTTCTGAATAAATAAGAACATTATCACAACCAGAGATGGGCTGCCTTGGTGAGGCCATAGCTGGCTCACTGTGAGGGGGATGGGTGGAGAGCGCATGTGGCAGGTGGGGCTGAGGAGACGCTCTGCCTCCACCTCCTCTAGAGCTCCACTGGGCTGGGCGGGGAGAGGCCGGCTTAAGGGCAGGGGGAGGCGGCTGAGGGATGGTGCAGGCGCCGCCCCGCTGCAGACAGCAAAGGGCTGGCAGGAGAGGGGAGAGAGAGTAGGGGGAGGCCCAAGGGCTTCGGCTCCCCTTGGCGGAAATGGCCAAAACTTGTCAGAGGAGGGGCAGAAAGGGGAAAGGGCGCGGCCGCAGCCCAGCCACACATATAAAGGGACCGTTGGGATGAAGCTGGAGAGAGGCCGAACTGTTCCGAATATACTATACTCATGAAATGAACGCTATGGTAAATGACACAGCTCAGTTCTAATGCAATGTCACACAAAATAATTAAATCAAAATGAAAATAATCAAAATCTATGAAAATTCAATATAACAATGCAATCGGAAACATTGAAATGGAATTGTGAAATATTTAGTATAGCATGTGTTGCTTTTACGTCCAACAGATGCCACTGGTTTTCAAAAAAGCATGTTTTTACCTGTCACAGGTGTGACATCTATATAATATAGGTATATAAAAACACGTGCATATCCGAATGCAATGTTGTGTCAAAATTTCAAAGCAATCGGTGAAGAACCTTCGGAGATTTAAGATTTTGAACAAACAAACATTTACATTTTTATTTATATAGACTAGCTGTACCGGGCCATGCGTTGCTGTGGTCCAGTCTGGGCATAGTGGGGCGGCAGGTGGGTGCTGCCATTGGTGAGGACTCAGGGCTGCTGCGCCGGGCGAGGCTGGTTGGGGAAGATGGCGCTGGGGCTGTCGGCCTTGTGGAAGTTGTTGAGCATCTCCTCAGAGGAACTGTGCTTGGGCTCCCCCAAGTTGGTGGCCCGGGAGAGTGAGACGTCCAGGATCTCAGAGGAGGAGAAGTCCTGGTCTGCCGCCTCACAGGGCACCCAGGGGCCGCCCCAGACCCGCTGCACCTCAGGCTGATGACAACGATGCCACCCCGTCGGAGCCACCTTGGCAAGGCCGTAGCTGGATCGCTGTGAGGGGGGGTGGAGAGAGCGCACAGCCAGCCGGGCTGAGGAGACGTTCCGCCTCCTCTGGAGCTCTGCTGGGCTGGCTGGGGGTAGGCCAGCTTAAGGGCGGGGGGAGGCAGCCAAGGGATGGCGTAGGTGGCGCCCCGCCGCAGACAGCAAAGGCCCAGCCGGAGGGAAGAGGGGAGAGAGGGGAGGGGGAGGCCGAAGGGCTTCAGCTCCCCTTGGCGGAAATGGCCGAAGCTCATCAGAGGAGAGGCAGAAAGGGGAAAGGGTGTGGCTGAAGCCCAGCCACACATATAAAGGGACCGTTGGGACGAAACTGGAGAGAGGCCGAACTGTTCCGAATATTCTATACTCACAAAATGAATGCTATGGTAAACGACACAGCTCAATTCCAATGCAATATCACATGAAATAATTAAATCAAAATGAAAATAAATCAAAATCTATGAAAATTCAATGTAACAATGCAATCGGAAACATTGAAATGGAATTGTGAAATATTTAGTATAGCGTAACACACTTCACACATTTCGATGTTTCCAGCGCCATCTGGTGGACGTAAAAGCAACATGCTTTTATGTCCACCAGATGGCGCTGGAAACATTGAAATGGAATCATGAAATATTTAGTATAGTACGTGTTGCTTTTCTGTCACCCAGATGGCGCTGGTTTTCAAAAAAAAGCATGTTTTTACAAAAAATCATGTTTTTACCTGTCACAAGTGTGACATCTATATAATATACATATATAAAAACATTCACGTAGTCGAATGCAACGTTGTGTCAAAATTTCAAAGCATTCGGTGAAGAACTTTAGAAGATTAGCGATTTTGAACGAACAACCATTACATTTTTATTTATATAGATCAATAGTACACTGTCTATCCAATCTACTCTAGCAATGTTTCTTGATTTTTTTTTCATTTATTTTGTCTCTAGGCAGATACCTGAAAGCAGATGGGAAAAATAAAAAAACTGAGAAGTAAAAGAATTAAAGAAACATGTCTATAGGGCAAATATAATGAGTAATGTAATGGAGATCATGTTGCCTTCTATAAACTAGCTTGTTACCACTTCCCTTTTCACTGTTGTGATAAAAAAAAATCCCTTGGAAACATACAAAGAGGTCAAACAAGTTTTTTCTATTGTTGCTTTCAGAAGCAAGACTAGAGAAGCCAAACAACAAAACACTGTAGTTACATTTCAGGTAACTACACTAAACTCAACTACATTAAAAGGTAGTGAAACTTACTTCAAGCAGTCTTCGAAGAAAATTTCTTGTAATGTATTTTTTTCTGCCAGAGAAGGCAACTCTGAAATAGCTGTTTAAAGTGTAAGTAATGAACTAAAATATAATCAAATTATCCTTTCTAGACATTTTACCTTGTCCTATTCTTTATAAAAAAATGTTTATTAGGTGTACATGTTTTTTCATGTTTAGTTTTAAAATGGTTTTGAAAGACAATGAAATTAAAATATTGTAAGGTGATGTGCAGTGTGGTTGTTATGAACATTGTATTCTCTGTTGCTTGTATAAAACATATACAAATGATACACAAATGTTTTCCAAGGGTCAACCTAACATGTTTTGTGTCAAACAAGCTTGCCAAACCCTTAAGTTTATAGAAGTGCAAGAAATCTATAGAAGGAAAAGAACCCTCCAGATTTTATGCAACAGAAGTTACTGTTTATGGCACTGTAAACTGTTGGTTTACATTTGGTAAACTGAAACAATCCAAGCTACGTTGTTCACAGAGGGTGAATAATAATCTATATACTGTAGATACAGTAATATAAAATGGGCATCAAAGCAGCAGGCAGCAGTCAAAGACTGGGCTGTGAATCCCAAAACCTATTTTCTGTGTCAGAATCTTACTCACAAATTTCACAAAAATGGTAATCAAAAATGGTTGCTTGATTTCACATCATTTTAATGCAGAATATTGAGAACTGTAGTGTTTAACATGGTTAAAAATAAATGAAAATAAAAGCCCACTTCCTTTCCCCCAGAAGCATTATTAAATTGAAAAACACACATTTATTTCTGTGTTCCTTTGTCCCATCTATTTTTCATCATTGATGGAAATCTGTACTCCGTAAGAAGTTTTTAGTATAAGCCTCTGGTCAAAGACTGCCTACCCACTGATAGATAGTTACAAATCTTCCTTAGAAATATTTGTGAAGGGGAAACTTAGAAAGATATTGATTGGGGGTACTTTATTACCAAGAACTCTCCAAGATCAGTGGGGATGACAAAATTAACTGCATTAATGAGGGATACAAAAAACTGTTGGGAAACTACTTTAGCTCAAAAAAGAGGGGGGGGAGTTTGATTTTGAGTTTTGACTATTAGAATAGAATAACAGAGTTGGAAGGGACCTTGAAGGTCTTCTAGTCCAACCCCCACTTAGGCAGGAAACCCTAAATAGGCTCTTGTTTTAGAAATTGATAGTATTTGTTATTTTAGATAAATAAAAAGTTGATATCACTATATTACCAAAAGAATTTTGAAGTCAATGCTTTTTGTTACCTTCTTTTCTTTATTTTTCCTCACTTTATCTACATTTTCCCTTTCCTTCACCTCCTTTCCTCTTTCCCTATTTTTTCATTGTCTTAATTTATGTTTGTACTTTATATTAGAAAAAGGTTTTAATAAAAAGCTGTTTCCCAAGAAATGTGAAAATTTTTGTGAATTTTTTTCCCAAGAAATTATTTATTCAATATAATAATTTATTCATATTTGTTCAATTTCTATGGATGTCCACCTCAGACAATGAATACTATAATATTAATTTCCATAAAATACTGCTCCTCTTGATTTCTAGAGAGTAATCACCAAAAATAAAGGGGGAAAACACACAAATCAAAACACAAATAAAAAAAAAATCTGTAATTACAACTATATCAAGTTCATCTGATTTTTGTATAGTCTTTAAAAGGAAAAAATGAGCCTGGAACAGCTTTAGAAGAGACAACCAGCACTCAAAACAAACTGGTTCCCAATCTAACTTTTTGAAGTAGAGATGTTACATCAGCATCCATGAAGCCTAATCACTATTCTGGAGCAGCTCCAGTTTCAGAAAAAATTTCAAATGCAACTCATGTAGAGTGCATTGCAGTAGTCCAAGTGAGGGGCAATCAAGGCATATGTGAATGTGGGGAAGGTCTTCCACTCCAGGGAAGCTCATAATTATCCCTGCAGATGAAATTTTACAAGGGTGTTTTTGCTAAACTGCCAGCTGAGATTCACTTAAGAACCCCAAGTTTCTTGACATATAATTTTTATTAAATAAATTTTAAGAGTATAAAAACAATACAATTGTTGGAAAAAATATAAAGTTTAAAAGTAAATAAAAGTGCAAAAAATAGTGAAGAAAATAAAAAGTCATGACGAAGCTGCTTCTGATTTTCTTAACAGCAGCTGTGCATTTATACTTTACCTTCTCTCTCTAAGGTTACAATATAATTTTATATAGTCCATCCTTTCTAGTCATCAAACCCATAAATCACAAGTTCATATTTTTCTTTTTTCAGCAAAAAGTCCATAAGGGGTTTCCAATCACTAATGAATACGGTTATTGCCCTTTCTTTAATCAGATAAATCAAGCTTTCTTTGCTAATTCTGTCATCTTCACCAGTTTTTCTTCCATTGTATATATTTCAGAACCTTTCCATTTTTGTGCATATAATATTTTGCAGCAGGAATCCCAAGTTATAAACTAGTTTGTTACAGAAGGAATAATGCCTCATCTTATCCAGAATTAAAGTTATCTTTACAACAGTTATAAAGAGTTCTTCATGAAAAATTATTAAGCATTATCAAACATTTTGAAAATAGTTTAAAATGTTGATTATGCAATTGAAAACATTATTCTTTTTTCTGTCCTATAACTGTAGATTTATGCTTCATGATCCAGAATGGAAAATATGGAGAGTGGATCTTCTCTGGACATGGGTGAAGTAATTAACATGAACGAACAGTGCAATGTATTTAAGGAGATTGAACTTTGGAAAGAAAATGTGGATTTAATAGAAAAGAGCAACTTAGGAAATACCATGTCCTCTTCCTATGAAATATCAGCTCCAACCAACCGAGAGACCAAATTGAGCCCTGGTAGCCTCATCAGGAGGCGGGGCTTGACTGGTAAGTTGCATCTACTGAATGTGGAGCATGATGGTGCTGACAATCCCCCATATCTATTTGATAGGCATGCTCCAAGTAGGATTTCTACTTCTCCAACCTTGCGGAGGCTAAGAAAAAATACATCATCAGTTTCTCAAATAGCTCAACTCCAGGACAATGCTGAGAACATAAGAACAGACAAGCAGATGCCACAAATCAGTGTTTTTCTTTCTATGCATCCAGAACTTCCTTCTCGCCCTCAGCACTGCTGTCTCCCATCATCCTCTGGCATTTACTCAAATACAGTGACCCAAGTACAACACTCTACATCAGTTAACCCCACAGCAAATCTACTAGATAACAAAGATGATTTCAGTGATACTCAAACAGTGCAGCACAGTAGAGACAACAACCTTTCTCCAGAATGTGAGGGAAACGATTCTCAGCAATATAGCCAGGTAAGTGATTAAAAAAAAACTTTTCCTCTTTTCCGAATTAGCATACATTAAAAATGTTCTACTGAGAGTCTCATATAATAAATCATGTCATTATAATTCTTAGCTTGAAAAAGAATTTAGCACTGTTTGACAGCCTATTCCAGCTTGCCTCAACCTGATGTGCCATAAATATGTTGAAACGTGTCTTCTGTTTTCACTGGCTAGCATATTTTTTATAACTGAAGACTTGTAAAGGACACCAATTGGAACATCCTTATATAGTCATTTTCTAATTAAGTTTGCATTCTTAAATTAATTATTAAGCCTAAAATAATTAATTTAGGCTGAAAAGCCATCATTCAAATCAAATAATTTATATGCTAAGAAACACTTAAGATGGTGCTATCTTCAAACCTCATCAAACGCCATAGCCAATGTCAAGGAATGCTGGGAGTTGGCAGTAGAGTCTATAAGGCAATTTAGACTCTATTCACGTGTTAAGCAGTAGAGGGCTATTAATCATAATTAATTTGTTTTTAAATGAAAACTGTTTACCTAAATGGTTTGTAAAAATAAACATTTCCAAGAATCTAGGAATTTTGAATGTCATATTCATTTTCTGACATAGTTGTTCAGAGTAGGAAGCACAAGTCTAATTAAACATTTGTCATGCAGTATGGTTTATTAAATGGTCTGAATTCCAAAGATGTCAAATGCCATCTAAGCCTGAGTTTAAATGGGAAAATTATGGGGGAGTTTTGATTCCATCATGAAACATCCATGAACTGAACAGTCCTATGATTATGGGGGGGGGGGGGGGAATTGTAATAGCATTATCGGTTTTCTCAGCCTTGCTATTTATTAGTCAAAGATGATCAGAAGTGTTTTCTCCAATTGGTTCCAATGAAAGAGAAATTATTATGCTATCTGGGGTATTGATGTATTCTGTAATGCAAGCTGTGGCCCTTAAATATATTACTGGAAAACCTTGTTTTCCTTCTTGGTAGTGGTGGGATTAATGCCCATCACACTTCATTCATTTATTCATTTATATGTAAATATATAAATGAATAAACTTTTTTTCTAGTTGTGAATATGCTATCACACAGGCACTATTTACCAGTGCAACTCAATATACTCAATGTACTCCAATTAAGAGTAAGTTGGCAGCTTACTCTTAATTGGAGTATATTGTTATTTGAGCATAACATAGAAAGATGGTCAACAGAGGTGGGTTGCTCTCGGTTTGGCCCAGTTCGGGTAAACCAGTAGTGGCGGCAGCGGGAGGCTCCTCCCACCCACCTGGATGCTTCGGTGCATGTGCAGAAGCATCACACATGAGCACAAGTGAATCAGTAGTGCCAGGTTTTGGAACCCACCTTTGATGGTCACTTATTGTGCTTGTGAGCCTCTTGAATCCAACTAGCTAGTTACAGAATGGTGGACTAAATACTATGTTCCTGGCCTGATTTTTAGGCCTTAGATCAGTGTTTCTCAACCTTGGCGACTTTAAGTCCTGTGGACTTCAACTCCCAGAATCCCCCAGCCCACATAGCTGGCTGGGGAATTCTGGAAGTTGAAGTCCACAGGACTTAAAGTCGCCAAGGTTGAGAAACACTGCTTTAGATGATCAACATTCCATTTTAGTTCTGAAATTCCATTATTCATGTGAAGCGCAGCCATTAGTTATAATAACTAACACTCAATGCCTTATTTTCTCAGGCCTTGGAGTTACATAAATCTAGTAGGTATGTATATACTTAATCTTGCTATTTTAACATCAACATAATATTCTCATGCTATTTCATGTTGAGAAGAAAGAGTGATATATTCACTGCATCTGACAAAATCATGTCTGTTTAAATATAGGTGGCCACATTGTAAATGTTCCACTGCTGAGTTGTTTAAACTTGCTCTTTTAACAACAGGTGCTTCATGTTTGCATATTAGTTCAGACATGCCCAGCTATATTTGTCTTTTCCTTTTGTACTGTTAGAAGTAGCTGCACAACTGCTTGAAATTCAACAAAGTTGAAACATCCCAAAGCAGAAAAGGCTACTACAATATATATTTCTTCAAGGTTTTTTTAACCCTTGAATTACCAAATTGAAAATCTATCTTTAATTCAGATGACCTTTTCCAACCTAATGCCTTTTGGATGTATTGGATTTCAGGTCTAAACAGATGGTCAATATTGAGAAAGGCTATTATAGCTATTCTGCACAAGGCATTACATGAAGTCCATGTTACAGATGCATCAAACATAGATTGATTCCTAAAATGTAAGATAATGTTAATGAACCTTAAAGGCCATCAAAGATTAATCAACCATGTTCGCTTATTTTACCTGTTAATGATAGAAGAACAAATAGATATTTCAAAGTAGATCAACAATTGTTATTTGATGTTTGCAAGTATAACTGTCTTGAAAAATAAAATTACCAATACTATTTACATTGCTAGGATCTATTCCTTACTTTCAGAACACCATAATCTCTCCTCCCTTCCTCTTTTGTTACATGTAGATAATATTGTTCAATTTTATAGCTTTTTTTTCTATAAAAATATTATAACCAGGCTCATCCTATTAGGAAGAATGAAGTTGTTGGTACAAGGATGAGATTGCGTATGGCAGCAAACTATTCAGGTTTCCTTTTTCCTTTGTGATTGTTCTATTATATTCAAAATATTTGATATATCTTTTCTCCTGAAGAGAGAACATATAACTTGGCTTCTTTGAATAAAACCAGCCCTGAATTTGAGCAAGAAAAAAGTTTTCATTGACTAATATGATTTGGGTGATTAATTCTTTGGCCTGATCTTGCAGAGATAAACATAACCATGTTCTCTGCAATTGACGGACATGATAACTTTCTCATATTTTGTGCAGAATAAATTAAAATATGCAAACTATAGTGGCTATGCCAATCCTGTTGTTCTAAATTTATGAAACTCTTTGATTGATTCAATGATTTCTGGTAAAACCTAGAAGGGAGAACTATAATAAAACATGTTATGTAGCTTCTCAATTTTGAGTTTATCATAACCTCTTTGCAAATTAAAAAACACCATTATATAACAGGGATTGTAATATTTCCATATGGCTAAAGTGAAATATAACATATTCTTGTTTCCCTGAACAGTATTGGCAATAAGACAATTTACTGAGTTCTAAAATTATTTTCATTAAATAGTTCCTTAGGTCATTATTCATATCCTTATTGTTGCAATAGTAAAATAAGGTTCAGATTTTCAGAAACAGCACAAAATCTAAAAGATACATGTAAGTAAATCTTTGCATTTGAGTACAAAAGGTTTGTGTCAGTATTGCATCTAAGCTGATTCATTAGTTAGCCATATGGGTCTTTCGGACTCTTTCAAGCATATCACAAGGCAACCAGAAAATAGAAAACCATATTGACATGATACATTGCCATAAGCCATTATTTCTTAACTTGCAAGGAGACTGCACAACAATAGGAACAAAATGCATGTATTGAATACAATATTAATGGTACCAGTATTTACTCGGTTAAAAAGTTGATATATTTGTGTTGGTAAAATACAAGATGAAAATCAATGCTAGTCAGCTTTATAATGAACTGAGATATAGTAGAACTGAGATGACATGGCTGCTGTATAATGGCTAAGATGAAATTGTTTGACCAGCATTATTTTCTCTGCAAAGGTTCATCTAGGTCAGTTACCCCACAATGTTGATTGGATAAATGTCTATATATTGTTGTATGAGATTGCTTGTTTGTTTCAAACTATGAATGTTGGGAGCCTTGGGTAAACATGAAGTCAAGGAGTGCATTTTCTCCCTTCTTTAATAACAACTTTCTTGGAAGTAATTAAACATCCAGTTTTTGTTTTTCTTGTAAACTATACAGGTCAGCTGTTCGCAGGCACAGCTCAGTGGTAGTGAGTTTGCCTGGACTTGAGATGTTCCCTGGAGACTTGTTGATATCAGACAGTGCAGCACAATTCCTATACCAATCAGCATCACTCCAAAACTCAGGTCAGGGAGGGAAAAATGTGAATTGGGGTTTTAATTCAAAATAACTTCTGGGGTTTTTATACTGTTAAATGTAGCACTGCAACAGCAGTTTTATACCATTGGCTATGAAAACAGCACCAGTCCCCATCAAAATGCTCTGTGCCCCAGACCTTGGTGGGAAAGAACATGATAAACTCTAAATGTGGATAACAAACCACGATTTCATGTTCATATATAAATATTATGCCCAGACAATGCCCACACAAAACCCCAACATAATCGTTCAAACTGAAGACCTGGTTTGTTCAGCATGCTAGGACAATGGTTTTGTTTCTAAAAAGATCCTAAATCACAACAAACATTGTTTGTTTAATACATTATAGCAATAGCAGTTAGACTTATATACCGCTTCATAGGGCATTCAGCCCTCTCTAAGCGGTTTACAGAGTCAGCATATCGCCCCCACAGTCTGGGTCCTCATTTCACCCACCTCGGAAGGATGGAAGGCTGAGTCAACCTTGAGCCGGTGAGATTAGAACCGCTGAACTGCAGATAACAGTCAGCTGAAGTGGCCTGCAGTACTGCACCCTAACCACTGCACCACCTCAGCTCTTAGACCAATCAAGGTTAGTTATCCCAACAAATTAAGGTATGAATGGAGTTAGGTTACCCCACAACACTTAAGTCCAGTCACCTATGTAGTTAGGAAGGTAAAAACAGTCCCTTGTTTTATTAAAGTGCTCTTTGCGGTTAAATTCATTATGTGAACAGTATGATCCAGTCAAAAGTAAGACAATTGCAAATGATTTTAAACACAAAAAACAGCACAATAAAATCAACACGAAACAAAAGAAGAGTTGAGGTGACATAATAACAAACCATGTGGAAAGAAAAGAAAACAATCCAAGTTAAAAGGATGTTTCAATCATCTTCATCAAAGGCCAGATGAAGAGCCAGACTTTCAGGCCCCTTTGAAGGTCAGGGAGGAAAAACAGCAGGGTGGGATCTCTGGGGAACTTCATTCCAGAGGGCAGGCTCTGCAACAGAGAAAGGTCCTTCTGGAGTACTAATAGATGGCATTGCTAAATTGAAGGGACTCAGAACACACCAACCCTGCCAGATCAGATACTATGGGACAGCCAGCCCCTCAAGTAATTAGGCCTTATGCCATGAAGGTCTTTGTAGGTAAGAGCCAGCATCTTGAATTGCACCAGAAGCAAATAGACAACCAGTCCAGCTTGCAAAGTAGAGGTGTTACATGGGTGTACTGTGGCAGGCCCATCAGTGCTTATTGTTGCTGCATTCTGGACTATTTGAAGCTTCCATATGGTCTTCAAGATGAGCCACATATTGCTGGCAGGAAAAACGTGCACACCAGATGAAGCTGTGCAAAGGCTTTCCTGACACACGACCCTTGAATGAAAAAGTGCCACCTTACCTGAAGTTAAAGTTGGAACATCCCCATAACTGGGTGGTCTAAACAACCACAGCCATTTGGTCATGATAGGATTGAGGCAGAAAAGGTTTATCTTGATTCAAACCTGTATAGGCTCTCTTGGTTGGATTAGAATCAAAAGATTTAACTATCATCAATATATTGATGATGCCAAACCGCAAACTGATGGATGACCTCACCCAGAAATTTCAAGTTGATGTTGAAAAGGGGATAATAGAGAGTACTATCCTGCAACACCTCACATGTGAGTGGCCTAGGAAGCAATGTTTCTCCCTCAACCAATACATTGCCAGTTTTGTTCCCTTTTCCTACTCTTTTTCCTTCTTTTCCTGAACACTGTTGGCTGGCTAATTAGTGGAGAAGAACCTGGTGATACAAGACCTCTCTATTAGGATTTTCTTGGTGTAACATTTCGTAGGATATCAGACATGATTCCTGGAGGATTGGAGCTGAGGAGGGAATGACTCAGTATTCTCAAAATGGCAACTTTTGATAAAGTTAGCTATGTGCTTCTAGAACATTTTAAGTTGATTTGAGCTGATTAGCCCTCTGGAATAACGTCCTCCCAAAAGGTTCAAATTTCTCTGATTCTGCTGTCCTTTAAATGGGCCATTAAGACCTGGTCTTTGCCCAAGGCCCTGGATCAACTGAGGTAACTATGTCATGTAAATAGGATCACACGATCGTATTTTCTACAATATATATTTTTGTTACTTTAACAATGCTCTTCTTTTTCTTCCATGCAATAGAATCCAAAAGGACATGGTGGCCATTTGCTAAAAAAGGAATTGTGAGTATTTGCAAATTTTGCAGATTTCCCCCCTCACTCTCAGTTGATATTCTATACACTGAAAACCTGATGAAATTCTGAAACTCACTGTCACAATATCTGCCCTCTGGAATACTATTCCGAGAGGTTCATGTTTTCCTGACTCCACTGACTTTTTAATGGGAAGGAAGGAAGGAAGGAAGGAAGGAAGGAAGGAAGGAAGGAAGGAAGGAAGGAAGGAAGGAAGGAAGGAAGGAGGGAGGGAGGGAGGGAGGGAGGGAGGGAGGGAAATATAACATTCAAACAGGCACCTACCTAGTGTTCATCAATACAATTTGAATTTTAGATTCAGATCAAGAGTTAGTCAACATATTATCTGTAACATATTATAAAATAGCAGGGAAGGGTAGTTGTTTATCATTATAGCAGCCCTGTATTTTGCACTGATATTCAACTCATACAGTATTTCAGTAAGCTATATAAAAACACAAGCCATGCTAAGCAAGTCTTAGTTTTCTTTCACTTTGTTGGAAGAGAGAAAGAGATACCCTCATAATTTAAGGAGGATGAATAAATAATTTAACTCATCTGCATTCAATACATTCTGAAAATATTCATTTATAATAAAAACATGTAGAATATTTCCATGTTTATTTTCCTATGCCATGCTGACTAATCTAGTAGATCGATCTTCTTTAATATTTGGTGTATATTCCATAATGGTTGGCAATCACATTATATTACAATTCATGTATCTTCTGGACTGCCTTCCCTCTCCCCCCTCCCCCCCCGTTTAAAAATATGATTTTAACTTTTTCAAATTAACATGTGAATTTTCTCTTTAAATAGAATAAAGACAAACAAAAACAAATGGCTGAGCTGGAATATTGTCTCTCTACTCTAACCATTAAAATGTCAGAGTGTGATGGCTACAAATTTCACAATGTAAAGGTATAATATTTTTATCATATAATTTTAGCTACATTTGTTTTAACTTTGTACTTTGATTTCTCTTAACTGGTTATTTTTCTCAGTGCAATGTATAAATACTATTAATGTTATTTTGTATGAGTTTTAAACTTTAATCCTATAATAAATATTCAACACATGACCATCAACAATCATTCTGGTGTTAAAACAGCAAAGATCAATTTGAGAATGTATATGTATAAAGAAGTATGCTGTATATTTGTATTCACAATTACAGGATAAAACATGGCATGAGATGTTGAAGATGTATCAACTGGAGCCACAAGCCACTGGTGATCAGTTAGACACAAAGAAGAAGGAAGCTGTGTGGGAGCTATTTACAACAGAATGCAATTATTTTCTTGATCATCTGTTGGTGCTCAAAATGGTATGCTTAAATTTTTCAACTATTTTACTGCTTGTAGCTTACCCATTCACCTGACAGGGATCTTGTGCAACCATTTGCTCCATTGAGGATGGTATTCTGTAAGCTAAGATAACAGCCATAGCAGGGATTGCTCAACAAGACTCTGGCAGTTTTTACAAACCAATTTCAACTGGAATGAATTGAATTGGAAAAGGATATATCTAATGTAAGAGCAGATCCAGACTTTCTGCTTGGCCTATCAGCACTGAGGGCTGCTCTCTGCCATCTGAGGTAAGGAATGGATGACAATGTCCTCCTCTCATTCCAACCACACATCCTAAATCTGTGTTTTCCAGAATCAACTCAAAACTGTGGTTTTGTGATGGGGCCTATCTAAAGCGCTTCAGCACAGATGGTCTCCGGTGGTCCATTCTAGTAGCAGCCCATGTTCAATAAGATGTCATTCCTTGCATGCCCCTGCCCTCCCACTCCTGGATGCCTCCCTTGCAACCATTTCATCCTGGATTGCTAGGCTTCTGTGTTCTCTGCTGGTGGGTAGTCGCTATTTTTAAAATAATCTTGACATTAATGTTAATGATCCATTACGTCAATGACTCATCTTCAACCCCAGAAGCTTATGCTCCATCCAAGCTGCACAGTTCTGCAAAGCTATCCTTCCTTAAAAAACAAAATCAAAAAGCTTTAAATTGCAATGGAGAGACATGGCTATTTGGTTTCTATAAAGCTGAAATCAGTCTTTTCTTGCTAAAGAGTTTCCATTGGCACTACAGAGGAAACAAGAATAACCAATGCTCTGTTTAACATAATGCAAGAACATAATGTGGGGAAAAGAGGTCAAGTAACCTCTTTTAGGGTCAAAGGAGCTAATGTGGGGGAAAGGGTGCAAACATTTAGACAAACAAGGAGAATCATAGAAACTAGTAAGAACTGAACAATCCATGAAAGTAAAGGAAAACATTGGCAGATTGGTCCACACTGATCTGGCTGGCAAGGGTTATTTTCCATGCATGAATAAAAAAGGTGAGAAGTAGGAGAATGTTGATGTTTATTGGTCTTGTATGCCGCCCACTCCCGAAGGACTCCGGGCGGCTTACAATAAACAAGGGAAGGGGATAAATAAACAAAACAACACTATAAAATACACAACAGTCACAGTTTCCGTGGGGCTGGATATTTCGAAAGCCCCCCGGCCTGCTGGAGCAGCCAGGACTTAACGGCTTTGCGGAAGGCCGGGAGGGTAGTAAGGGTCCGGATCTCCACGGGGAGGTCGTTCCAGAGGGCTGGAGCTGCGACAGAGAAGGCTAAGAGCTGAGGTGGCGCAGTGGTTAAATGCAGCACTGCAGGCTACTGCTAGATCAGCAGTTCAGCGGTTCAAATCTCACCGGCTCAGGGTTGACTCAGCCTTCCATCCTTCCGAGGTGGGTAAAATGAGGACCCAGATTGTTGGGGGCAATATGCTGACTCTCTGTAAACCGCTTAGAGAGGGCTGAAAGCCCTATGAAGCGGTATATAAGTCTACTGCTATTGCTATAAAAAAAAAAAGGCTCTCCCCCAGGGAGTCGCCAGCCGACATTGGCTGGCAAATGGGATCCGGAGAAGACCTAACCTGTGAGATCTAATCGGTCTATGGGAGGTAATCGGCAGGAGGCGGTCTCTCAGGTACCCAGGTCCGATGCCATGTAGGGCTTTATAGGTAATGACCAGCACCTTGAAGCGGGTCCGGATACTAATGGGTAGCCAGTGCAGCTCGTGGAGGATAGGTGTGACGTGGGTGTATCTGGGTGCACCCACAATCGCTCGCGCGGCTGCGTTCTGGACCAGCTGAAGTCTTCGAACACTCTTCAAGGGCAGCCCCATGTAGATCGTGTTACAGTAATCCAGTCTTGAGGTCACAAGGGCATGAGTGACTGTCTGAAGGGCCTCCCGATCCAGGTAGGGGCGCAATTGGTGCACCAGGCGAACCTGGGCAAAGGTCCCCCTGGTCACAGCTGACAAATGGTGTTCTAAAGTCAGCTGGGGATCCAGGAGGACTCCCAAATTGCGAACCCTCTCTGAGGGGCATATAATTTCACCCCCCAGCCTGAGAGATGGAATACTTGGCCAATCTTTGGGAGGGAATGACCAAGCAAACCTTGCAATTGTCCTAGTACTAATACAAGCCCAGTTCCATTACCAACCTGCTGTAGTACAGGATGGAATTTCTGACACTGGTTTAAGAAAAATGTGTTAGATAAGTGGAAAGTATAACTCAGCATAGTGGATTAAGGAAGGTTAGGGTAATGCTATTTTAGGAACAGAGAAACTCAATTAACAATCAGATACTTATATACCATCAATAAAGTGATTTGCGTATTTTTGGTTTATACAAGTGATATGTAAGTTCATTCTGTATAGCTCAGAGTTAAATGTGAACCAGACCATAAGTTGTTGTTCAATATACATAGTTTGGGAAAAAAAATCTTGGCTCAGTATTATGTACAAATAACATTCATAAAACAGAGGCTATTTTTTATGACACTTCCTGGTTTCTTCAACACTACAATGCTTTTGTTTTTTACTTCTCCATTTACAAGCTTCCTTACTACATGAGAACTGAAACCTAGTTATACAAATACATTTGTGGAAAAAAAGACTACTTGCATTTAGTTAAATGGGGAACTATACTTACTAGAAATAGCTTCCTCAAATTTAAGAGGAATATGTTCTAGTAATGAGTCTTTCCAAAGAGAAATTTTTCTCCAGTCAAACTCAAATTTATGGACATATTTCAGATTTCCTTGGCATAGTACTGGAATGGTTTGTCATTAGCTCAATGGCATTTGAAGTAAAGGAATGGCATTTCCACTTTCTAACAGGTTACAGTCTTATTTTTCTTGATGGTTTCTGATCCAATACTTTGCATACAAGGCTTGGTTCTCTCAGCATCTCTTATAAAGATGTGCAGTAGATAATCATCATCATGACTTACTATATGTGATAATCAAAAGCAATGGAGATAGTTTCATTATACCAATGCTTGCTATTTCAAAGAAAATGTTTTAATAAAACATCATAAAACAAAGAACACAGGGAAAACACATGGCTCAATTTTATACATGCCTACTTCAAATTAAGCCATTTGGAAGGTTTAATCTTTAGCTGAATTGTGAAATAATTGTCATTTCAATTTGGCAGCAATATACACAAGATTTCCAAGCAGTTATGAGCACATCTGTCTTGTGTTATTACAGGGGATTTGGGGGGAACTGAAGGGAATTGAGATGCATTCTCTAATATACAAGTCTTTATTGCAGGTCCTTGAAATGTAGTGCTATTCTTGAGATCTTTTGGTTATTTGGGAGATGGACAGAACACAGTTTGTAATTTAATAATAGCTCCCCAGATTATCGGAAATAGTTTTGGCAGGGATAAGATATTCCCAGTCCTTTAATAATGGCAACAACAAAATGACCCACTTTCTTAAATTATAATACTGTTCTCTGACAGGAATTAAGTTTATTTCAGTTCTAATAGCCATAACTACCGTAATTCTTGACTTTAAAATTATTTTGGTCTGACTCTCTTTGTTTCCCCTATAAATAAATAAGTTTATTTATAATAATTATAATTTCATAATTATAATAATTCTGAAATTCTAGTTTAAAAATAAAGTAGTCTTTGAGTGAAATCTGACCTCTGTTTTAGAATTGTAATGAATTAGCTTTCTCAAAAGAAGAACTAGTAGCAAGGATTAAAGAATTTGGAAAATAAATTATTATCCAGAAACTGTTGTTTGTTTCTTTGTTTTTCAAAGATCTTTATGGATACACTAAAGTACTTGCAGACCAAAGAGCTCCTACCAGATGTGGATCCTGAGTTATTATTTGCAAACCTGGAAGAATTAAATCAGGTGACAAGGAACTTTAGTGATAATAAAAATGTGACCATACCAGAATTATTCATGCCACCAAATTAATATAATGGGTAATAGCAATAGCAATAGCTCTTAAACTTATATACCACTTTACAGTGCTTTACAGCCCTCTCTAAGCGGTTTACAGATTCAGCCTATTGCCCCCAACAATCTGGGTCCTCATTTTACCCACCTCAGAAGGATGGAAGGATAAGTCAACCTTGAGCCTGGTGAGATTTGAACTGTCAAATTGCAGGGAACAGGTAGTCAGCAGAAGTAGTCTGCAGCAATGGTGGGTTTCTACCAGTTCAGACTGGCTCAGCCGAAAACACCTTCTCAGTGAACCGGTAGTAAACCGGTTAGGAACCCATCACTGGCCTGCAGCACTGCACTCTAACCACTGCGCCACTGTGGCACAGTAATAATTAAAGAAAAATATTATTGGTATCAAAATAATCCAAATACTGCTTGTTTTTTTTAAAATGTAAATCTCTAGAAAATTGAAATAGAAAATACAAAATATTAATTTTTCCAAAGCATTTTTCCCAAAGTTGTGGTTTAATTATAAAGTATGTTATATAATCCTACATTGAACAGAATTTGGACTCCTGGTCTAAGTGGCTAAAAACTGTGTGCTCACCAAATCTGACATACTTTTTTAATAATCATCCAAAACTCATTTTAGTGTCTGTTAATAATTCATAGACATGTCCTTATTTTAAGCTGGAGAAAGAAAAAAGATCCTGACATCTTAATACCAGCATTATAAAAGAATGTCTTTGGCTCCCTGTCTTGGAATGATACATAAGGTCCAGAAATATATTTTAATTTAATTTCAAAGGAACGTTCATAGTCTGTGTTACGCAAATTCAACAGATCAGTCTCCCATCTCCCCACAAAACCTGGACCCATCTAGAATGGTTCATCTTCAGTAATAAGATTTAAGAAAACGTTCCATTGAAAACAGTGAAAAGTTTTTTGGCCAAGCCTAACTTGGCTGCCCAAGGAAGGATCTGGGAAAATGGTCAGTCACTTGGACAAATTCTCTTGCAGTGAAACAACTAGGCTTGAGAACTGAAGTGGAAGAGAAGTACAGTAAGTAATGTTTGGGAAGATTAACAGGAAAAATAGCCTTTTTTCTATGTGGTTGGGGTGCCTTTCTGCCAATTACAGAGTGACATTTCCCAAAGGATTTTCAAGCCCCAGTTGCAGCAGATGAGGTGGTCTTTCCCTGCTGCACAAAAAGAGCCCTCTTCAGTTTGTAATCCTATCCACTTTTATTTGCAGAAACTGTCCACTTCCAGCCTAGAGGAGTCAGAAGCTTCAGTGGAAAGGAATGTGGCTCATTTTATTTATTAAATTTATATGCCACCCCCTTAGTGATAAGGTGACTCTGGATGGCTTGCAAACCTTACAGATCCTCATACCGTGCATATCTTAAAGTTTAGTATTTGATCCAAAATTAATTTTAAATAAATATATTCTTTGCTTAGGTGACTCTAAGTTTTGCAACCAGTTTATTTAGCACCATGGAGGATCATCTTTTTGGGCGAACCCCCTCCCTTGATTTCATCAGTGTACTCACAAAGGTAATAAGTTACTGAATACGGTACATTCCGTTATGAACCTGGTAAGAAATGTTGGAAAGCAGAAGTTTCAATTTCCCAAAGAAACCCACAATTCTGTCATTTTAGTCTCAAATCACTACGATGCCACATAAAAAGGTATTTTAGCCACAAGCGTTCAAAGTGGCTTCCTTTCCTCTAGCTATGATAATGTGTCTTTCCCAAATCAGTTAACTTCTGGGTATCTAGAATATTTTGGTGCTTTTAATTTTGCAGGCTCCAAGTCTTTGGTCATTGTGGCTAGGATGAGGGATATGGAAATCTGGCCTTTGGATATATTTGTTTGGACAACTACATACAATGCAACACCATCACAGCAGTGAAATTTTGCTTTAGCAGACTAATTGGGAGGAAAGGTCTCTGTTGTTGAGAATGGTCCATTGAATGGAAGAATAGGGCACGGCAGTTTTATATGATTTGAATGATTAAATTGTGATGTACATCATGCACACTATGCTAGTTGAGTAATTCTCTGATTATCCAAAATATACAAATCACAGCAGAAATTTGGTCTTTCATATCCAACGTCCCTTGCATTAAGTCTGGTAAATTGAGGTTTGGGGGATAGTTTCCTTTTGTAAGCCAAAGAAAACCAATAGGTTCCATGATCCTATCCCTATTTCCTGAGAAATACAGTAAATTCTATTTCTATTCTATTCTATTTCTATTTATTAAATTTATATTTTTAGTTTCACTAAAATCAATGAAACAGCCTAAACTAATGCACTTACTATGTTAAACCTTGCAAATAAGGCTGGATCATACCCAGTGTATTTTTGTTTTTGTAAGAATCATGATCAAAGAACTAATATTAATACATAGAAGGTTCAGCATCATGGCTAGATAAAAATTTCAAGGCAATTTTTTAAAGCAACACATTTAGTATGCTTTGTACTCTGTAAGTGCATAATATTTTGTTTATTTTCCAGTATTTCCAAGGTAACCTGTGTCAGAGCCACCAGATATACTGTCTGACTTACACTTCTGCTATTTTTTACTTGGAAAAATTGAAAAAAAGAGAAGATTTTGGGACTTATTTGAAAGTAAAGTTATTAATTTTGTCTTTGATATCTTTTACAGTGTTTAAACTGATTTCACTATGTCCAGAATAAATGACTAAGGGGAAGAGAAAGAGAGAGAGGGGAGAGGAAAGAGGAGAAAAAGAGAAAGAGATTCAATCTGCTTTTAATTTAATATTGACAGAATTTTGTTGCTGATCAATGTGTTAAGTTCTGTCAAATGACTTTGGCTGATCTCAGAAGCTAAACAGGGTCATATCTGGTTGATAGATGAATGAGAAATGACCAATAGGGAGGCAAGAAAGTCTGGAAGAAAACATAAATATTTACAGAAAGTAGACGTGGGAAGTCATCTCAAAATTGCTGCCAAGGAAAAGAAAATACATATGTTTATGAAAACAAAAATTAGCAAGTCAGACAACACAAAAAAAGCTTTAACACACATTTTTGAAGCCACATTTTTAAATGTTGAACACTTTCTATTTCTGTATTGTAACTAAAAGTGTTTTAGTTATTTTGTATAGTTGATAGCTAAAATAATCTATTTTTGTTCAGTCAAGAAGAAAGTCATTTCTTTATATATTTCTTTTTTTACTATGTACTTATTTTTTCTATTCCTATTCTTATTTCTATTTTTCTTTTTTGCATGTCATATTTTTTATTCTTTTATTGCTTTAGTTTTTCTTTTTATGTGTAATGTTTAAAAGTAATAGTATAAAAGTACTATTAAAAAGTTTCACTTAAAAATAGAATTATTTGCAAAGATGTAAGTTATCCAATAAATAATGTCATATTCAGTATAAACTCAAGAAATAAATCGTTTATGGTATCACTAATATCCATTCTGTTAAGAAATCCCATTGAAATTGTTCCCTAATGTGTGTTTTCCATCGAATTTAACAGTGGTGTGAGCAGAATAAAGAATGTAAGCGACTCCATCTAGCTGAAATGTTAGTTGCACCTTTACACAAGTTGACCTGCTATCCCCTTCTGTTAAAGAACATTTGGAAAAATACAGAGGCAGCAGAGAAAGTTATCATTAATTCACTTAAGGAAAAGGTGGAAACATCAATAAGTGAGTAAAGAAACATCAACGCTGCTTTGAGATTTGTTCTATTCCGAGTTTCTCAAAGAAATGTGCAAGAAGTTGTTTTGTAATTCTAAGAAATAAAATAGCAATGCAAGGTTGATGTTACAGTGTTATATTTCCACTGTGTCATTTCAAAGACTCTAATATCTTTCAGTTTGGTTTTTTTTCCCTCTACACAAGCCTTAAATTACCTCTGAAGGCCTAGGGAGTTTGCAGACTGAGATGTGGCCAGGGTTAGGGTTAGGATTAGCCTTCTCCATGTTCATCCCATAACACTGATATGGCTCTTGTTTTATTATTTTTGTTTTGGAAAGCTTTCTTGTTCCTTTTGTCCCTTTCTTTTTTTTTATTCTCTGTGGGGTTTTTAATCAATTTTAATCAATTTTGTTTCTATTTTTAGTTCCAACTCTAGCAATTATTTTAAGTATTTTATCATTGTATCTCATTTTTTTTTAAATTTTATGCTACAGGTCTTATATTTTTTATGTTTGCTGTTGTTACTAGAAATACTTCTGAGTTTTACTGTAAGCTGCTTGGGGAACCTTTTTGTTCTGAAAATTAATGTACACATTATTTAATACTACTATCAGTATTGTACTGAAAAAAATCAACCTATTCCAATTAGAATAAACACAAGAAACTAAAAATCAGACAATTCGGTTCTTGGATGTGTATAAACATTCACTACTTTGTGTGAAGATTGCTAATGATCATCATAATTTGCCACCATAAATGTTTATAGAGATATTGTTATCAGTCATCAATTCTTGACTTTCTGTGGCATATTTTTTAGGGGATTTGGAAGGTAAAGTGAAATGGCTGGATAATTTTCAGAAATTTAAACAGCTTCAAGAAATTATAATTTGGCCTTCACTTTGGGATCAAGAAAAGAGACATTTTGTTCCTGAGGTATGCAATTTCTTGATTATCACAGAAAATTTTATAGTAGTCTTTAATTTTCCTCACCTATGAATTGTCATACAAATGAAGTAAAAGATTCTAACCATTATCACATAGTGTGGAATATTCCATCTTTGTGGCAAGTAGATCACAATATTCAGTCACAATATTGAATATAAATGTTTACTATCTGTTGATTATTTATTTCAAATGATGCATCACAGTATGAACTATGAAGATTGAAGGGTCCCCAGGCAAGTATGGCCTTGGAAACTCTAAAATGAAAATTTTGTATTTTCACCCCTTCAGTCCCTACCCTGTCCTTCTAGTTGCTCTTTTATAACATTTGTTTAATGTTTGAATATGGTATATCATAGTTATACTCAGCACTTTCATTTCTTTGGTCAGCCTCCAAGAGAAGAAAGTATGACCAGAAACAAATATGTTTGTACATTGCTGAAGTCAGAATCCCTGATCTCATTAACAAAGCAAGGCTAATGATTAGTGCTTAAGAACTTTTTGTTGTGAAGTTTGTATATGAGATTTGATTCTTGTAGCCCTTAACATTATCATGGTGTGTCAGTTTGTTTTTTATTGACATCTACTTGTTACTTATTTTCTTTACATTTTCAAATAAAATTGACTTATCTACTAAGTGGCCTTTTCTGGCTTCCTTTTCCCCCATCTTAAGTCTCTCAAGTACATGCTAAGAGATAATTCACATGAAAACATCTTGTCACCTACAAAGAGATCACTTATTTTTGAAGGTCGATTGACACTTGCAGGTAAATATACAATATTTCATATTTGGCAGGCATATTAGACAGTACACAGGATGAAATAGCTTCCAAACCTCATGAAAGAACAGAAACAAAGTCTTAACAAAATGAGGCAATACATGTTATCCAGGCAGAATTTCTAGCTCATTTTTGTGTCCAATTCTGGATATATACTATTTAATAAGTAAAAGTACATGAGTATAGTTTGAAATCAGAGCATTAATCATAGAAAACTAGGGCTTCCATAAATGCCATAAATGTTAACTATTCAGAGATTTCATAAAATCAAAATAGTATCCCTCTCCATGGTTTGCAAAGTCAAAGTCTATTACTTAGACATGACCAAGTGAATCTCCAACAGGTATTCCCTTGCTTACATACAGGTATTCCCAGGATTGGTTCAGCAGTCTACTAAAGTATGAATTCTTGAGGAATTCTTTTGTTCAGGCAGTTATGGGTGCAACTCCTTTCTCTTAGCAGTTCTCTTATATTATGAGACTGGGTTTTTTCCCTGATGAATGTAGAACTCCAGACTTGAAATCCATAGTGTGCCCTAAAGTTAAATCTTCTGCTACCAGTGCTTTGCAAGCATTTAATTAATTCAGTCTTGTAGATATGATTGCTAGAATTTTTATATGAAGATCTGTTTTTACACTGTAGTCCATACAGTAGCACTGTGATTGATATCAATGTTTAATAATTCAAATAAAAATTTAATCTCTTTATAATTTTAAAGTTGTAGAGTATTAATAGGAAGGAGCTGCTTTCTTCTAATTACCTCATATATAAAAGGATATTATAAAATCAGACCTATTGGTTAGAAAACATAGGTAACATACTTTTCAACTTCTTCCAAATTTTTCTGTTAGACCTGCCAAAATCAAGAGGTAGTGAGGAGCTCAGAAAATAGTTTTGTTTTTAATATATCTGTATCATGGTTCACCTTTTATTTGCTTTGCAGAATCGATGAGATTTACCGATGTCTATCTGTTTCTGTTTGATGATTTGCTAATGATTACAAAACCTAACAGATATAAAAAGGTAACAAAATAAAAAAGAAAAGAAAGAGAAAAATAATAATCAACTGCTGTTGTATTTATATACATTTTGACTTGTTGGCAACAGGAGTTGTAGATAACTGGCAAAGCAACTATTTAATTATCAAAGAATTCAGAAGAGGACTAAGGAATTAAACTTTTGCAAAAAGCTACCTGACTTATTTTCAGAACTGTTTCATTCAACACTTGGAATTGTCTCCCGTTTTTTCTTCTTCCTGAGACAGTTTCTGATAGAGAGCACATTTAGAAAGACATACCTTACCAAACAAGCCCATTGTTTGTTTACATGGAGGAATCACTTTTTGGAATGGCCCACAACTTCTATTGTTCACCTTAGTGCCATCCTGAACAACAACTTTCGAATCAGCAGGAACCAATCTTAAGAAGATGGAAAAATATAGATGAAAGAGATGGCAGATGGAAATAAGGAATTTGCAGCAGTCTAAACATGTCTTGGTATACAGAAATCCCTAGAAATTGGGGGGAAATAGACCTACTGAAATGCAAAGACTAAGCTTAGCTGGGCTTACAGGGAGGGAAGAAGCTTATCCTTGAAGATCAACTTTAAAGGAACAAAAAACACTCTTGTAAAGCATACACTAAAGCCATTAGTTTATTCTTTGGTGAGAGTTAGTCTCCCAGAACAGAAGGGCTTTAAGGGTTGCCATGATAGAAGCCAAGTCTTTGGAGGACCTGTAATACCTGCTTATGTCAGCCATGTTTGTTTTTAGGATTTGGTTCCATACTTTCAATATCTTCTATTTCATTGTGCATAATAGTTATTACAGCTTGGCTGAAGGATATTGGATAGGAGCTCCCCTTGAGTCTCTTCATAATAGATAGAAAATACAGTTAATATTAATAACCAGAGAATGTTTCTGGCTTCTGTCAAAAGCTGTACAAAGTGTGACTTGCTTCAGAAAAAACACTAAGATGGGGCTAGCTGCAATCATGGTTTGTTGAACAATGTATATTGGCCTTGTTCAAGCATAATGCTATGACAGGACTGTCAAACTCCCAGCCTTCAGGCCAGATGCATCATGTGCTGCCCACACTCACACCCAGTTTAGCAAAGAGAGGGAAAGTCCCAATATGTCATGTGACGCCGCCATGACGATATGAGTTTGATATTCCTATGCTATGATTTCTTGAGCATGATCATTCACATTTCTCATTAAGCCAAAAATAAAGATACCGTATTAGGTTTTAGCATGCTAGATACTTGTAGTAGAGCTTTTGATAAAAGCAGGAAATGGCCCTACTTATTCATATTAGTAGCTAGATTTATACATCAACTTCACATTTCAAATAATTTTGTCTTTTCTTTTCCTTCCTCCTTCTTCTCTTTGAGCATGCCCAAACTTGTGTCAGTATGTGTTTCTGAGCTAGTTTCCTGTCTTCTTCCAAATTAGTTGGTTTCCTTTTCCTCCATTCCATCTGCCTCCCATTAATTGAACTATAAAGGTTAATTAAACTACAACATATAGTAGCGGATTTAAGATGAGCTTGCTAGCTCTTCCTAAAGTTTCTATTTCAGTGGCAATTGTAGGCAGGGATATCAAAATTGACAAGAACATCATTATAAAGCCCCTAGATCTTTTGAAGTATGTGCACATAAATGCCAGGCCTTGCATCGCAACACTGTATCTGCCAACTTGCCATTTTTGATACCAGCCCTACTCCCACCCTCACACTACTGTTTATTTCTATGTATTTATCTCAGAAGATCCTTTACCTATGTCCTACAATTTAGCTGCTACTTACCTTAATTTGAATCTTTCCTGTTTTCCCCAAAACCATGGATTGTAAATATGTTTTTCATTTCATTTCAGAGATTTGACTTGAGTTTAACACCTGCTTCTTCTTTCTTCAGTCTGGAGTTGAAATCTTTGCTTGAAGAAGGTGGTAACTGCATAGTACTTGGCCAGCCTATCCCATTAGATAGAATGATGGTAAAAAATATTGATTCATTCCATATTACAGGTATGTTAAATCTCTTTGCCGGAGATTTTAAAATTTGTTCATGTCATATATACAATATGTTTTGAGGGCCTAGTCATCTACATCTCTTTAATATATTAAGAAAACTTAAACAATGAACAGGGGTGTGAAGCTTTTCCAAAAATGCCTACTTTCATTGCAAAACCTCTAAACAGTCATTGCTTGTATGCAATAGCTTGTAAGTAATGAGTAGAAATCGTACAATGCTGAAATACAGTTGGCTGTATTGTATTGTGGATTTGATTTTTATAGTGTGCTGGGGAAGAAGCCAAAGTGATGAGACAAACCCACAATTTAGCATTGCATTTGTACTCATTGTTAAATATATACCCTCTATTCTTACTACACTCTTTTCATGTGAAAATGAACTTTTGCAAAATAAATCTTATCTACTTTCAAATAAATCTAGTATATTTGAGTTCTCCACTTTCTATGTCCCCAACATATACTAGTATGAAGCTATAATTCACACCTGGTAGAGGTTTGATACCTTTACATACAGGGCATCTGATTGTGATATGATTATTATATCTCAACATTTGATGAATTAAATACTATTAATTTGATTAATTAAATACTACCGGTATTATAGTGATACTTCTATCACAATAAATCATATATGTCTAAAACCAACTTCAACTGTTAAAATTGTAATCTATTTCTGCCTGGTATATGGAGGCAGAGATATTTAGGGTCAAATATATGACCAGCAGAGAAAAAATGAGGTACTATTTTGCCCTTTCCTTAGAATAACAATAAGTATGCAGATAATTAAAATGGAAATGGAAAAGCTGGCTTTCACATTCAAATTTAGACTTAATACAATCTATTCTATTAATACAATCTATTATATTTGGAAATAGTAACTCAGACAGCTCTGAAATTAAATATCATCACTTATAAAAGTAGCCTTTTCTTAATATTGATGAAAATGCTATCCCATTATTTTACTATCCTCTTCACAGCAATTGAAAGGGATTCCTGTGGTGATGAAACAAGAGTAGGCATTAGTAGCAGAAGTGACATTACATGAACAAGAACCAGTTATGAGAAAATGGGATGTCCAAAGTATGTGTGATATTGCACTTTAATTTTCTTGGAGAACTTTGTGCTTAGTACTCAATACTGATTTTCATGGATATTTTTGGAAACTTTGTTTAGTTGTAGTAGTAGTTGAGTTTATTTATAGGCCGCCCTTTTCCCTGAGGGGACTCAGGGCGGCTAGTAGTAATTGTTGTTTCTTACTTAGGACCACTTTTTAGACTGCATTTACATCTAAACCTGAGCTATCTTTGTTTAGAAACTTCCGTTATAGGAATAAGACAGAGGCAAAACAAGAAATGGGAGAAATCAACATTAGAGAGTAGAAACACCCATTCTCTTTGATGAGATCTATTTTTATGTATGTATGTATTGCATCCTGGCATCTTTATCTGTTTACTCCAGTAACAGACTTTAAAGAAAATGAATTAGTTAAGTGATCTCAATGGATTTAATAATTAAAATTCCAAAATGGTTCCATTAAATTAACCCAAAAGCCACTATTGCCTTCTTCTAAATAAAAGAAAGTTAGCTGACAATTCCATTGAAGTTATTCACGGAATTATCTGCATGTACTGTACATCATGTGCTGTATGTGCTGTATAGCAGCAATTACATATTCCTGTTACAAACTGAAAGTCAGTTGTTGTTTATAAAGATCTGGAATGAAGCTATATCATGTTCCTCTATTTCCTTAGCTTTGGGACTACGAAATGCTTTTCTAATACAGCATGAAAATAGATATCAACAGTGCATAGGAGCCTATTTACTTCAAGCACAAACAGAGGTATCCAAGGTAGGGAATTTACTTTGGAAGTTTCTTGAAAGCATAATATATATCCATGCGTATTGGCCTCTTTGATGGATAAAGTGGTACTTCCTTCCTTGAAACAGTGCTGGTGCTTCTCTCCTTAGAGATGGACCATAATCGGATCCAACAGTTTTCAATAACTATCATCCAGTCTCCTTTCTTCTTTCTGGAAAAGATTGTTGAGAAAATAGTTGATCTGTAGTTGATGGGAACTCTTGAAGAAACACATTATAGACCCATTGTAGTCAGGTTTGAACCATGATTTAGTATTGAGACAGCTTGGCTTGTCCGTGTAGATAACATTCAGAGAAAGGGTGGCGGTAGTGCATCCATCCATGTGCTTTTTGAACTCTCAATGGTTTTTTGATACTGTTGACCATGGTATTCTTCTGACATGCTTCCCTGGGCTAGGGATGGTGACATCATTTCACTCTTGACCCCCTTTGGTAGGATGCCATCCTTTTTTTCAACATTCACATAAAACTGCTAAGTTCAGTACCATTATCAATACATGGATAATATGTAATTATATCTCTTGACCCTGGGCTGGCCTCAGTGTGCCATGTAGCACCTCTGCTTTATGAACTGCACTAGCTGCCTGTTTTGTTCCTGTGCAACTCAAGGAGTTGCTATTCCTATAAAGCCCTTTATGGTATCCTAATTATTTGAGGGGCTACCTATCTCCTGCAGCATTTGCTCAGCCAATTCAATCCTGCAAAGTTGGCACAAAAGTGCTTATGATTACATAATGCTATTGATTGGAACTCTAGAAGCATTCTTTCCCTGTAATAGCACTTGCAATATGTAGTGACTTCCCCCCACCAGTTAGCCCCCACTGTTTATGTTGTTTTGAAGAATCTTAAAAACATGGCTCTTCACCCCAGCCTTTAACAAGTGAGGAAGCTTTCTTTGGATTGTGCAGGTTGTTTCTTTTATTTCTGTCAGTTTTTTCTATTCTTGCTACTTTTTTGTCCTCCCCCCCCCCCCCCCGCTTTTGGATGTTTTTATTTGTGAGCTACCCAGGGTCATTGGGAGTTAGTTAGGTGGCATACAAATTCAATAAATAAATTATAAAAAATAATGTAAAGCATTTGCTTTTTTTTCCTCAGAAAACATGGATATCCCAGATGGAAACAACAATCACAAACTATATAAGAAGAAATAACATTTCAAAACCTTCATTTTTCAATACACTTGCTGAATCTGCTGAAATTTAGCTGTAACTTGTAATGTTTTGACTTTTTTAATGTTTTTTAATATTTAAAGAAAATTGTTGAAATGTTTTGAAACCTTTCTGAAATGGGAGTATTCTTTAATTAGAACAGAGTTCAGGGAATAACTGGTATGAACATATGCAAACATCAACCTTTCATTCACCTGCATTTATTAATAAACATAAATGGGGAAAAATCAGAACATTACCATTAAACTAAATTTTTTAACTTACCTTCACGCTTAATTTTTCATCAAACTAACTACAATACTGCTTGTCAGAGAGAATGGTCCCTAAGTGCATAATATGATCTGCCTAAAATCAGTGACAATTAAAAAAAACCTGAAGATAATAGTGATGATGACAAGAGAGATGAAGAACTAGTGAAAAAGAAAAAAATTATAATAATCAAAGCTAATGTGACTATAAAAACTAAAAAGACAAATCATTGGAATTCATATGATGTAGAGATAAATTTGATCATATATCATTTGCTCAGGTTTTTTTGGATTGAACTATTAGCAGGTGGATTCATGATAAGGCTTTGAAATGTTTGTATCTTGGTTATCAGACATTGGAAGAACAGATCATTTGCTAGAATTCATTTGCCATTTTGATGATTGCAAAACAGAAGTGTTCTGTTGTAATGAATTAACAGGGCTTTATGGCTGGAAGGTTTTTCTGAAGCAACCTTGCTAATAGAAAATGGAACAGAAATGCCACAGTATATGATTTATGTGTTTAGTAAAAAAATTATTACCATGAGTAAAAAGAACCTGACATATATTTGACAACCAAGTTAACTGGAATTTCTCAAGTTGAAAATTACTTCAAAGCCACAGGTAGAAATAATCTTAAATACAATGGCAGTTAATCACTTTTTATTTATGAATTAAAATGTTTTATTAAAGAGCTCATCAGATATTATTTATGAGTAAGTGATCTACTTGGTAGCACCTAGGTAAATGGCTCATTTTGAGAAGCTAAGCAAGATCCAAACAATCTGTTCTTTTGGATGGAAGACCATTGGGAAATATCAACATTAGGGGAAACGGAAAAGGTGGGGGGGGGATCTTGAATGAAGGCAATGGGAAATCACTTAGGTAACCAAAACTCTTAACAACCCACCCATCATTTCAGGCAGAATGAAAAGCCACACAAATATAGTATATCCAAAATGATGTTAAGGAATGAGCATGAGTTTGTTTAAGATTGGTTGGCAATACAGCATACAAACTATTACTTAAATATGCAAAATCCATTATAAATCTTCCATTATGAGAAGTTTTTTTTCCCTTTTTTAAATATGATGCATCACTCATTGTGTCAATTCATTCCCCTTAGCAATTAATAAAGGATGCTATGGGATGCTAGTCAAAAAATTGAGATGTTTTGGTGAGACCACTATTAAAAATACTTTCATATCACTTGGACAAGTTGCTGAACTAATTAACTTCCCTTATTGGCTCTACCTTTTGGAACATTGTTTCAGAGGTATTTCCTTACTGAAAAACAAATGACCAAGGGTAAAAAAAGAGTAGATGAGAAAACAATTTCTAATTTTCTGCCAGCTTGAATGCAGCTGACTGCTCTTTGGCAGCTGATGATGGGACTGGTCTAAATGACCTGCAGAAAGCTAGGGCAGAACTGATGTTCTGAAACTCCAAGCAGGACTGAAGTGGCCATAAATTTGCCAAATTTCAGTTCCAGAGAAGTCATGGGTCCCAGGCTTTGAATGCATTCTAAAAGTCATCTGAACCCCAAGATGGGCAACAAATAAATTTGATAAATAATGATAAATAAATAAGTTACCTCAAATAAGTTTGAGATGCCTTGGTTTAAAAAATGTTGCCCTATAATGCATTGTTGCATCCAGTTAAAGACTACAAGACACAAAAGTTTTAGTAATACACAGATTGAAATTTTTATACAAACTATTAAACCCAAAGAAGTCAGTGAAAATGATAATCACTTAAAACAGCAATTTCATATTACGGAATAAAGCAGGAAATTCAATCTTGCCACAGCCAAAATATGAAATAGTTGAAACATTCCACTAATATGTGAATTGGAGATGAATAGGTTTGACATTTACAGCAGATAGCTTTCCATAGCAGCAAAAGTGCACCAAAACAGTAATTGCAAATGGTCTATTAGAAATTTCTAATTTTATTTTCAGCCCAATAATAGAATACAAAAGTAATATTTCCATAAGTATCCACCCATGGGTTTCATACAGAATTAGTGATTGTGTGGTGTCATTTTTCTCACAACTCAGCTTCCATCACTTTCCAAATGCAGAGTTTAGAAATTACAGTGTATACTGAACTAAACTCTTTAACATTATAAGGCACGACTACATGACTACAAGTCATAAACACACCACTCAAATGACTTAAGAGAATCCACCTGATAAAAATTGCCATGCAAGACTATCTAAAGATAATGTGACTGTAAGGATCCACTTGAAAAAGAAGTGCAATCTTATGTAGATAAAGCTACCTTAATACATCTGTAAATTTAAGCACAGAAATTCTTCAAGTCTAATTTATACAATATACAGATCCCACCCCAATAAACATTATGCACAATATTCACATCTGCGACCATAATAAACCAATAGTTAAAAAGAGGCCAATAGGACAATACAATTTGTGGCACACTTCCATTATAGCATAATAGCATTTGTCAATTTCTTGTCATGAGCACTGGAAATAGAGGCTAACTTAATGACATGTAAATATTAACAGCAGCCAATGTGACACATACAGCTGATATAGATCAAACATAATTAGGAACCGTTGTATAATTTAATTCTTCTCCAACACCTACAGGTTTGTAGCATTAAAGGAAACCAAAGACTTATTAACCGTAAGTTACATAAGCAAACATACCGAAATATTACATTTTTGGTGAATCAAAATATTTTAAAATTTGGCAGTAATCACAAATCAAACTTCGTAGTGAGGGAACCATGTTAAAACGGGCTCAAGTTGAGTTGTTGTTTTTTATCAAGAGGTAGTTAAAATGAAATCTTACATAGTGGCATTCTTAGACTGGGCTTTTTGTGTGTGTTTTTAAAATAATTTTATTACAAAAGTGATAAATCCTATACAAGCAGCATTTTGGATAGATTTCTATTACAAAATGTTTCTTTGTTTATTAACCTGATGTAACAATATTTTTTCTTTCTCTTTGGTGCAAAGAGTTTGGATTTAACCACATAGTACAATGTAGGTGGCATAAAAGCCATTCAAATCTGCCACACTAATCAACAACATATACTGTATTTGAAATTTATAAATTCAGAACGCCAATAACAAACTTTATTCATATGGGTTTTAAAGAGATCACAGGAGAAAAACAAATCTCTGCTGAATAGTGTTGCCTACCACACAAACTATTTTTCTCATGTTTCCTATGTGCCTGCTATCAAATGATTACATACTGAGGTGAGAAGTTAATGTTAAATATGGACAGACTTATTCATTTTTAACTCCTAAATGGAACTTAAAATAAACCACTTCTAAGCTTTAAAGAAATACTAATATTTCTGTTCTTAAGTAGGGAACTTCCTTTTCTGTTTATTGCTACGATCTGGAAATAGATCATCTAAATATATTTTAATGTAATTTAATAAGAAAACAAATGTTTACATAGGAACAATGAAAACCACTGAGAACATGAAATGTGCAAAATTGCCAAGTCCACTTTTTCTATTCTTAAAATCAAGCAGTGCTGCTAAAGAACATGCAAACCTCTTTAGTATACACTATGTATACTAAACTATGTATCCTCTGGAGTACATAAAATTATGAACATAATATTCCTAAACACCATATGAAATTACTAGGGAATTGAATGAGCACTTAATTAAGAATGTACAATTTTGTAGACCAATTACTGCATCACTTCTTGAAAACATATGTTCCTTCTCTTGCATATAGTGTTGGTTACACTAAAAAGTGCATAGTGCAAGTGACAATGCTATACCTTGCTCTTCCTGAGTTTTCAATGTTTAAACTATCATATCATCCTCATTTCCTTTCTCTGGACAAGCTGAACTTTTATCCATGTGCGTGTGAATGAGCGTAAAACATCTAGGGACTGCAATGAAGGCAAATCCCCATTTAAATGAGGAGCAGGTAGTTTGCTTGTTTTTAATATCCTTTTAAAAATACTTAGAAAAAATGCAAGTAACAGATACAACCTTGGAAAAGAATTTCTCCTTATCTTATACATAGGAAGCCATTTCCAAAATGACACCTGCTACAACACATACAAGCATCATCTTAAAAAAATATTACTTCTCCCTTGTGAATTAGTTTCTTTATATGCTAATTTATGAGATGAAGAGTTCTATACATAATTAATCAACTAAGATAAATCAGAAGACAGCTCCAATAAGCTTCAGTTCCTAGCATGAATGCTTCATATTTTATCTTTTTCCAAATTAGATTAAAGTGAAAGTGAATAAAACAGCTGGATAGTATCTGAATTGTATGTCTATTGTATGAATAGCTGATGTAGAAGATTTGACCACTCTTAAGTTATATTCATATTTCACCATTTGGACATTTTTACCACATGCTGATTCATAATCTTTAAGACTTTCAATCTATTGATACAAAATAGTATAGTTCACAACTAATTTTTCTCCAGGATTTCAGACAAGAAAAAAATGGTGTGTAAACCCTAGTACCGCTATCTGTGAATTTATGATTTGGAGATACAAGTAGTAGAACTAGAATCTTCTACATGGAAAGCCCCTCTATCAATATATCTTTATTAAATTATTTGTGTTAAATTTTTTTCTACTTCCATATTCATTTCCATGTCTACCACTGCACTCATCTCCCATGCAAACAGGTTATAAAACCAAAGAAAAGTTGATTTTAAATATAACCTTATATTTTACTAATAACCATATTTTACTAAACTAGATTTTACCAGTGCATTATTTTATATCACCAGTGTGCATAGAAGTGTATGTATATCCCAATTTCAACTGAAACAAACATTGTTATCCACCTATTAGTTTAAAAACAGTAATTTTAACTAACTTTCAGATGAATAAAATTACTTTCTAATAAACTCCATTAGATAAAACAAGAGAAACTACGAGAATTTAGGTTTCTCTTCAATCTTCAGCAGTGCTGAGTTTCATTCCAAATTTTAAAGAGGACAAAGATTTATAATAATTAAAATGGGAAACATGCACCTTGAATGTTCCCCCTGCAATTCCTTTCATTGGAATTGTAAAATAATTAATAATTATCATAACTACCGTATTTTTCGGAGTATAAGACGCACCAAGATTTTGAAGAGGTAAATTTTTTAAAAAAGTTTTTGCCCTCCCCAGCTCCCAGAGGCATGAAAAATGGGGCATGCAGAGAGTTTGGGAGGCCTGCAAAGTGCTCCTGAGGAGGGCAAAAATGTGACATGTGGGACTTGATCTTCTTAAAGAGTAAGGCTTTTATCTATCTCAAAACCACTTTTCTCTACCCCCTCCCACGGCAGGGCAGGACTAAACAGCTCTCTCCGCGCTTTATTGTTTTTCCCCTTCCCTCGGACTGGTGGTGACAGTAAGCCGCTTGGCCCAAGGAGCAGTAGTCGGCTCGCTTCTTCTCTTCAGCTAGGAGGGAAAGACATGCGGGGGCTGCTGAATGGCTGCTGCTGTGCTTGGCTGGGAATGGCCCATTGGATGAGAAGGGTGGGGATAGATTCCATTTGGATTAAAGGTTCCTCGTGGCGGCACCTCAGCGGCAAAAGGGAAGCATAAAGGAAACTGGGCTGCCTCGTCTCACGCACACATACACCAGATCCACCCGAATCTGTCAGCAAAAGATATGGTAGCTAGGCTCAATAGCAGCAGTAGCAATAAGCACGGCATGACAGATCTGGAGAGATTGGGGTGGGAAGGTGGAGCAAGGGAAGAGAACCAATCTCCTCTGCACGAAGACTTTTCTCAGGATCCTCGATCTCCACTTTCTCTCCGGAAAATTGCTATTTGCATTGTCGGGATTTTGGCTAATGGAAGAAGCATGGGATGAAAAGGGAACGTCGGAATACAGGAGTGCCATATTCCTGGAGCCTGGCAGCTGCCGCATTCCGAAGTTTCCTTTCCATCCCACAATCTCTGACGCCTGGAACCGCAAAGGAGCAGGTAAAGCGGGTGCTGCAGAGATCGCGGTACCAGGTTTTGGGTGGCAACTCAGAGATCTCAGGAACCAAAGTCTTTGAATCAAGGTTGATGGTACCCCATTCCAGGTTTTTAACTTCCAAATCTAGCGTTCTGAGAAATCTAGCATCTCTGAGGCATCTTTTGTTTGCAGGAGAAGGAGGAGGGCGGCTTAAAGCAGCACCTCCTTAAACCAAAGCCTTTGAGTAACTGGGAAAGAAAGGCGTGCTTTTCAGGCAGCAGTTTTCGGCAGGTTCCAAGCTCGGCTTTCTTTTCCAGTTACTCCGCCCTCACCCTCCTCCTCCTGCAAGTGAAAGGTGCCTCAGAGATTCGGCGGGTAGCTCAGGGGAGACAATGGCCACAATGATTTCACTCCCCAGCAATGTGAGGAGCCGCTGCTACCACCACCACCACCTGGGTCCTCCCGGGAGCAGAGCAGAGCGGGAGCCCCAAAAGCAAAATGTCTCTCCTTTCCAACCATCACAATCTCTGCAGCACCCGCTTCACTTGCCCCTTTTTCAGATGACTCAGCCGCTACATTCGGAGTATAAGACACACCCAGATTTTCACCCTCTTTTTTGGAGTAAAAATGTGCGTCTTATACTCCGAAAAATACGGTATGTATTTTTCAGTACCAGAATTTGCTATGCTTGGATCTTCCAGGCAATATTTCTTGTGAATAAGATAGAGAGAACAGTGCAAACATATTTAAATAGTACAAAAAAATGTAAAGGAGCATAGGATTTGCATATCAAAGATGATGTAGCCCAACAGGATGCAGCATATTCTTAGAGAAGAAATATCAGATCTACACTAAAGTATTGGGATTGCTTTTCATTTTCTTTGACATATATTGTACAGTGATACTATAGAAAAACAGCTTGACAATCTTGAGAGTTCAAGGCAACTTCCACTCAACTAGACATAAACATAAAAAGGAACTCACAGTAAAAAATTAAGAAGAATAAAGAGGAAAAAAGAATAGAAATGAAAAGCTGCTTGTTTGAGGCTATTAATACCTTATGCATTTCTAAACAATCATTAAGTTATACTTATGCAGCAATAATTGAAACACAAAATCCCTGCAAAACTGTTTTAAAGGAGTTGTTTCTGAACCAACAAATTAGGATTAAAAATACATTATAATTCCTCTATTTCAATTTTATTTACAAGTCATTGGAGACTTATAAACTTGACACAGAAGCTCTCTGACCAAAACCAAATAAGTCACAGATAATTTCAACTTCACAAGAAGTACAATTGTTTGACTTTAGCAGTTAAACACTATACTATAATTTTGTCAATTGTTACAATCGGTGCCCACCCAAAGTAGTAGTCTGAGTATTATACGAAGTGCATAACAGAAATTTTACTCTAGCATAACATGTAAGAGTTGTGAGTAATTATCCTTGTAGATCATTGAAACAAGTATCACAGACACGAACAGGTTTCTTAGAAGAAGGAGTTAAGGCATTCTTTGTGGAACACTCAGCACAGAAAATATTTCCACACTGTCTGCAATGGTGCTGAAAAACAAAAAAAGAAAAGTTATGAACAAAGGGCATATATAAACTTCATTGCTAAAATAGAAGCCAGTATTATTATTTACTAAATATGTATGTTTGCCAATCTCACTATCAAAGAGCATCTATTCCTAAACTAAGACATGAGCCATGCTTTATTAAGCCTCAATAACTATATTCAAAAAACACATTAAACCAAAATTAGTTAAATCACATTACATTAAGGCTTGAATGCTTGCCTTTCAAATCAGGACTAAACATCAAGCATAAAACCATACAGGGATATTTTTGATGCAACAATTAGCTTTGGTTTAGAATAAATAATAATTAAATATAGTTTGCAAGGAAAGTAAAGGTGAGCATGCAAGTCTAAACTTGCTAACCATGATTTAATATTGTACAACCCGATCTACAATATTTTAAAACACTGAATTACTAGTGGAGCAGATTAAATAACCAAGTATGTATACTATTTTTAGAAGAACATGTCTCCTCATTCAGCAACCTTAGTCCACTCCAATGACTTGGTAATGAAACAAAATGGTTTCTACGGAAATGTGTGAGACAGCAAAAGAGCTGCTATGAAAATCACTGATTGCTGGACTTCCTGGGGGCGTGGCCTGTTGCCGAGGAGGGCTCCACCGAGCTCCTCAGAGATCTGGTCTGTATATCTAAATAAGATCATAGATAGCACCCCTTTTTGGCTAAGAAAGGGGCAGGGAGTAGCTCTGTAGGCTAGGGTCTATTCGTAAGCCACAGCCTTTTTCTTTTTTTGGCTGTGGATAGAGATTAGATCCAGCCGGAGCGGAGCTTTTATCTCCAGCCAGTTCTTCTCAGCTGCCTTTTTTTTTTGGCAGCCCCAGACAGGCTAGCCCCCCCCAGGACAAAACAAAGTTTTTTTCAAGCTAGAATTGATACGGGCGGGTCCCACCCCTGTGAGATTTATGTTTTTATTACTATCTTAAATACCAGCACCATTTGTCTTAGAGACTTCTTTGTCTAAATGGATTTCAAAATGGCGATTTCTCTCCGTGGATGATTGATAGTGGATATACTTAGCCGGTTTTACCTTCCTGCAGACCGCTCCTTAACAAGATAAACTCTTCTTCTTTGGAAACAGAGGGGAGCAAAGCGCTGCTTACTTGTTTATTTATTATGGCACCCAGGTCAAAGAAGCGCCTTGCTACAAATGTGTCTAAAGAATTTAAAGAATTTTTACTGGAACCACAGCCTTTGTCTCCTATGCCTTCTACTGGAGAACTTTTAACACAGGAATATTTCTTTAAAATGTTTAATGATTTTAAACAAGAAATTAAGGAATTTGTATTGGAACTATATGATGATTTAAAGTCTAAAGTTAATCAAATGAAGGCGAATACGTTTGCAGCCGTGTCTGCCCTGTCAGATTATTCTGCTGAAATAGAGAACAAATTGGAAAGTTTGGAGAAGGCTAATTTTAATTTGACTACCAATATTCAAATTTTACAACAAAAAATTAGAGACACTGAACAACAGCTTATGATGATAAATTTTAATAGGAAGGCATTTGCAATAAGAGTCAGAGGATTCCGTGAAAAGGAGCAAGAGAATCTGAAACAGACCTTTGCTGAAGCCTTCAGCCATGCGGTGGGAAGCCCGGGACTTAATTTTGATTGGCAGATTCGGAAAATCTATCGCCAGAACTCATTGATAGCGGAACAGCGACAGCTCCCGAGGGATATAATTATACATTTCTCTACAAAAGAATCTAGAAACGCGATTGTGCAAAAGTTTCATAACAACAGTCTCCGAGTTGATGACCAGGACCTGATTGTCTTCAAAGATATACCTTTCCAGATGTTGAAAGCAAGAAGGGACTACACCTTTTTAACTAAAGAGCTTAGGAGTCAACAGATTCGATACAGATGGGAGGCCCCTGCCGGCATCACGGTTACATTTGAGAATCAAAGATTTCGTCTTAACTCTGTTTCGGAGGCTCAAGATTTCTACTGTAGGACTTTGAAGGCGGGACTTCCTGACTCACTTGGAAGAGAGGAGAGACAAGCGGAAGAAGGCAAGCGGCAGGCCATGTGGCTGCAAGATGGAGGGGGTAGCCTTTCCTCCCTCGGAGAAGCAGAAAAACGGAGATCGAGAATTTAGACATTTCAAAATATTCGCCAAAGTTAAGGACTGAATGGGGGTTTGAGACCTCTCTCCGGTAGAAAAAGCGGACTAATTCTTATCAGAAGGGAAAGCTGGGTGAAACTACTTTGAGCTAGATTTTAAATTAACGTTAGCATAAATTTGATAGTGGTAAACATTAGACAAGCAAGGGATGAGGGTAAAATATATGTGGAATGATTTATGTTGTTTAAAGCTTATTAGAACAGAAAGCCGGTTGGGATTATCTTAAGATAGGTGTAAAAAGAATGCGGAATGATTTATGTTGTTTAAACTTTGTTAGAAGGGACTATTTTAAAACAGAAGGTTAACTGACTCTTGCTGAAAGTATTATTTGAATATGTGGAATGATCCATGCTATTTAATTTTTATTAGAAGGGAAAGTTGGTTGAAATTGCTTTGAGTTAGATTTTAAACAAATGTTAGCATAAACTTGATAGTGGTAAATATCAGACAAGTAAGGGATGAGGGTAAAATGCATGTGGAATGAACTACGTTATTTAAATCCTATTAGAAGAGAAAGTCGGTTGGAATTATCTTAAGATAGAAGTTGATTTCTGTGTAAAGTAATATTTGATCTACGCTGCTTAACTTTACTAAGAAGGGGAAGCTTGGCTAGATTATTTTGAATTACTGTTTGAAAAGGAGGTTAGGAAAGATCATTTACGCTGCTTAAATTTTACTAGAAGGGAATGCTTGATTACTCTTCTGCAAAGTAATTTGAATATGTGGCATGAACCACGTTGTTTAAATTTTATCGGAAGGGATCATAAGGTTTAGGAAGAGGAACGGGAGAGTCTACAGAAGGTTGGGGTAAATAGCAAAGAAGTAAGAGACGAGAATAAAATATAGATAGAATGATTTATACTATTTAAGCATAGATAAAGATGGGGGGCTGAGATCAACACAAAGAGTGGTTTCTTTTTTTTTCTTTTTTTCTTTTCTTTTTTCTTTTCTCTCTTCTTTTTTTCTGTTTTTCTTTCTTTTGACATATTACTTTTATTTTTTAATCCATATGTATACAAGATATTTTAGATAGAAGGTAGTGCCAGGTGTGGGCCCTGGGAAGTCGGGAGGATTAGGGATGGGGATTTGTGGGGGGGGGGTGGGGGGGTGTTAACATAGTCTTAATAAGAACAAGAATGTATTTATATACGGTGGTTCTTTTTTTTTCTTTTATTTTTTTTTCCTTGGTTCATTTTACTTTTATCAGATCAAACAACACTCGAATAAAGGCATACACCAAGGAGGGAGGTAGAGGGAAAGAAGAGGGAGGAGTAAGGAAGGAGTAAGGGGAATGTAAGGAGGGTGTGTGGGGAGTAAGGGGAGAAGGAAGGCTTGAGGGGAAAGGGAAGTAGGAGGGGAGTGTTAGAGGGAGAAAGGAAAGTTGGAGGGGGTAGATGGGGTGTATGGAGGATGGAAGGGTTAGGTGGGGTTGCGAATGATGAGTTGTGTTTCCTTTTTTTGTTCGTTTTATCTCCTTTTTTTCCCCTTTTTTATAGTAAATACCCTGTATATAAGTGATTGCAAATGGAATGTGAAAAATGAATAAAATATATTTTAAAAAAAAAAAGAAAATCACTGATTGCTACTGTGTCATTCAGATTCCTCCTCTGCCTTTTTTTTAACTCCCTTGCAAGGTGAAGAGATTGCTTAAACAAACTTCCTCTTCCTAGCCTGCCTTTTTTCTGCAGTGCAGCAATTCCCTAAAAGTAAGTGCAAGTGATAGTTCTGTAATCTTAATTAGTCTGTTAGAACCTTCCCACCACTACTGCGTGAAACTGATCAGATCTTAAATCAGTTTTATACCAAGAGTTTTGCTATCAAGCATACAAAATTTAATCACAGATGCACACATTGCTCAGAAAATGATTGTTTATTACCATTTATTACAACTGTATTTGAGAATGATCACTAACCTAATTAGTCAGAAAAAGAGAAGTGGCTGTATTGCATGGGATAAATTTAAAACGTTACAGTCAGTATATTCCGGGTTTTCTACTAAAATGTATTTCTTCATTAGGACGACACTGGACTGCATAAGTTACCATATTTTTCAGAGTATTAGATGCTCCGAAGTAGAAGATGCACCTAGCTTTTGGGGAGGAAAACAAGGGACGGAGGGGAAAATCTACCTCTGCCTCCCAGCAATTTGCCTTTTTGCACCAAACAGCAAACAGTACAGAAGATATACACTGCTTATGGTGTTACATTTCAGACTATACTTGTACAGATGCTGTTAAAATTGATGTGGCTTTCTGGAAGTATACATTATTTTCTGCTATTTAAAAGAAGATACAATAGCACTGGGCCGCTTCAGATCAAGCATTTATTTTAAAAAGCTTCTTTGTTAAGTTGCCTAGAATAATAATATAGCAGTCTTTAAAAAATATGTCTAATAATTTGAATATTCAATAGGCATTTATAGTTATTGACTTAAAGTACCTCCTTGCAGCAAACAGCAAACAGCCTATTTCAGTTTAGCCTGATTAGAAGAAGAAAAAAATCTGCCTCTGCCTCCCAGCAATTTGCCTTGTTGTAGCAAACAGCAAGTTTCACTTTCAATTTCAGCACCAGCCTCCATTTTCTGTTTGCTGCAAAGAGGTAAATTGCTGGAAGGCAGAGGCCAAAGGGTGGGGACCGGTGGGTGGTTGGGGTTATATTCAGTGTATAAGACGCACCCAAATTTTCACCCTCTTTTAGGGGGGGAAAGGTGCGTCTTAAACTCCAAAAAATACGGTATCTATATACACATATATTGTTGTATATTTCAGTGAACAGACATAGTTCAAAAACAACCAAGCAACAGTATTTAAAGTTTAACCAGTAATAAGAAATATTTTATCTTTCCTATGTAGCATTGGAAGTAGCAAACATTTCTGAAAAAAATATTATGCTAATTTTGTTAAAATACACATGAAATATATTTAAAATGTTTGTATTTTCATAAAATGTTCCTATTTCTAAGATCACAATCATCCATTTCCAGTTATATTACATGCAGTAATTATTATATTAACAAGAGAGAAATATATTATATTAACAAGAGAGAAATATATTACTATCCAGGCTAAGCAGGTGCTCTCATCAAGTTTAAATGAAAGCAAGTGAAAACTTGGCATTGTTAACAAACCTCTCACATAACTGGGTCCAAAAGAAAATATATACAGTATTTTGAATACATTTTCCCATACTATCAAAGAAATAGGATATATGAGATTATTTCTTAATTTAACTTTATTAACACATATCATTTCACTTTATGAAAATAAGCTTCATGATATATCCCCATACATACATACCCTTCTTATTGTTACAGAAAAACCTTTTCCACAAGCCATGCAATTCTGAACTTCATTGTCTTCAGCCCATTTCCTATTTAATGCTTGCGTATGTTTGATCTATGCAAAAATTTAAGAAATAAATATCATGTAAATATTAAATCAAAACTTCAAATTATATGAAAACTATGTAATCAAAATTCAGACTGTTAAAACTTGAGAATTATTCCCTTTCCCCCTGCCACTCCATATACTCAGATTATTCTACATCCAAGGCCAGTGATTGTTAGACCAGTAGAAGCCAACCCAACCAGATCATCTTATCTTGATCAGGTATGTTGCTTACTTATTTATCTAGGTAATTTGAACAATAATACTAACTTTAAATTACCAATTACTACCTTTCAGCATAAAATGAAATACCTGCAGTGACTGGTTCTCTCTCCCCAGCTCCTGCATGGCTGCAGTTGTATCATCAAGTTTTCTTCGTGCATCCATGACTTTGCTTTGAAGTTTTTCAATTTCTCCTTCGCTTTTAAGGCACCTGTGAAGAGGATAGTACATAAGTGAATAATATTTTAAACACTAAAGGAGGGAAACCATATTCATCAACTGGGTATAATAAGATTATCCTGATAATTATGTCATGAATAAATAAATAGCATTGAGCTGTTATAAGAACACTGTCCCATTTGTTAATTGTAATTATACAAAAATGGTTGACTGCAGCAAAAAATGCAGAAATTTCCACAGAGATGAAATATTTTAACACAGTCTCAGGTATCTATCATCTATTCTCTTTATAATGAAACAAATGCAGAGGTGGAATGCAATAAACCAACAAACCACTCTATATTCTTTCTACCATGTTTCCCCGAAATTACGACATGTCCTGATAATAAGGCCATGCCATATTTTTCCTGAGGGCAAAAATATACGCCCTCCCCCAATAATAAGCTCCCTGGACAACCTCCCCTCCAGCCAGGCAGAGTGCCACTCACCAATCTAGCGATATCACAAAGCCACAAAGCCGCAGGAGCCGGGGGTGAGCAAGGCACTCACAATGCTTGACGCCTTTGGGATACCGCTATGTTGGTCGGTGATGCTGTGCCCAGCTGGAGTGGGAGGCTGCTCTCACGAGCAGCCACCCGGCAACACCTCTTTCCAGCTGGGCAGAGCGCTACTCACCGACACAGTAATATTCTCAAAGGCACTAAGCTGCATGGCACTCTGCCCGGCTGGAAAGAGAGGTGGCACGAGCACTTGTTCTGCCTCCAGCTCGCATGTCTCCCAGCCTCACCATGCCCAGCTCTCCCTGCAGGGCCAGGCCAGGCCGCTGCCGCCACTATGGCCCCACTACCACCACCGCAGCCCTACTGCCACCACCGCCGCCATGCTCCGAGCATAACCGGCTTCCAAACTCCAGAGATCCACTGCCGAATCTTCCGACAGCCGCTGCTCTTGGACTACGCTCTATGGTTGTGGACTGGCTGTTGAAAGAGTCTGGTAGGACAGAGTCTTCCCGCAGCCAGCCCACAACCATTGAACGTAGTCCCAGAGCGGCCGCTGCCAGAAGACTCGGCAGCGGATCTCCAGAGTTTGGAAGCTGGTTATGCTCGGAGCATGGCGGTGGTGGCGGCAGCGGGGCCACAGCAAATATAACTACACCAACAGATAAAAAACATCACGTGCAATATAGAAAGTTTAGAATGTCATGCGATCATCAAGCTGAACCTAAGATTATGAATTTTAGCTGGCATTTAGCTATTACTGTTTTGCTTAGCTTAATAGGAATTAATAGGATTTTTTTTAAGTGGAAAAAATATGATTTAGCACTAAGTTCAACTTATAATAAAGAATGGAAAGAATGTCTTTCCTAATTTAAAATAAACCACTTGAAAACATATTTATCAACTTACCTTTCCAGCAATACTCTTCTCTCATCCTGATTGTTCTGGACAGTAGCTTCGAGAACTGCAATTTCTCCACGCAGATCATCTATTTGTTTTTCTAGTTCACTAGCCCTTCTTTGGCTACTTTGCCACTCTTTCTTCACTGTCCCTAGATTTTCATTCAGTGCTGTGATCTGCATATTTAGCTTACACTCAGCCTCTTCGTGACTTTTACACTGCTCATCTTTTTTCTTGATCAAAGCTTGCTAAAAGAAGAGAAACATTTCAATATAATGCTTCAAACACCTCAAATGACTGCTTGGGTATCATTTTACGAAGAAAGTAACATTTTTGAAGAAAAGCCTAAAAAATGCATGTTCCTTTCTGTGGAGAAAAATGAATTAATAGGGCAAATAACTGGCTTGGAACCTCAGTTGCCAAACAGAAGGGATTTTGTCCAACAAAAATATTAACTAGCTGAAGATTAAAAGTTTGATTTTATTGCTTTTCCTCTAACTCACTAACCCGTAACTAACAGTTCCCACAATGTTTCAGAGAGTTTCCAAACTAGAGAGCAGGGCTTTTTAAAAGCCAGTACACTGTGGAAAGAATAATTAATCAAGGAAATTAAAGGAGAATATTAGTTATTTCTTGGAATTCATTATTGCTTCAATTCATGCACAATTATTCAGTATCACAATGAAATGAACTTTGTAGCAGAAATATTGCTTTAAACCAAGTGCTCCCTAGAAAAGCCTACCAGAATTTATTTTTGAGTCCGTAACATATCAAGGATTCCATATACTTAAATCAAAGTATCTATAAAATAGATAAAGTACTGATTGTACGTCAGTATTTTATCTATTCCATAAGCAATTTTGCCTTTTACTCACGGGCTATAATATAAAAAGTAAGAAGAAAAGGGAATATTGGAATCTCTCCATTTATAATGAAATTATGCATTCTGGCTCTGCAAATCATTCCACAAATCACTTTACTCATTATGGAGATACACCTCTGGATTTGTTCCTAAAACATACTGACCAGTTTTGTTTCAATCTCAGCACATTTCTTCTTCAATTCCCCTTCTTTCTTCTTCCACTGATCTTTCATGACTTCCTGGTTTTTCTTCTCTTGCTCCATAGCTGTACTAAAATTATCAACCTTTTCCTGTAGTTCTAGTTTCTGTTTAATCAACAGCTGTTTGGCATCTTTTTGATTTGATATCTCCTATTAAAACAAAACAAAAATAATTCAATTAAACGAATGTATGAATGAGTTATGTTAATGAACAATACTTGAAAATGTAAGGCCTTTCCCTTTGCAGAATTTCTTCTTTACACTTATTGCAGCTAGATTCCTAGATTGTGAGGCCCTCCTTGAATTTATTCATCTCTCAGTTGGATATTGCAATGCGCTATACTCTATACTGCCTTTGAAGATCAATTAGAAAATCAACTGAAAGCTACCACTTGTGCCAAATGGTCAGCATTAGATTTGAGATACACTGGCTTCTTATAGTTTTTCAAGGGACTGCTTATCACCAAAAAACTCCCTAGATGACACAGGACTGAGTTACTAGCAGAAATGCCTTTTTCAACGGTGGGCATGCCATTGATTTTCTCCCTGAAACAATGTCACCTTTTGAGATCAAGGCAGTGTGCCTTTTCTGTGGTGGTGTCTACCTTCTGAAATGATGTCTTCCCTCTTTCCCATGGCATACAGTTGGCCCAATCTTGCACACCCCTCGAGAGACGGAGTGAAAACCTAAGAAAACGCTTAGGTTTTGTGGTTAATATGATTAGAGCTACAGTTTGGAAGAGTGTAATGAACATCATACCTAATTGCCAATTAATTGTTAATATTTACATAGTTGGTGTAATATTTATTTTAGTTGGTGTTATTTTGTTTTAATTATCTTTTTACTGGTTTATTGTGCTATTCATAGTCAATTAGTTTTGAGTAGGGCAGCCTATAAATGCTTTAAATAAACAAACAAATGAACAACTAGGAAATCTGTAAACTTAGGCAGGAAAGAATTCATCTGAGCTGAAAAAATACTTATCAAAACAGCAGGTTAAAGAAGCTCATTTCAAAGCCAAGTTCACACTTCAGTGCATTTAGGCTGCCTTATAGCACAGTTCTGGAACAATGTTAATGTGCACTTTCCAAAGCCTTATGCAATATAATCCTGATAAACTTGGAATGTTTATGACTTTACATACCTTCTCAAACTCTTGTTTGCCAAGTCTAATTTCATCCTTTAGTTTCACATTTTCTTCTTCCTGCTTGCAATTTATGTCATAGAGCTCTGAGGTTTTCGATTTTTCATTAAACAAATCTTTTTCTTTTAAATCCTTCAGAAAAAGTCAACAAGTATATTTAAAATATTCCTTCCTTAATAAATATGCATATTTATTCAAAAATAAGGTACTACTTTCAATAACAGCATTCAATAAAATCAATGGATAACTGTATTTATATTTTCCACTAATCCCAATGTTATCTCTTAATTTTTTCTTTTAATGGAGACACTATACTTCTTCTTCCAAGAGGTAAATATGATTATTTCGTGGACTAGCTAGCTATTTATGTTGTATAAACCTAGCTATTTATGTTATATAATTTATTGAATTGAATTTCAAAGATATTATGTTACTATTTGCTGCTTTGAGATTAGAAAAATAAATCTCTTGACTCAAAGAAAGACAATTATACAATTGATACAACTGGCGACTGGAGGCTAAAGAAGCACTTGCTGAATTGATGCTAAGTAGTATGGCTGTATTGCTTTTATCCTTCTCGTTTGTTCCATTACTTTCTCTTATTATTATGTTGATATATATTTTATTCATTAAACATGAAACTCAGCCAACTGAACATTCAAAAATGCATTACAAATACCACTACTGGTGCTAATGGTTGATACGGTTTGCTGCCAGCATCCTAGGTATCAACCAAGTACCTTTTGAATTTTGATATTATTATTATTATACAATTGTATCACAGCGGCCAGTTGTTTCACCGGATTTGACATTGGTTACTAGTCGGGCCCCACCCAGGGGCCTAGGAGGTCGTAACGTATTTTCATAATATGCGTGCAGATCCAAGCAGTGTGGCTTTTTGCATTTGACTGATGGTGATTTTGTCAATTTAACTGTTTTAAATGTAATTCCAGTGCTTTTGGAATAGCACCCAGTGTGCCAATTACCACTGGAATTACCACTACTGGTTTGTGCCATAGTCATTGAATTTCGATTTTTAAGTCCTGGTATTTTGCAATTTTTTCATGTTCCTTCTCGGCGACCCTGCTATCACCTGGTATTGCGATGTCTATGATTGTGACCTTATTTTTCTCAACCAGTGTGATGTCTGGTATATTATGCGCCAGTATTTTGTCCGTTTGTATACGGAAATCCTTCAAGATCTTGACCATCTGATTTTCGGTGACTTTTTCAGGCTGATGTTCCCACCAGTTTGTTGCTGTTTTAATATTATAATTTTTGCACAAATTCCAATGGATCATTTGTGCTACTGAATTGTGCCGCAATTTATAATCAGTCTGCACAATTTTTTTACAGCAGCTGAGTATGTGATCAACAATTTCATCAGCTTCTTTGCAAAGTCTGCGTTTGGCATCATCAGAGGATTTTTTGATTTTGGCCTTAATGGCATTTGTGCGGATAGCTTCTTCTTCCGCAGCCAGGATTAGTGACTCTGTTTCTTTCTTTAATGTACCTGCTGTTAACCATAACCAAATTTGTTCACTGTCCACTTTATCTTTTATTTTTTCCAGAAATTGGCCATGCAGTGCTTTGTTCTGCCAACTCTCCATTCTTGATTTTATCACATCTTTTCTGTATTCTTGTTTCATCTGTTGGACCTTCAATAGATTTTTGTTCTTTACTTCGATTAATAGATGTTCTTGACTTTCTTTTAAATAATCAGCCAGTGCATGTTTTTCTTCTTCAACTGTTTGCTTCACTTGTAATAATCCTCTGCCACCTGATTTTCGGGGCAGATATAATCTTTCAGTATCACCACGTGGATGTAAACTGTAGTGCATTGTCATTAGTTTCCTGGTTTTTCGGTCCAAAAGGTCCAAATCAGCTTGTGTCCAGTTAACTATACCAGCTGTGTATCTTATAACTGGTATTGCACAGGTATTTATGGCCTTGATTGTATTTCCACCATTCAATTTAGATTTTAAAATTTTCCTCTGTTGGTGTACTCTCGCCTGACAATAGTTTTTACTTCTCCATGCTTGATGTTATCCAACTGCAGAATGCCTAAGTATTTGTAGGCTTCATTTTCTTTGCATTTAATTAATTGGCCATTATTATTATTATTATTATTATTATTATTATTATTATTTATTAATTATTATTATTCACAGCCTTGGGGGCTGGTTGGTAGCTCAACAGCTCAAGTCCTAACCAAGGACCTAGGAACTGTTAAGGTGACATCGGAGGATATAGGCTGTTCCAAGTAGGGTAGTTTTTTGTAGAATCAGAATGTTCAAGTCTGATAAATTTAAAATTTCCAAATAGCGAGGTAGCGCTTTAGGTATTGCTCCAAGGGCTCCAATTACAATCGGGACAACACACAATTTCTTCTTCCACAGTCGCTCAACTTCAATTTGCAAGTCCCGGTACTTTGTAATTTTTTTCTTGCTGTTTATCTTCAATTTGTGCATCTCCAGGTATTGCAATGTCAATGAACCATACTTTTTTTCATTTCAACTATTGTTATGTCAGGTGTGTTGTGGACCAAGTGCCTGTCAGTCTGAATTCTGAAGTCCCACAAGATCTTGACTTTCTCATTCGCTAAACCCTTCTGAACCTGATGTTCCCAGTGCTTTTTTGCTGTACTCAAATCCAAACTTTTGGCACAATTTCCAGTGAATGATCTTAGCAACGCGGTCATGGCGTTGTAGGTGGTCAGTTTGTGAAATTTTGCTTCACCCACTGATCAAGTGGTCGACTGTCTCATCTTTCTCATTACAGAGGCGACATTTGCTGTTGGTGGTAACATGTTGAATTTTTGCCTTCATTATATTATTATTATTATTATTATTAGTAGTAGTAGTAGTAGTAGTAGTAGTAGTAGTATCATCACCACCACTGTTGTTTTGCATGTACATTGAGAGCTTATGCACCATAGACAAATTCCTTGTGTGTTTAATCACACTTGGCCAATAAAGTATTCTATTCTTAATAGCCAAGAAAATCATCTTTCAAGATACAATTAATAGTTGAGTACTCTATATTACATGAACATAATACAGTTAGTATTGAAACATGACCATTACTTCCAAATTCAACAAAGGAATTCAAATGAAAGATAATTTTTTCGCTTATATTGTAGATATAGATATGTATACTATCCTATTTATTCTATATATTATTCAAAGGATTAAAAAACACACTACCTTATCTTTCTGTATTTCCTGTAACAACTTCTCTTGCTCTTTTAGTTGCTTCTCTTTTTTGGATACATCCTGTTCCAGTGCAGATCTTATTGTCTTAAGTTCTTTGATCAATTGATTTTGATTACTAATTTGATTTCTATTAGAAATCAATTCTTCTTCACCCAAAGTCAGCTTCTCTTCTGTAACCTAAATTGAAAGCAAAGAATCACTAACACTCCAGAGCTACTTCATGAGTTACAACTGACAATGTTCTTTTAGGTGAAAGATGAACAAAACACCTATATGAATTACATTAAAGGTCTGCTAGCAAAGTATCACAAGAATATATCACTTCAGCTGACAAAAATGGTCCGCAAAAATACAACTACCAGCAATGGAAGAAAAAAAATGCTGTACTAATGGTATGTTTTCTTATTCATTCATTTGAGACTTTTGAAAACCCTCCCTGCATTCACAGGTTCCTAGACCATCTGCCATCAGTAAAATACAATTAAACTTTTGAAAATGAGGCCAGTTTGATGTAGTAGTTAAGGTGTTGGCCTAGAAACCAGGAGACTGTTAAGTTCTAGTCCCACCTTAGAAATCAAAAACCTTTGGGTCACTCACTCTTTCTCAGTCCAGGTCTTTATAATTCTGATCAGTGAAATTGGGTTACACAATAAAATATTTATTCTTGTATTAATTCACCATGCACAGCAAACAGCAAGTATACTGTCGCAGCATACTTCTCTCCTACACTAGGCCTTTCCAACTCATGGCTGCATCCAGCCCTGGACAGCTCGTAATGCGGCCTCACAAAGTCATAAACTTTTAAAATTATTGTGTGATTTATATATACATTAACTATGTATTTTATGTGCAGTCTAAGACAATGCCTCTCCATTCCATGAAGCCCAGGTAAGCGAAAATATTAGACACCCATGCCCTAGACAGAAAAAGAGTGATGGGAGAACTGATTCAGGATGAGAGTTTATAACTGAAATAAGAAAAAATATGTCAAGAGATGTGAGGAACAGAAAACTTTATACTCTTTGCCCCAACAATTTAATTCCTACCAGATCCTTATTTTACATAACAAACAATAGTTTAACAAAGGTTTTAAATTACATTTAACTACTAATCGAGACACTTTATACATAAAGAAGCTACAAATGAATGAACCCTATTGCTACTTGCTGGACTTTTTAATTATATCCTGTAATGCTTAAATGTACATTACACTCCAAATTCCAAGCTTTCTTCAACAATCGTCTTAACTATATTACAACTTTACTAGGAAAGTAATGGAAAAGCTTGTATCAAAATTATTATTTTCACCTATCTTCCAGCAGATGGTGCCATTAGCCAATACTGTTAATCCTACTATTCTAAATTTATTATTTTTTACATTACTTCTTCAATTCAATGGGTGCTTCATCACAATATAATCTTGGCTGTGGGTGAGTATACATGTTTGTGTGTTTACCTAAAAAAAAACCTCTTACTATGTCCATGTCAATTAATGCCTCATAAACTATCACTAGCACTTATTTTCACACATAAAAATTAAACACTTCATATAGTCATTCCCATCCTCATTGCATTTAATCTGTTTGTTTTAAAGTTATATTCCCCCATGTGCTGCTTTTTCTAAGTAAGCATGACATTAAGTGGTCATGGCAAGTTGACCATGGTGAGTTGGTCACAGTGATTGGCTGAGACATGTTGTCCAAAGCTAAAATATTTTAACAAGGCCTGAACATTTTTTTACAGAAAAAAAATTAGAAAACTTGGGACAAGGAAAAATAAAATAGAATACATGGAGAATACATAAAATAAAATACATAGAGAGTAGAGCAGAGCAGAACAGAACAGAACAGAATACATAACATAGATACATAAAATAGAATACATAAAATAAAATACATGGAGCAATAGTTACAACTGAATAGAAAAAAATGAAACACAGGGATTTGGGGCAAGTACAAGGATTCTTCTTTGAAATATGTTGTTAGCTTCAACTTTTCACTTAAGTCCTAACCAAAAGAATCTTTTAACTTACACAATGCATACATACTGAGAGAAACATGTACAGTCTCAAAACATAGTCATATACCTTAAGGTCTTGCCGGATAGCCAAGATTTCAGATTCTTTACCATAAATATCTAGTTGAAGTTTTTCCACATTTTCTTGAGCTTTTTTATGGCATTTCTGCAATTCTGTTATTTTTTCCTTCTGCCCAGCAAGGACTTGTTCTGATAATGTTATTTGTTGTTGCAATTTATTTTCCAGTTCTGCCTAATACATACATTCATAAGATATATTTCTCTTATACACAGGAAGATAATTGAGAAAACAGATAATAAGGTCATATATAAATGCTATTGCATTCAAACATTTGGGAAGCCCTGACTAATTGTATCATCTAATGAATCTATGGGTGAACAAAAGCAGACAGAAACTTTACATGCTAGAATGCTAAACATGTATTTTGTCTAATTTGTCTGCAAATTAGAATGAACACTTACTATTTATATTCAATTACTAAAGAGGAAAGTCAAAATCTATTTTTTATCATTCCAGTGTGAGATAGTAATAAAAGATTGGCTTAAAGAATCCTTAGTTTCCATAATTTATTAGTATTTCATTTAAATTCACATTTGCCACTGAGCAGCAAATTATTTTCCAAGTATAACAACGCACTAAACATGTTAACAGATCTTCCTTAGGATATCTTGCTCTGAAGAATTATTCCACATGCCTATAAATTATATATGCAGGGAAAAACGCCTCCACAGATTATGCTTTTGATATGATGCCACAGCCAAAAATTATTATGAAACATAAGTTATTATTATTATATACATAAAATTATTATGAAGCAACAAAATATCTTGCATCAGACATAATATGGCATATAATGTTACTGAGAGATTATATGAATTTACCTTTTCTAATAGGGCTGTCTTTAATTCAGCTTGTTGTATCTCATTTTGTTTTTTCTTCTGGTCGAAAGATTCCTTCAATTCTTTTACCTTCAATTGAAGCTGTTGTTCATTTTTATCTTTGTCTTTAAGAATACCCTGAAGCTGCAGAATTTGCACACGTGCCGAATCAAGCTCTGTTGCTAGCTGTTTGGAAATCTAAATATTGAAATGTGGTATTACTTCAACACCATTCTATTATGGCAATTATTATTCTTTGATAGAAAATCTCATTTTTTTTCTCATGTTACTACTTCATTTTTCATAATAATTACATATTTTTCAAAAATCCAATTATAATGAAACTCCACATATTTCATATACCCTTAGCAAATAATTGAATCCCACAGCAATAATTCATAATTCATTTGAGGAAAAAACTGTACATAGAATTAAGAGAAAATTAATTCTTCCTTTCCACAGAGTTATTAATACAACAATGCTACAGGTAGTTCTTTTAATGACCATTTGAAGTGATTCATGAAAAAATATTTAAACCATTTTTCACACTTAAAACCACTGCAGCATCCCTATGGTCACGTGATCAAAATTCAGATGCATGGCAACTGGCTCAAACTTAGGTTGGTACAGTGTCCTGAGATCTTGTGATCACCTTTTGCGACCTTCTGACAAACAGTCAATGAGAAAGTCAGATTCACTTAATAAAAGTGTTACTAATTTAACAACTACAATGATTTACTTAACAACTGTGCTACAAAGGTTGTAAAATGAGGCAAAACTCATTTAACAAATGCCTTACTTAGCAACAGAAATTTTGGGCTCAATTGTGGCCATTGTGTCAAGGACTACCTGTATCTGAATGCCATAGGAGTCATGCTTATAGTCAATAATTAACATTACCCCATCTTGTTTCTCCAGTAAGTTTTTCAGTTCATTCTGTTCTTTAGCTATAGATTCTGACTGTAACTGAAGTTGATGCTTAGCTTCTTGACAAGATTTTTCCTGTATAAAAATCAATATTTAATAAGAATTGTTTGTTAAATTACTAAAACACATTACAAATATTACTAATGAACTCTAATATCCTTTCAAATTAGTTTCAAGAACTCACACCACTGTTGAAACAACCTAGATCTAAATACAAATTGTAAACACTATGAATTTAAAAGGAAAATATATGAGCGAATGGAGCAAAAGTTGTTATGTAAAGGACATGATGTTTTGCCAAGCAATAATATTTTCTTTTCAAAATAGGCTATGAATTTAGGCACCAAGATTTGCATATAATAAGTAAAATGGTCAATTAAATATTTGTTCACTACTTTCCATAGTCAGTGCCATCACCACTAAGATATTGCTTTGAATTTTCACATGTAGACTGTAAACTGTGAAATTGGTTACATAGAAAATACTTTTATTTAAAATTCAGCACTCACAATTTCTGCTACAGCTGTCTTTCCTCTCTGTTTCTCTTTCTCCAATGCATCCCTTGCTTCTTCCAAAGATTCGTTGCTATTTGACAATTTACCTTTGAGGATTTCAAGTTCTTTTAATAGAGTATCTTTTTCCAGCTTCATTTTCTTCAAATCATCTGTTAATATTTGCAGCTTTTCTTCTAATTCCCTGTGATACTTCAATATTTCATGATTTAATTTCTCAATTTCTAACTTCAGTTTTTCATTTTCTTCTTCCTGCTTTAATTTTTGTTGGCTTACTTCTTCTAATGTATCATTTTTTTTCTGTAAGTCTAATTGGGCTCTAGATAGCCTATATAAATACAATGTATAAAAATGAAATTATTTCAAGTTCAAAATTACATAATTGACCATTGACTTTTATATAAATTTTCAAATATTCAACAAACTTCCTATACTTTGCTTGGTAAAATTAATGCCACTGTTTCAGTAATATTACCGAATACTGAATTTTATCACTGGAGCTGCCCAGAGTCACCCTGTAGGGGAGAGGAGTGGCCTAAAAATGTAGTAAAATAAAAATAATAAATTATTATATACTAATAAAACAAAAACATTTAGATAGATAGATAGATAGATAGATAGATAGATAGATAGATAGATAGATAGATAGATAGATAGATAGATAGATGTAGATATATCTAAACATGTATAATTCCACGCAGATTTAAGCAAAATGTATAATTCAAAATAAAAGTTATTAGTTTTAACTCCAACAAGGCAACAGAGTACAAAAAAAAAAGATGCTAGAAAATTAGAAACTCTGACAAGTTTTAAAATGTGGCTACAACTAAAAGTGGCACATTCAAATAATTTAACATACATTTCTCTCTCTTCCTCTAGTTGTTTGCTCAGTTCTGTAGCTTTGAGGTTCAACTCTGTGTACTGTTTTCTTTGCTGCTCTAGTTCTTGAACAGCCTTTTCTTTTTGCCCCAAAACTTCATAAAGATCAGTTTCAAGTTTCTGTAATGATAATTTTTAGAAAGCAAATAATCACAACAAAATGTTAATTATATAATGATAACGGAAACCTTAACCCTCTTTGGCTTTACTTATCTTCTCTCAACAAATATGAATATGGACTGTCAAAACATTTCGTTCTGCATGGGTCAAACTGGCCTCAGTAAAGTCTAAAGCAATAAGAATTCTTATCCTATCCTCCTCCAAATTTTCAGAGTGCTATCCTTATATCTAGTCATCTCTTCTGGGTAAACATTTAATTATAGACATGTCAAAAGCAACACCTGTTGACAATGACTACAAAATATGACCAAACGCTCAAATTGCACAGTATTAAAATAAAACATTTTGCATAAAATTATTAAGTTAAAAAAAGTCATTTCACCAATCAGTCCTTTAGTTCATGAAGAAAACTACAACAGGTTCACTGAAACTAATTTCTGCAGTTAACTGTAATTATAGAAACACAGCTTTGACTGCTAATACTGCCTACTTATTTATTAATATGCTACAACATATTGGCAAGTTTGATCTTTGAATTTGAAACAAAATCCAAATGAAGAATGTACTTAATGGACAGGATCAAGGCTGACCACAATTGTTATATGCTTATCTCCTGTAAACTTTTGAAGAACCTCAAAACTGAATGTGCTAGCAGCAATCATTTTCCTTTCTTCTGAGACTGATTTCATTTGCAGTGGATAATTCTGAAGACTAATTTTTTTAGCCCCAAATCTAATCTTTACATTTTTTTTATTTTAATTATTGTAGATTACTAATATCCTTTAACATTTTATTTATTTCATTTCTAATCTAATTTTATAACTTAGCTCTATTATTAGTTTCATTTATTTATTGTTATTCTCTATTTTGCAGAGCTGTACTTGCATTCATTGCTTTTTTATTGTTTTTGTCATTACTGGATTGTGCATGCATGCATGCTTGTTTGCATCACAGAAATATCATTTAAATGTACAAATTTCAAACAAAGCAATCTTTGCTTTCTTGCACTTCAATTTTTTTGTCCAAGTAGTTGCTGATACTTTTTTGCAATTTCAAATCTCATAATTTAATTGTTTTTCCAATGTTTTAACTTCAATGTCTGTAAAAACTTTTTTCCTGATTGTAAAGTTTCTCTATAAAGTTGATCAATGTATGATTATGTATATAAATCTGTTTTCTAGTTTTCCTCACCCACTAACAGTTACAATAGTAATAGTAGTATCAATTATTACTATGCTTACAAACTGTCAGTTGGTCTTACCTGAACTGCATGTCTCAAAGGATGGTGTGGGAGCAGTCACAGCTGGGTACTGTCACGGCCCATCTGCCCAGAGACTGAGGTAAATCTTGACGCCATACCTCTACCCCTCCTCTGACTCTCCAGATTAACCGATGATCCAGTCAAGGCATCTCTAGAAGGAAGGGGACAGGGTAATCCCCCCCCTCCCCTCCTGGTCCCTGACTGATCGGTAGCTCTCTCTCAGGCTCACCCTGCGCAAGGCGCACTACGGGTGGAAAGTGACTGCTCCCATGCCATCCTTCGAGACATGCAGTTCAGGTAAGACCAACTGACAGTCTCCGAAGTGGGGCGTGGGAGGAGTCACATCTGGCACCTACCAAAGCTAGGGGTCCCTGGGAGGGTCCATGGGGCCTGAGTCCCCCCAAGTATCCAGCACTCTCTGGAGGACTCTCCTCCCAAAGGACGCGTCCACGGAGGCAAAGGCATCCAGTCTATAGTGTCTGATGAACGACGAGGGCGAAGCCCACACTGCCGCCCTGCAAATGTCTTCAATGGGGGCCTGAGTGGCCCAGGCCGCCGAAATAGCTGCAGTCCTGCTGGAGTGTGCGGTGATGCCCTCAGGCACCTGCAATCCCCGTGCCTCGTAGGCCTTGGAGATGGCTAGCCTGATCCATCTACTGATGGTGGCTTGGGAGACTTTAGCTCCCCTGGTTCCCAGGTGGTAAGAGACGAAAAGGGCCCTCTGACCGCCTGATGGGCGATATGCGCTTCAGGTAGATACGCAGTGCCCTCCGGACATCCAGGTGATGCCAGGACCTCTCCCTTCCGCTGGCGGGAACTGGACAAAAATTCGGGAGAATAATCTCCTGAGCCCTATGAAAGGGAGAATTAATTTTTGGCATGAAAGCTGGGTCAAGTCTCAGGACCACCCTGTTACTGTGGAATATGCAGAAATCCGCCCTGCGTTAATCTCTGACACCCTCCTGGCTGAGGTAATAGCCACAAGGAACACCACCTTGAGCGTGAGCAGTGAAGATTCACCTCCCTTAGAGACTCGAAGTGTGCTTTCAGGAGAGCCTGGAGCACTGTAGGCAGGTCCCACGAGGGGAAACGGTGAATCACCAGGGGTCTGAGGTTGGTTGCACCCCTGAAGAACCGTTTGATGATGGAAAGTTGGGACAATGACTGTGTGCCCACTCCCCCTAGGATGGTGGCCAGGGCTGAGACCTGCCTTCTGAGGGTGCTAGGGGCCAGGCCCTTCTCCAGGCCATCCTGGAGGAAGTCCAGGACCTGCGGAACCGTGGCCGCTGTCAGATCTATCTGAGCCGAGCGGCACCAGGCCGCAAAGGAGACCCAGATCACATCATAGATGCGAGTGGTGGATCTCCTTCTGGCCACCTCTATGGTTCCTATGACCTTGGTGGAAATCTGGGTCTCTCTTAACTGTGTCCGCTCAATCTCCAGACAGTCAATTGGAGCCAGTCTGGGTCTGGGTGAAGCAGACTCCCCTGGGTAAGGGCTACCTCCCCCTGAGGGATCCTTCAATGGGGGACAATAGACAGCTCTATCAGATCTGTGAACCAGGGGCGTCGGGGCCAGTATGAAGCCACCAGAATCACCTCTGCCCTCTCTAATACCAGCTTCCTGAGCACCCTGGGTAGGAGAGGGAGGGGGGAAAGGCTATAGTGTCTTTACAGAAGACCTGACGGCCACGGGCATTGCAGGGAGTCGTTGTCCATCGTGTCTGGAACTGCGCTATGAACCTTGGGAGTTGGCCATTCGTCGGGGAGGTGAAGAGATCCACCGATGGTCTTCCGAACCTCTGGCAGATTTGGCTGAAGATGCTGGGATGAAGTTGCCACTCTCTGTGGTCACCAGGCGGACTGGCTCAGCAGGGAGACGGTAGACCACAGAGAGCTCTGGAAGAACCAGTCCAGAGAGCTCTGGACCGCATCCAGTGTGGCGTCCGCTGAGAACTGGGTGGCCGCCATCACCTTTGTGATGTCCCGCAAGAGTCTGACATCCAAAGCCAGGCTTCTGTCACGGAGCTGTTCCAGCCACATTAAGGTAGACCTATTAAAAAAAGGAGGCTGCTGTGGCAGCCCTGATTGCCCACGATACCACCTGGAACGTCCTGTGCATGATTATTTCCGCCTTCCTGTCCTCTGGTTTCAGGCAGTTGGAAATGTCTCCTGTCACTACCAGTGAGGAGGATGCCAGGCTTACCACTGGAGTGTCTACTGGTGGAACCTGCAAGGCTTGATCAAAGTTCGCGTTAATGTTATAAAACCTGAGATCATTGCTCCCAGGTGTTGAAAAGGTTTCTGGTTGGGCCCATTGTGATTTGAGCACCTCTAGAAACAGGTCTGGGTAGGGATTTCCTCCTTCTCCACCTGGTGTCTGTGGAAAGGACCATTCTTGGCTCCCCCACTCTTTCCAGCCTTGGCAGTGTCCTGATTGGTTACTGGGACATCCAGGTCTGCTGTGGCCTTAGCTTTACGCTTTATGGTGGGAATAGGCCCAAGATAGATGGGGCCTCTAGGTCTTGGGCCTCCTCTTCATTAGAGAAACCCACCTCCTTAATCTCCCCCTCTTCTGACTCCGACTCCTCACTAGGCATGGAGGGGGATTCCTCTCTAAGGTCTCTGGAGGTGGAAGGACTGGGTTAGTCTAGATGACCTCGAGGTGTCCTATGGACTGCCTTGTTCCTAGGCCCTTGAAACTGGTGTTGCATGCCCGAGGAGATGCCCTGGGCAATGGCTCTAGCTAAGATCTCCTGGAAGCCCTGAGACAGCTCTGGGTAGGCTGGAGATAGCTTTGGAGGCTCTGGATCCATGCTGTGATCAGAGCTTTGCGGAGCCAAGCGCTGTCTCAGCAAGCTGCTATGACGGTGGCCGAAGGGGTCTCCTCGTGCTCTGGAGGGATGAGCTGGAGATAGAGGGGGAATAGGGAGCTACCCCCTCTTTGGGAACCATGTGGCGAGGTCATTAGACCGGGAGGATCCCTTGGGAAGGAGGCCCTGACTGGGGATCGGGATCTGGCCAAGGAAGGACTGATCGTGTCCCTATTTCTCCTGCCTGCCGCTCTGGTTACCCTTATTTCCTTCTTCGAGTGCTTTCTCCTCGATTTGGAGGTGCACTTTCCTGCCGCAGCTCTGCCCCTCTCCGCAGAGTAGGACCCTCTGGAGTCCCTTCCTCTGAGTCTGTACCCCTTGGGGAAGCTCTGCCCAGCCCTGCGCTTCTCAAGTTGTCCACCATCGCGTTTACTCACTGTTAGACGATCCCCCCCCCCCTCTCGTTCTCCAAAGAAGCCGGTCCGCAGGCTTTCCGAAGGCTCTCTTCCCTCTCGCTCTGCTCTCCGATGCCGCCGATCCGCAGCTCGAGTCAGGACCGGCCCACCACCAGATGCTGGGGCCCTCCCCAATTGCTGAAGAAGCTCAGGCCCAATTCCCTCTTGGACTGGCGATGTTCACGGGCACTTGCGATCTCTGTGACCAGAGACCAGAACTACACTCTGCGCATGCACTCTCTCGCTTCAAGATGGCGACCATCGACCACGCAGTCCGATCACATGCTCCACTCTCTTCCTGCTTGCTTGTAGATCCTCTGGAGCAGCCTGTGCTCAAGCCGTGCTGTGTGCGCCGGGCCTGGGATCCCCAGCTTCTTCGCCGGGCCACTGCTTGGGCCTTTCAGAAGTGCTACCGCTCCTGTGCCAGGCCTCACGGAGCGCACAAGAGGAGGATCGTCCGAAGCCAAAAAAAGAAAACTTCTTCAGGTAAAAACTCCAAAGGAAAATGCCAAAATGGAAAGAACAAGGGAAAAAGGGGAAAATATTTTGCGCCAAGGAGAGCCAGGTATTTAGCTCCTTCTGGACCGAAGACTGAGGTTAATCTGGAGAGTCAGTGGAGGGATAGAGGTGTGGCCTCAAGATTTACCTCAGTCTCCAGGCAGATGGGCCATGACAATACCCAGCTGTGACTCCACCCACACTTCACTTCGGAGACTACACATATTTTCCCTATCATTAGCACCAGAAAATTTTAAAACTTAAAACTAATAAAGAACAATTTAAACTGCTTTGGTAAAGGGATTAGAAGCAAATATTCTCCCTTGTGGTTTGTTTTGAGTTGGATTATCCAGGCAGACAAAAATAAATATAGTCTTTTGTTGATCAGTGGACTGTTAGAAATATAACCTCCACCAATTCTGTTGACAGAGTCTGCCTGATGAGTCACCCTCAGTGTGGAAGGAAGCAAAGAAAATATGGTTGCCAATATTCATTGTTGAATTAACTTTCCTTTGTTTGTTTTAGTACATGTATCTTTATTTCTCAATGCCTAAAATACATTATTATCCTTTTTTCTTGTCTTTATTTTAACAATACTTCTCATCTTTCTTCTCCTATACCAGTGATGGCGAACCTATGGCACGCATGTTACAGGTGGCACGCGGAACCATTTGTCAGGGCACGTGAGGCATTGGCCTGTCAGCGTGCATGCGCCCACTGGCCAGCTGAGTTCACCCTTTTTTAAAGCCATTTTTGGCCCTCCCCAGGCTCCAGAGGCTTTATAGGAGCCTGGGGAGAGCGAAAAGAGCCTCCCCCCCCCCCCGGAGGCCCTCTGGAGGCTTCATGAGCTCCCTGCAGCCTCCGGAACGCAAAAAAACCCATCCCTACGGGCAAACCAGAAGTTCGGGAATGTTTGCTCAGAGGGTCGTTTTGACTGCTCCGGAGGCTTCAGGGAAGCCTCCTGAAGGTCCCTGAAGCCTTCGGAGCGCTTAAAACGACCCTCCGAGCAAACTGGAAGTGACTTCCGGTTTGCTCGGAGGGTCGTTTTCACAGCTTTGGAGGTTTCAGGGAAACCTCCTGAAGGTCCCTGAAGTCTCTGGAGAGCTTCCTGGGGGGCAGGGGAGGCTGTTTTTGCCCTCCCCAGGCTCCTATAAAGCCTCTGGAGCCTGGGGAGGGTGAAAAAAGCATGCACAAATGGGGGGGTCACACCTGTAGCGCGCGCCTGCACACTGGGGGGGGCACGCATTGCATTATGGGTGCAGCACACCTGCACACGACCCCACTGCTCTCCCCTCACTTATGGCTTGCGAGCCAAAAAAGGATCGCCATTGCTGTCCTATACATTCTCAGGTTTGCCATTTCATCCTATTTCTTCTATTTCTCAAGACATTCTTGCCATTCTGTTGTTTCTACAGTGCAGTTGAAAGTGAGGTAAAAATCTCACATTGCTCTAAGGTTCATATTGGTAAGGATTTAGATTAGTGATGGCAAACCTTTTAGGCATCAATTGCCCAAACTGTGCATGTGCACATGCTCAAACTGAAAGGTCCGTGCGAGTGCAAACACGGACATGCGCACCAGGGGTGGGTTCCGGCGGCTGCTGCCGTGAATTGATGTGCACTACACAGCCATGCACAGTTCTGAAAAAATGCTTCTGCGCATGTGCAAAAGCAAAAAAACCACCTCTGATGCACATGCACACGAACCCAGACATGTACACAGGCGTAGCCGGCGGGAGGCGGGGCATCCCAACACTGGCATCACGGCAAGAGGTAAGATCTTTTTCTTTCATGAATTTTTGTTTCATTGTTTGCAGGGAAACAGAAGCTTATGAAAGAAACGCTGAGGAGATCTGACCTGGGGCGACGGTGAGATTGCAAGTAGAGAGGGCTATGTGTGACACCTCTGGCATGCCAAAGGTTCGCCATCACAGATTTAGATGATCATAATTTTTTCTATGGAGAAAGTTAGGCAGAGAAGCATCAATTTTTATAATTCTAAAAATTTGTGTTAGTCATATTCTAAATGACAAATGAAAAAAGGCATACAAAAAGAAACCAGCAGAGTGTAGCAAAAATTCTGTGTGATTTCTATGCTCCAAAGATTGCTGCTATGGGCCAAAAAACATAACTGGTGCTTTTGTGTTATAGCAAGGATAAGAAAAACACGAATCTTTACATCTTTCTTTCACACTTTCCACAGTTAAAAATGATTTGACTTTTCTTGACTGTCCTTAAGATTTTCCTATCTGCTTCTATGTGAAATGAGTTACTGTTTGAGCCGTTCATTTCATATTTAATAATGACTATACTTTGCATCAGCTGTTCTATCTTTCTCGTTGCTTCTCCATATGGACACCAGCCATAATTTGAAATATGAACTAAAAGAAATAAATACAAACCTTATGCTGATCTTCCAGCTCTTCTGTTTTTTGCTCTAAATTAAGGTGTTTTTCTTTGTACTCTTTAAGACTGGAGTCCAGCTGTATACAATATTCCTCTTTGTCATGCAGCTTGGAAGCAACTTGATCCAATTGAGTGCTGACTTTTGTTAATTCCTATTAGCAATAATTTAAAAAAAAAACATTTTTAGACAATCTAATACAGTGACATTAGTTTAAGTATAAAAGAAACACTTTACATCTGAAAACATCCAATATATAAAACAAAATTAATATGGCTCGTCACATAGTCAGCCAGAAGTTTAGACTTCATTTGGCATTTTTATTCACTAATTCAGTCCTCCCAAAGGACCTGTTATAGGCAGGTGTGAATGCATAGTGGGTTTTAAAGGCATTGGTGCAGGATGAAAGCTGTTCCAAGTGTAATTTTGTAATTGACTAATGGGGATCTTTTCAATGCCGATGGTGTTCAAGTGATACTGCCAAAGTTTTGGTGTTTAGTTTAGTTTAGTGATACATCTATAACTATTGACAGTATTTTGCCACTACTTGTTCTACTTCTATATGTGGAATTTTTATTTTGTGCTTTTCTTCATTTTTTTCTCTTCTATTCTCTTCTATTCTGGTGTCCATGTACTACCATGTCCATTATTCAGATTTTTACAGATCCAAAAAACATCCCCCCCCCAACATTTTATATTTTATTTAGAAATTATAATTTTAAATGTATCACTTGGACTATTTGAGGTAAATATAAAAATAGCATTACAAAGTTACATATTTTAGATGATGATACATAAGATTGACCTTATTTTAAATAAATATTTCTTAATTGTGAAGCCATAGGTCCTTTCTATTTCTCTCACCTGCTGTTTGTCTTGTAATGCATTCTGGGCAGTATCCAAATGATTCTGAAGGTCTGCTCTCTGAGCAGCTTTTGCTGCCTCCGCTGACAGAAGCAATTCAGTCTTTGCTTTTACCTGACACAGAATTAAAATATAATCACTTAATATTTATAATATTACACAGTTAGCTTATAAAACCTCAAATTTTCCAAGAGTGAACAATTTACTAAGTGTACCACAGCATTATCAATGGATAAGACAGATAAACAGATAAGATATATAGACAGCGGGACAGACAATGCTGTGATACACTTACTAAATTATAAAAATTGAACCAAAATTAATCAGAAAAATTAAACATTGTACATGACTGAAAAACCACTATTCATTTATATTCTAAAATGTGTTACCAATTATGAATAATTTAGCAAAAGACTGTGAAATGCTTGACTTTACTGTTTGATCATAGTATATTAAATTGCTATAAAATTTCATCCAGATATTTGATTCTAAACTCAATTCAAACAGAATTAAATTGATTTTTACAAAGGCATATTTATAAACCACCAAAATCTAAGCAAAGATGTCAATTGCAGTAGAAACCTGTAAGGGATTAAGAGGCTATGTAATCCAATAGTTAAATCAAGCTATGAAACTTTTTTGAATGGCACATCTGTATATCCTGCTCGCCCTGGCATGGAGAAGACCTATTAACTATTTATTGAGAATATGGACAATTCAACCTATCTTGGCCCACTGTCTGTCTTTTGCTTGCACAGACTTTGCTGAGCAATTTAAAGGGGTGAGTTGGCCATCTGAAACTATTGGACATGTTTTATGTGCCCCAAGTCTTTGGCCACTGCTTTTCAGTGCCATTTACCTTTTAGCAGCAGGAGAGTCAAAAAGTTTCCAATGTGCACAAAAAACTCTTTTCCCATTTCTCTTCTATGCCTTGTCACTCAAAGCAAGGAGAGAAGGAGGGAAAGCCGTTTTTGGGGTACCAGTTCCCCCAAAAGCAAAAAGACCCACTTGACAGAAAAGAGAAAGGGAAGAAATGGGTCTTTTCCTATCAGTTCTGCAATTTCTATAGATCAAAGAACCAGTAACAGAACAGAGGAGTCACTCTTCTCTGTGTCTCCCCCAATGGACAATGGAAGAAGATGGACAAAAAAGGATGCGAAGCATATGTTTTTGATATAAGTTATCCCAGTAACAAAATGGTCTGATCCGCTTCTAAAAGTCCACGTTTCTGCAGGGATGATATCACGGTTACAAACCAAACCAGCAAAAGAAGAATCCACACTGTGAGCAGAACAGGCCTCTTTACTGGAGTCACAGCTTGGCACGTGGTGAACAATACAAGTAAAAGGGTTTCTAGCCAGCATTACCAGCTTCTGCTAGCCAGCTGGCTATACGGACTCAGCACACCCCGCCCTCCTGTTCCCGGTTGTTCCCGGCTGGCTCCCTGGCTGGCTCCAGCAAGTACTCTTCAGGCCTGGATGGCTTCTGAACTGACAGCAGCTGGCTTGCCTTCCTGGCTTCTCTCCCAGCGTGAGTCCCATCACCCAACACCCATCTTTGTCCCTATGCAACCCCCTCCCCCGAGTGTGTGTGGCAACTCCGAAACAGCACGTTGCGGCAACTTTGAATGGCGCGCTGTCTTGGACGTTGACAGATGTTACATATACAGGCATTTCCCCTTCCCTCCAACAGCTTGTTGAACACCTGTCCAAAGCTTTGATAGGTTTGTCTATTGGCCTTCCAGAAGACCACAGGAATACACCACCATCTGATTTTTTTCTAACCTAATATCTATGTATACCTTTTAAAAACTATAATGCAAAGTAACATCTTCAATACACTATTTTCTCAGTACTCTCACGGAGATGAAAAAACTGCAGTCATAATAAAGGGGATACTCAAGACCAAGATTTATCATTGCTTATTCCCCACCACAATGAGCTATTAGATAAAAATCTACGGAAGCAAAGGTTTCAATAATCTTCTCACATCTGTGCCATAGAGACAAGAGAAAAACATGTAAGCCCAAAGTTCACTCAGAGCAGTTTCATCACAATAAAATAGTGACATAATATCCGAATGCAGCCAGTGTATACAATGCTTACAAATTTAAAACTTTCTGGAGCTTAGCTTAATAGAGAGGTGTTACTGGGTTTGTGAAAATTAAATTAGTATTCCTATCCCTTATATTTTACATAAGTAAAAATGCAAAGTTAGATCACCTGCAAATCAAGTTGCATTACTTTTTCTTTACTTTCACTTAGCTGATTATGTAGCTCACTGATAGTTGTTTCCAATGAAAGAACATGATCTTGAGATGCTCTTAAATGGGATTTCTGTTCCTGCACTTGCTCATGCAAATTTTCTAGGGCCTGTTTATGACTTTCTGATTGATTCTTCAATTTTTCTGCCAGCTGTGTTACCTATATGAAAAATAAAGAAAAACAATGATAAAATATTGAGATTAAAACTGGCTGTGAACCAGTCCTGATGTTTTATGTCTCGAGACCTGGGTATCCTTTGCAATTTCTTCTTCAAGTGGCTTTTGCATGTCTGTTAAAGATCTAGAACAGTGGTTCCCAAAGTGGGTGGTACTGCCCCCTGGGGGGTGGGATGATTTAGGGGGGTGCTAAGAGGCAAGGCGGGGCAGGGGGGCGCTAAGAGGCAAGGGAGGTGGCAGAGGAGTGCTGGAGGTGTTCTGCTGTACTGTACTCCCGACTCGCCTAACTCAGCACGCAGGCGCAGAAGGAAATGCGATGGGACTGTAAGCGAGAGTCCCTGCGCAGCTTGTGTGAAGGTGGCGGCTCTGTCTCGCCTCACCAGGAACCGGCGACGCCGCACCTTTGGGAAGGCTTGGGTCTCGCGCACGCCTTCAATGGGTAGAAGGGCTGGGTTCTTCGTCGTGCGAGACTGGCAGTTAAAACTGCTCCTCCAGCTCCGTGGGGCAGCGGCCATGAACCCATAAACGTAGCAATGGAATTGTCTTCCCTGCTTCTCGCTGGCTTTCCCACCTTCCTTCTCCACGCCCCCCTGTTATTTAACGAATGGGCATGTGGGTGAACAGCTTCACAAGAGCCCAAGGTCCTGTCCCACCCGACATGAGTGCACGGAGACCATTTCTGCTGTGTAGAAACTGAGCTGCTGCCTCCGTAAAAAATTGCAAGGGGAAGCTGAAATTTTGGGATGTGATCCTAAGAGGAAGAACGTCTACTCCGCTTAAACTACTTTCTCATGTAAATAAGGATTGAAAAGCGTACAAAAGAGGTTGTGGATTGTAATCCTTTCATGCTGGGGCAGGGCGTGATTTTGCAACTACTTCATAGATGCACGTTTTTTTTCTATAGTATTAGTATTGTTAATAGGATTCTTTTAAAAATCATCTGGATTAATAAACAATCTTAATCTTGCCCACTGCTGGAAATACTCCAGAAAATGTGTTTTAAGTTAGTAATAATTTTTATAGCATTAGCTGGCTGGCTGATCTGCTGAAAGAGGGAGGCACGTTTTGTTCAGAATAGTTTGTGAAATTGAGACAAGTGGTTCTCAAGCATTGACACACCTAATAAAAGTAGCTTACAGTGCAGTTTAACTTCATGTCCTGACTACATCCTTGTGTTTCCCCCCAAAATGAATTGTCATTGCCCTGATCTCATTCCCAGTAATGAGTGAAATATCTTTAATCATTAGTTGTACTAGCTATAAAGTGGCATTTTTCCTCCTTTCCTATTGACTTTGCTTGTCAGAAGGTCACAAAAGTGATCAACATGACCCCAGGACACTGCAACCATCATAAATATGACTATGTTGCCAAGTGTCTGAATTTTCATCACATGGGCATGGGAATGGTGCAATGGTTATAAGTGTAAAAAATAGTCATAACTCAATTCTTTCAGTGCCATTGTAACTTCATACTGTCACTGAACTAACAGTTGTAAGATAAGGACCACTTGTATTTCACAATTTGCTAGGGAAGATACAAACTTGCTCTCTTCCTGCCTACATTCCAAACTCTGCTATCTCTTTGCTCTCTGAAAAGCCTTTTTCCTCCTGCTGCAGACTACAGGTAGTCCTCAGATTATGACTATAATTGAGCCCCAAATTTCTTTTGTTAAGTGAATTTTGCCCTGTTTTATTATCTTTCTTGCCACTTGTTAAATGGATCACTGCACTTGTTACTAATGTTGTTAAGTGAATCTGGCTTCTCCATCGACTTTGCCTTGTCAGAAGGTTGCAAAAGATGATCATATGACCTCAGGACACTGCAACCATCATAAATACAGTATGAGTCAGTTGCCAAGCATCCAAATTTTGATCTTATGACCATGGGGATGCTACAATGGTCATAAGAGCCGAGGTGGCACAGTGGAAGAGCCGAGGTGGCGCAGTGGTTAGAGTGCTGTACTGCAGCCACTTCAGCTGACTGTTATCTGCAGTTCAGCTGTTCAAATCTCACCGGCTCAGGGTTGACTCAGCCTTCCATCCTTCCGAGGTGGGTAAAATGAGGACCCAGAATGTGGGGGTGATATGCTGACTCTGTAAACCGCTTAGAGGGGGCTGAAAGCCCTATGAAGCGGTATATAAGTCTAACTGCTATTGCTATTGCTATAACTGTCAAAATGGTCATAAGTCACTTTTTCAATACCTTTTCAATGATGAAGATTTTGATCATTTGCTGCTTCATACAGAAGTTTGTTGGCTATCAAAAGAGACGCTTTTACAATCTTTTTGACACTGTTGTGGAGTTTTGTGAAGACAAGAATGCCTTGCTCAGTGGTGAACTCAAAGAGATCAGGCATGATATTGCTTATTTATCAGAACTATTTGCAAAGTTCAATGAAGTGAATTTGCAGTTGCAAGGAAATTAAGTCAATTCTTATTAAGGCAAAATCTGTCATCTCTACATTTATTTCAAAGTTAACTCTATTCAAGCACAATATAGGCCATTGCAAGCTATACCAATTTCCAAGCTTCTCTGAGCTAGAAGAGAAAGGTGGGATACAAGATGATGACCTTCAGGTTTTTTGTGACCATTTGGACATGCTGCATAAAGATATGTCTGAGCGATATCAGGATCTTCTTTTGATGGAAATTCCAGATTGGGTGATAAATCCATTTTCAGATACCGAGAGAAGATGGGATAGAGGAGGAACAACTCATAGAGCTGTAAAATGACATTGAACTGAAGCCAAAGTTTAAAAAATCGTACCAAGAGTTTTGGTTACAGAAAGAAATTTCTGATTGCTATCTTGCACTATGGACAGTTGTTAAGAAGTTCCTTGTTGCATTTCCAAAATCATATTTGGTAGAACGTGGCTTCAGTGTGGTCATCCAACTTCTCTCCAAGCAAAGAAATCGACTCCAGATTACTGAACGTGGTGATTTAAGACTCCTGCTAAGTGACTTAAAACCAGACATTGGGAAACTGGTATCACTTCATCAAGCCCATCCATCACCTGCACTGGCTACCCATTGGTCTCCGGACACGCTTCAAGGTGCTAGTCGTTACTTATAAAGCCCTGCATGGCATCGGACCTGGGTACCTGAGAGACTGCCTCCTGCCAATTACCTCCCAAAGACCGATTCGATCTCACAGGCTTAGCCTTCTCCGGGTTCCATCGGCCAGCCAATGTCGGCTGGCAACCTCCCGGGGGAGAGCCTTCTCTGTTGCTGCGCCAGCCCTCTGGAATGAGCTCCCCGTGGAGATCCAGACCCTTACTATCCTCCCGGCCTTCCGTAAAGCGACCGACAGGCTGGGGGCTGTTGAAATATCCAGCCCCGCCTCAATTGTGAATGTTGTGCATTTTTAAATTCTTTGTATTGTCTTATTTATTTCCCTTTCCCTGTTTATTGTGAGCCACCCGGAGTCCTTCGGGAGTGGGCGGCATACAAAACTAATAAACAACAAACAACAACAAACAACACATTAAGAATTTACTGAACAGTGAAGTAGTTACTAAATTTAATAAATTCTGAGCTCAATTGTGGTTGTAAGTTGAGGACTAACTGCAACAGGGACTTTAGGCAACAAGAAGTGACCCATGAAGTAACAAAATATGTCACTTTTAAAATACTGTCGTCTAACAAATTTGGAATTTTTACTTTGAAAACTTCTTACCTGTTCCTGCAAAGCATGATTCTTCTCTTGTAACTGATTTAGAACTGCTGTTTCTCCTTCACCAGCTTGAATTTTTGCATACAAGTCTTCCCTTTCTTTTTCTAGCAGAGAAATATTCTCCTTACTCTTTTGTAGCAGGGCTTCAAGGTTTTGGATTTTTTGATCTTTATCACCAATCTGACGTAGAACTTGCTCTAAATCATTCTTGGAAAGGGGGAATACAATTGCTAAATATATCTAGGAACATAATTTCTGCATACTAAATTTACAGAGAGCTCATGGCCCCCTTTTTAACAAAAACAACTTGAAGCCATTTTTCTTCTTTATGTAATTAAATAAAAGTTTAACCATGAACGTTAAAAAGTACAATCAAAATAAAATGTTTGTAATGAGGAACATACAAGAGAAAATGACTTTGTTTAAAACATAAAAGTTTTTATTCATTTTTCAGAAAAAAAAACAGGAAGAAGAAAGAGAAAAAGACATGATACATCTCTAAAGCCTATGCAAATGAATTAATGGTATCTGCCACAAATTCTGCCACAAATAATGATAAAGTGCTACGTATTAATGAAATATATAGATTTGAAGGTAAATTTCCTACTTTGAATTGAGCTTCAGAAATGCAGTTGCCTATAACAATGCTTCAAAACAAAAATATGTCAAATTCTGAACCCCTTGATATGTCATGCCTAATGAGAGTTCCATTAAATAGCATAACAGTCCATTTATAAATCATCAAAACTTAATTCTATCAAGCTCCTTATCTTGTAGTAGTAACTATAACCTGCATTTTAACAAAAATATTTCTTCTTGTAGCACTATCAGGCCTTGAGCCTTTTGGAACTGGGCCATGGGAGTGCACGCATCCCTACTCGTGCATGTGCATGCTTTCCAACTGCGCAAGCAGTGTCCGTGCATGCCCATTGCTCACTCAAATGGAGCTGCATGCACATGTACACTTGTCCACTACGCATGTGGAACCATCCCCTCTCCCCTCCCCACTGGTCCGCAAAGCCAAAAAGGTTGGGGAACTCTGTTCTAGCACACGAGAAATATGTTGGGCTTTTTTCTTAGCAGCAAAATTCTCTTACCTGGGCTTCTCGAAGTTTTGCTGTCGTACTTTGCTGAAGATTCTGCTGCTCTTGATGCTGCTGCTTCGTTTTGTCTAATTGATGTTGCAATTCAGTTGTATTTGCCGCTTTTTCCTTTAGCTTAGAAAAATAGTCACAGACTGTTGACTGAAAACTGACAAGCACAATTTAGTAGTTTAATAGTTTATAATTTACTCTAATACTGAAGTATTTTATATCAGATGCCTTTTTATTAGAATTAGAAGTCGTGTAATATTTGTCCTAAAAGTTTTTTTTAATAAAAATCAGTCACTTCAACAACTTTTCCAACAAAATCAAAAGGTTATAACAACATTATAACAGTAGGTGATTGATTCCTATATTACATTCGGCATTCTTCATTAAGAAAGATGCACAGAAAAATAAAGTTCTGTTTTTTCTCATTATCAACTACTCTGAGAAAATTGTAATTTTAGATACCACTCATTAATTAGGCAGCAAAAGCAATAATCTTTATAATTCTTACACATACTCAGTTAAAAGGTTGGACCTAACCCTGAAAATATCTTGAGAAGCAGACATCAAGAACTCCCTGCCTAATGATGAAGAATTAATACCCTGATCCATTATGTTTAATGAAGGATTAAGGAATTTTGGAAGATATATTTAATTAAAGCAAGCAAAGGGAAGAGACATGCAAGACAAAGTTTTCTGGTTACTAATCTCAAAACACAAATTCAACTCAACCAAAATTATATTCTGAATGTAATTCTTACCTCCTCTTCAGCACGTGAAAGTTTTAACTGAATGTCAGCCACTTGCTGTTCCTTTTCCATCAGCTTTTCACTAGATAGCTGTCTCTGTTCTTTTAGTCGCCCCTGTGCTTCTCCAAGTTGATGTTCTGTTTCCAGAAGTTTATTGTGTAACTGGAAATGAAAACAAGCTTCATTTTAATGAACAAGGCATACTTTGTTTGCTTTTTTAATCTACTGTGCTTGCATACAAATGCTATCAACACATTCAGTCCTAGTAAGTTGTGGACAGCCATACATCTGGCCCAACTCAGTTCATGCTTCTCTTCCAATCACAAATAGACTGCAGCTCAAATAATGAGAGCAGCTTTATATTTTGTTTTCCCAAATCAATCCACTGCAAGATAAAAGTTTCTTCACTAATGACTGCAGATTTTGAACTACTGTAAGTCCATGTATATGCTAAATAATATGCTAAATAAATAAATGCAGAACTTTATTTACTAGAGTAGATAAAGTCTATTGGTCTAGTCCAAATAGCTGGACAGATGTCACACTGCTAGCTTTCATGCCTAAGAGTGAACTTAAACCTGGATGGTCCAGTACCTTAACCACTATACATTGGCTCTACTTTATTTGTATAAAACCAATAATGTATATTTAGTAAAATACATTTATATGACTAGATTGCCTTAACTGACTTAAACCACAGAATAATCTACAGGATTTTTTTTTTCTTCAGACAAGTTAAACCTGTGTCTAAACTGCACTGGGAAGCGGGGAGCAAGTAAACACAGTCTTGTTATTGTATCATGAGATTAACCAAAACATATGAACTGTATGCGGAGGTTGATTGATTTAGCTTGAAAAGTACTAAACTGGAGTTGATAAAGGGTATTCATGTAGAGCTATCACAGGTGATGGAAGAGAAGAGATGAAAATTATCTGAAAGACTAGCAGGAAAAGATTATGGGTTTTGGAGAGGAGGGGAAGCAGCTGGTTAACTGAAAACTAACTGCTGGATTTACACAGTTTTGGCTTCTGAAAGATTTGCAATTTCCAAGATGAAATGAAGATCACTATGAGTTCTAAAGTGATGATGGAAAAGGACCAGAGTTCAAGGGATCGTGTCTAACATACCAGAGGGAGAAGTGGGAAAAACCTAAGTTGATTCTGGTGGCCACAAGATCTTACCAGCTAATAGTGATTAATGTTCTTGATTAACTCTAAGGGGAACCTACTAATATCTATGCACACTTAAATATAGTTTAAGTCAGGCAAAAACTAACAAAGCAGAAAGCTCCAGAGGCAGAGAAAAGGTTAATTGCTAATTGGCACAATAATGTTCTGGTTTATTGTAGGTAAGGTGTCTTTGAAATCAAATGTAGAGGCAGGAGGGAGAAACATTGTTGCTTAAACTGCTTAAGCTAAATGGTACTTTCAGGATTAATTTGTATGATGCTAAGATTCTAAGACTGCTTTATTTGAGATATCATTAATTTAAAACAATAATTTACAGAAGATATTTGCATGCTGTAGTTGGCTATTTTCTTTTTTAAAAAAGTTTTATTTCTGTCTAAATATGCAAAAGGTATAGGAATTCTTGGTCAATATGTGAAATCAGGCTTTATAATTTATTTGCTTAAAAATGGATAAACTTAATTTTACCTGATTGAGCTCATTTTGAAGCAGCAGGCTTCGCTGTTCTTGTTCTTCCCTTTGTTGTTGTAGCTGCTTGTATTCTGCTTTAAGATGCTGGTTCTTGGCTTCAGCTTCTGACAATTCTTCCTTAAGTTTTTGGCTTGCTTCTCTCTTTTCACACAATTCTTTCTGCAATCTCTGTAATGAGTCCTCCAATGCAGACAGTCTTGCCTGAAGTTGTTGACAGTCCAATTCCTTTTGATTAAGAGTTGCTTGCAGATTCCTTTTACCCAATGATTCTTCATTTTGTCTCTCTTCTAACTGAGTATATTCCAATTCTTTCTTTTTTAATTTTTCCAGTAGTTTCTAAAATTGAATTGTGGATAATATTAAGATTGTATTTCATTAATTTTAAATAAAATAAGCAGATGGATCAAAAATGCAAAATTAGTATTTTAATATAAAAACATGCATGACTACATATACCATTGAGAGTCCCAAAATGAAGGTTTATGTTATTTTTCTTGTAATAAGACAATATTCTGAGTTTGGATTTTTATTATTCCACTATACTATCAAGAAGGACCCTAAACTGAGAAGATGCAATTTTACTTTTCCTGTTGCTTGCAAGCAGTTGCAACCATAACCATGTGAGCTTCAGAACCAAAGATAATGTTTTTGCAAGTATGTAAAAGGGGATGCGGTGGCTCAGTGGCTAACGCGCTGAACTTTTCGATCAGAAAAGTTGGCAGTTCAAATGCCTAGCACCACATAACGAAGTGAGTTCCAATTACTTGTCCCAACTTCTGCTAACCTAGCAGTTCGAAAGCATGTAAAAATGCAAGTAGAAAAATTAGGAACCAACTTTGGTGGGAAGGTAACATCATTCCGTGCGCCTTCGGCATTTAGTCATGCCGGCCACATGACCACGGAGACGTTTTCAGACAAAGCTGGCTCTTTGGCTTTGAAATGGAGATGAGCACCGCCCCCTAGAGTCGGTAACGAGTAGCACATATGTGCAAAGGAAACCTTTACCTTATAGCTATATAAATGCTGTAAGAATAGAAAGTATACTTGCTGCATTAGGATCAACAGAAAAATACTGCATGATTATAATGGTATTTGATATCAATCCATGGTTCCTAAAGGGCTAGCATCTCTGACTTGTTTTTCAAAATACATGAGTCTGTAATCCAAGAACAGATCTTGGCTTAATTTTGTCAAGTTAGAAGAGGAATTCATCAATGACCTCAAAAAGTAATATCAGAGGCTTCATGATTTGTATAACTGATAAGACTTTATCTTTAGAATTGAACAAGATCATCAATCTGTAGCTTTCAAAACACAAATAACAATATTTTTACCCGATTTTTCTGTGCAAATTCATTAACTGAAGTTTGAAGTTTCTGGATCTCTTGTACATATGTAGCAACTTCTTGTGGTCCTTTAGCAAGTTCTGTATTTAACTTATTAATGGTAGCCTATGGGAGGGAGGGAGGGAGGGAAGGAGGGAGGGAATAAAAAAATATATTTTTAATTCAACAAGAATAGATTCCCATAAAATAATTACGGAATCCATAACAAAAGTTTATGTCATCAAAAAATAAAGTTATTTAAATATATACTATACAAAGTATATATGGAAACATTGTTCTATATACATTCTTCAAATATTACTAGTAAAAAAGAGGAAAGAATGTCACAATTGTATCACAAAAGCATGATTCCTGCTTGGTTTCTGCTATCAGCAAGAAAAGCTACTACATAAATAAAGCAATTTCAACATAATGGCTAAGGATCAGTTACTTATATTCTTGCCAAATCCAGATCTGAAGTGAAGGGTTCCCTTTTCTCTATTTCAACTCAGATTGGCAGGAAAAATATAGTGGATGCCATCAGACAATATGTACTAGTAATTTTCCTGATCCTAGTAAAATGTACCGTATTTTTCAGAGTATAAGGCACATCTTTTTCCCTCAAAAAAGAGAGTGAAAATCTGGGTGCGTCTTATACAGAATACAGCATTTTTGGCCTCCTGAAACCCCGCCCCCTTTGCAAAAATGGCCATGCATAGCCTTTAGGTTTCCAGAGTGCTCCTAGGGGCTGGGGAGGACAAAAATGAGGAAAAATGGGGCAATTTTTGCTCATTCCCCCCTCCAGCCCCCAGGAGTACTCTATAAGTCTCCTAAAGACTATGCATGCCATTTTTTGGACAAAAAACAGGCTTTTTTGCTCATTTTTGACCCCTCCAGCCCACAGGAGGACTCTACCAGCCTCCTAAAAGCTATGCATGCCCTTTTCTGTCAAAAAAAAGGGCCCGTTTACATGAAAAATGGGCCATTTTTGGAGGTCTATGGAGTGCAAAAAAAATTTTTTTAATTTGCCTCTTCAAAATCTTGGTGCATCTTATATTCTGGTGCATCTTATACTCTGAAAAATATGGTAATTCTTAAACCTCTTTATAAAACACTTCACGACTCCTGTTAATAGAATTTTCTTTATAAAAGCAAGTCTCCTATTCTCTTAAAACGATTTCCAGGGTCTCTTCCAGCTATTGTTAATTGTGTTGTGTTATTCTTTCTTTGATCATGTGTATCCATCCCATCTGGAATGATGTAGGATCTCCTGCCATGGGTCCATTGTCCCTTTCAACCTTATTATTCTACATTATATGTTTTAGACAGAGAAAAGTCTCATTTTAAAATTAAAAGCTAAAATTCTAGTTTTGTTCCACAAAAATAAAGGAAGATATTAATAATGAATACATAAATAGAAATGTTTGTGAATATAAAGAGTGTTTTATAAACACATAAACAGGGATGTCTATACATGTTTGTACATGGTGAAAAACAATTAAATTGTACTTCTTAATGGTAATAGGGGATTTCCATGTATTTAGTATAAACTATTCTTATTATTTTGTACATCGTATTACTTTAGATACTCATTGTCATAGAATAAATTCACTAGGGCCTAAGCACTAGAACGTGTATCCTCTTCCTGTTCCTTTCCATCCAACCTTATCTTTAAATATTACTTTTTCATGAGTTCTGAAAATAAGGTTTGGAGAAACAAATAAGGGTTTTTAAAGCTGCACTTTATGCAGAAAAGGATATATGTGGGTGAATATAGCACTTATTAAAACTTCAGTTTTGCAAGATACGTGAATGAAAACAGAAAAAAGAACTTGTGTATATCCTTTAGAAATCTAATGGTAACTAGGCAACAACTTATAGTTGTTCTGAGTGCTTAAATAAAATAAATATATTAGAGTAAAACTAGTACGTCAGAACATAATGAACATAACTTTATATTAAAAGTGAATACTATACTTGGGATTTGGTTGCAGGACAGATTTCAGGGTAAATAATGTGTAGTAGAAGGAGATAAAGAGAGGGAAATATTATCAGTATGTAGATTCATTTGAATTACATAAACTCCCATGAACAATAATGAAAAAGTACCAGTAAGAAAAAACAAAGGCTTTTTAGAGTTTTCTTTAAATCTGACAGAGTTCTCATTATAAGATGCAAAGTGAATTTCTTCACTCTGCAAAAATTCACTCCTGACCACGATACTTCTTCAAACATTAAACACACAATAAAATATAAGGGACTTCATCAATGGCCAGGCTATTACAACTGCTCTCATGGGCTATGTTTCCTAAAGTACATCCTTCAGGCATGTTCATCTGCAATCTTTGTAAAGGTAGTTGGGAAATACAATCTATTGCCATGAGAGCACTATTTTGGAAAAAAAAACTGATATGCACTTTTGGATCAGTCTTCTTTTTCTGATTTACTAGAACTGCATTTATCCAGCATTTTTGCAGAATTTACTTACTATTCCTTTCAGCCCTAAAAATAGTCCTCATGTGACTCATGAAACCACCTAACAAATTTGAAAAAAATTAAATCCCAAAAGAGTAGATCAGAATGTTTTGTTGCAAATTCATTAAGAACAGACAAAATATAGATACTGATACCAATCACATATAGTCACTGGAAATCTGGCTAATTTAATTGTGAAAATAGTTTGTAAAATAAGTGCAAAAAAAGGATTGGTGGCTTGTAAATACATGCACAAATTAGTTCTTATCTGGTTTGTTATTTGTTTGTAGTTACCTTTGAAAAGAGGTGTAAAGGTTAGAGTATTACCTCAAATTTAAAGACCTCCACAGAAAGCAGCCCAAAAAAAATGATGGGTGAATGAAAAAGAAAACAATGATAAATGTTATTTCAACATTAGACAGAATGTTCATGGATCACTTAAATCAGTAGCGTGATGCTGATAAAACATGCACATATAATTGGGACGGACGTCAGTGATTTTAAAGCCAATGTAGACAAAATCACAATTCTCAGCAGATTCTACATGAAAGTTATATGATCAAAAGAAGAAAAATATACAAGTGTTGCTTTGCATTTTCAATCAGAAAATATTTGTTTTGTAAATGACTAAACCTGCAATCAGAGATAGAAAGGTTTTCCCATCCTCTGCCTACCACAGGAATACAAATTATAGCATCTCCTAGAGAAGGCTGCCTCAGGTATCATTCTTTTCATGTGAAGCAAGCTAAGGCTCAGTCCGGTCAGATTTTTTCAGCTCCTAAATCTGAGACTAATCCTTAATGGTTCCAATGATGCAGAATATATCCAATTTCTACTGCTTCCTGCAGATATTCTCATCCATGGACTTGTTCCTAGAGTTGCTTCTTCTGCCACTTTTTACAGTAGTGACAGTTACTTTCTTCTGATGAATGTTCTTTCTTAGAATCTGAAAATTAGCTATCAGAGACCCAATCCTTTAATTTTTTCAACAAGAACTTCTGGAGTTGTCACTTCTATGTTTCCATTTCCTCACAGGTTTGGAAACGCACAATGTATCTTAAACAGAGTTGAGAAGTAGTTAAGAACCATTAAGCCAAATAAAGAGATTAATACTGCACTGACTGGGTCTACATGCTGCATTTAAGCAGAATGTAGATTGATTCTGACTTAGTATGCTTTGTAAGCCCAGTGATTTTCTTTTAAAGTTTACAGTAAGTGAATATAACCACTTTGACTTATTTGGCAATAACAGTTAATGAAAATCTCTGTTTTGCACAAAAAGGCAAAAGGAAGCAGCCAATTAGGCACAATCTAATGACGTGTCCATGAAAAACAAAAATAATATGTTAAAAATACTGAATAAATAAGACAATGTATGCAGAACTCAAAATCTAGAAAGTTGACTTATTTAAGGATTTTATGTACCCTAACAACCCAATCAAGAATATCAAGCAGGATTATAATTTAATCAAGTTACACTTTGCATCAGGGTACAACAATGCAATGTAATATAGTATGTAATTACTGGAATAAACACTGCTGAACTCAATACAGATAGTTCTCAACTTATGACAACTGGGACCAGAATATCCACTGCTATGTAAGGCAATTTACCTGATTTTATAAGCTTTTTTGCTGTGGTCATTAAGCGAATCACCATGATCATTAAATGAATCACAGTCATTAAGCAAATTTGGTTTTCCCCACTGAGTTTACTTGTCAGAAAGCAGCTGCGAAAGTTGCAAATGGTACACGTGTGACCCAGCATGCTGCAACCACCAGCAAGCACCCAAATTTTGATCACATGGCAAGGGGATACTGTGACAGTCGTGAGAACCAATTCTAAGTGATATTTTTGAATGTCATCATAATTTTGGTCACTGTATGAATGGTCATAAGTCAAGGACTACTTGTAGGATTTACAAATAAGAAGATATATTACAATTGAATTACACAATTGTAATATATCTCTGAAATATATTTTACTTTTATTTATAAATGATAAAGTAGTAAGAAAATATATCCCACAGTTATTTATCATTTTCAAAAATCTACAAATCTGTCTTAATGAATAGAATATCATGTTTGGAAAACTTGATTAAATATATTTCAAAGACAGTGGCATAATTAATATGCAATATTTTCATATTAATTTCCTATCACAAAATTATACACAAGGACTTCTTATTAGAGCTTATATGCGATGTTTCCAGGAAATAAATGTTTGAGAGAAGTAACTAAAAATATCTAATTTTACTTAATGTAATATTATTTTTATATATATATAGCTATATAGAGCTATAAAATATCACCTTACAATTATTTTATCAATTATTTTATCATTACAGAACTGTCTGACATAACACAAAAATGAATTTTAATATGCAAAACTATTTTATGTGAATTTTGACATGGCTTCAGAACTTCAAAACAAAATATTAATTGAGTAAGATAAGTGAGTTCTAAGACAAATTTTTATAAGCATGACATGCCCATCTTCTAACTGGTAGAGGTTTGATTAACGAATAAAAAAGTGAACAAGAACTAAACTGAACTGAAACTGTCTAGAGAACATCTAAGATAATTTCTTTTATAATTATGTAACTAGAGAATTTCCAAATGGGAAAGAGAGTTAACTTGCAGCAAAAAGAGTTGCATTGCACCACCAATAAATGACACATTTTCATCATACAGCTTTCTACTAATACAATCACATTAAATTATAAAAGTATGGTTCATATTCAAATGTTTTGACTAGATTAATTACCTCTGCATTTGTATATTCTGCTCTCAAATGATTGCATTCATCTTTCAGTTTCTCAGATTCTTTCTCACATTCCAAAGTCATCTTATCCATCAATGTTTGAACTTGGACTAATTCCTTCTTTAGAACTGCAACATCTTCTACCCCGGGTCTTTGAAGCTTTAGAAAACAGCAATATAAAAATCAGTATTACAAAGTTTAGAATGAAATTATATTTTCAATATGGTTTATAAAATTACAGTGTAAAACCAATTTGTTTGTGTGTGTGCCTGTGTGCGTGTGAATATATTTTCCATATTCCATACTCCAGTCTTAAAGCTACTTAATTTCATAAAAAATGTTACAGTATACTCAAATATAACTGAAATACCTCTATGTTGCAGTTCCAGTATATTTTTCTTAGCTTTCTGCTATTTTTTAAAAAAATCTTGAACTTATTTTGTTAAAATACTATGCAGCTAAATACACTTTAACTACTTAGAGACATTCAACATCAATATTTTCAACTATTGATTAATTAATAATTAATGATTAATTAATCATAGGGTTAACAGACATTGAAGGCACAATAACTTTTGAAAACCATAAGACTATGCATAAACCACATTGAAAAATCCTTGAAATAGTTGCGTCTTTTCCTAGAATTCCATAGCTGCTACACAAACTAGTGAAAAGAGACATTAGACTTAAAAGTGTCCTGAATAGCTATTCAATTTGCCCATGAGCACTCAAAAACACATTATGGAATCAAAGGGCTCCTTGTCCAGCTTTGACTGGTGCACTAATGAAAGTCTTACATAGAGCAAAGGTCATAAATAATCCAGGTCACATGGATTATTGCAAGACAAACTGGAGAACTGTAAAGGAACTTTACATAGACTTTCCTTTCAGGACTATTCAAAAATTCCCATTGATGCAAAACAGTAGTCCACTTTATAACTGTGCTGCAAACCTAGATTGGTTACTAACAGGTTTCCGGTTCAATTTAAAGTGCTGATTTGATCTAGAAAGTCTTATGTGGGTTAAGATATCTTGCAATTAGAATTAACCTGTCCAAAAGTTACAATCAAAGAAAAGTTATAGTTAATCACTTACTCTTATGAAATTAGAAGCACTGAAGATGGGAGAAAATATTTGTTCTATTACTCTACAGCATCGACTGTATGTTATGGAACATATACTTCTCCTGTATGTTTGCCCCAGTGGAAGCAACTGAAGGTTGCCCTCTTCTGGAGGGCTTTTTTAACTTCATTTTTTTTCCTCCATTTTTATCTTACATGTCGGTATGATTTTGATTGTTTTTTATGTATAATCCATGTTTGATTATGTATCTTTAAGTTGATGTTGACTCTTAGCAATTACATATATTATATACTGTAGACATTTTATTTTTTATTCTGGGTATTTAATATATATTTGTAATCCTGCCAAGAATCTTAGAATGTAAATCTCTATACAGTCCTTATATTTAATTTCTGTATTTTAAAATATTTTCATTAGTAGGAATGCTCTTTGAAATTTATAAAATGTGCAGAAGTTTATAAATTTATAAAAGCAAATATTTCAAATTAACTCTAAAAGAACAGCAATAATTAAGAATGAGAATGGATAAATAATTGTCAAGTGACGGCAAGCTACTATTGCCATGATAACCAGGAAAAAAATGACAATGAATGGAAAACCAAGGATATTTCAAATTAAAGTATTTATTTTTAGCTTAGAAAAAAACATCCATTATTGTAGCATAGAAGATGGTTTTTTATTTTGTACCAGAAATAGATCACTATAAAAATAAATAACTTGTTTTTTAAAGATCTGTAATTAAAATGATCAAGCTGTAGGAATAATCCCTTTCCAATTAGACAAGGCATGATAAAACATGACCACAAGAATTACCAGCTCTGTGTTTAAATCTTCACATACACCTTTTTGCTTCTGTAACTCTTGTGTCAAATTAGTCACTTTTTGTTCTGCAAGTTCTCGAAGGCTTGTTTCTTCATCATATTTGGCTTTAAGTTCTGTTGTAGAGAAAGGCGTTCTTTTAAAAAGGCGTTCCTTCAATTTAAACAAGACAACGACACTGTATTGTGCAATAAGTATGGACAACTTACCCACAATCTCAGTGGCCAGTTGTGCTGCTTTTTGTTCAAATAAGTCTTTCATTTGTTTGATATTAAATTTTTCTACTTGACTGTCTTCTAATTGCTGTTCTAAAGATTCCAATTCTAAAATAAAAAAGTATGATTACAAAATGAAACTAAAATAATATTTTATAAAAACAAATACAGACAAAAGTATTTTATAAAAACAAAGATAGATGAAAATTTCTCTTTTTTAACCACGATTTCCTGAATTCTGTCCTGCCTGCTTTATTTATCACTACTTAGAGCTCATCCTAATTTTGATAGTATATAGTAAGGAAAAGGAAACACATTAGCAAAACAATCAAATGATAATAATCACAGCCAAAATTGGTTTCCCTAATCAATTGAGGTCAAAACTTCGCTGAAATAAAACAGGTTTAACTAATTTCCAGGATGACAGCAAAATGAAGATTGCACATAAGGTACTTTTGAGGGGAGATTATTCCGCAAAATGGGGAATATATAGAAGACCTATCATCTCATCCACACCTCATATCTCTCATGAGGTGGGAGAGTCTCAAGAAGCCTTCTGTAAACCAGGCAATTTGGTAAGATATTAGCTGTTATATCTTTTTGTAGGGCTCTAAAGGGAATGACCAGAATTGTGCGACCTTGGGTCAATCATTCTTTCTCAGCCATAATCAGTATCAAGCTCTGCAGCAACTGAGAAAGAAATAAAAGCCTTGTTACATCATGCACTGAAAGCTTTGCTGTATGAACTAGCACAACACAAAAGCAACTGGATCCTGCAGCCAAACAGAATAAACACTAAGAAAAACAACTATATATAAATTATGATGCAGCAACTGCTTTACAATTATTTAATCTAATAAAATAGCAATTGTGATTCTAGTACTCAGTAAACGGGACACTGAAAATTTTAACAACCTCAATTAAAACAGAAATAACTTCTACAACAGATAAACAGTAAGATCAAATTTGTTCAATAAAAAGATTATTTTTCTTCTATAAAATAGAATTGCTTCATGAATTACTACATGAAAAAGAATCTTCAACATTTTAAATTATTTAAAGACTGCATTTTAAATTGAAGTATTTACAATCAATCAATAAATTATTTTATGGATAAACAGAAATTTAATGAGAGATACTGATCACTTGTCTGGATAATTATGTTTCATGAAACTATTTTTTTTTAAGTTTGTCACCTGTAGAGGCAGCAGTTGCCAGACCATCAGGTTTGGATTCCTAAGGAAATTAGGAAGGCAGGAAGAAACAGAAAGACAGAAAGAGGGAGAGAGGGAAGAAGGGAGGGAGGAAAAAGAAAGAAAGAAAGAAAGAAAGAAAGAAAGAGGGAGGGAGGGAGGGAGGGAGGGAGGGAGGGAAGGAAGGAAGGAAGGAAGGAAGGAAGGAAGGAAGGAAGGAAGAAATTATGAGTCTGCACTTTGTGTTACCATTTTATAACCATTTGCATAATTATAATAGAAAATATATAAGGATCTTAAACCAAGTTTTATGATTGAGAATTCCTGTACTTGAGCACATTATCAAGAGTGATAGATCCTCTATTAACTAGCTTTAAATAAGGATCCATCATGTGTTTGAAGCTATAATTCACAATGCTGCTATTTCAGACTAAATCCATTAAAATAAATGAAAATATGTAATAAATCACACCTAGGAATGAATTGCATGTGTTTTCCTCACCAAACAATTTTCATTATGA